>NC_031996.1:35502362-35532798 GCF_001879085.1 Nicotiana attenuata | reverse complement strand
TATATATATATATATATATATATATATATATATATATATATATATATATATATATAACAAGTAGAGCCCTGACCTTCCTCGTCACTACTCGACCGAGATTAGGCTTGGCACTTACTGGATACCGCCGTGGTGTACTCATGCCCTTTCCTGCACATGTTTTTCGTGTGCAGATCCAGGTTCTTCGGCTCAGCCCTACCGTCAGTGAGGCGAGGCGATCTTTAGAGACTTCGAGGTATATCTGCCGCGTCCGCAGACCGAGGAGTCCCTCTCTATTCCCTCTGTTAGCTATAGATCTTCTGTACTTCTTTTGACTAGACATTCTGGAGTTAGAACCTTATGTAGTGCTTCTCAGCTTGTGATTTCATGAGATTCCGGGTTTTGGGAGTTGATTCAGTTTTTGAGAACATGTATTGGTTTATGCCGAGCGGCATCTTAAATGTTTCTATTTTGTTTTATCTTCAGTTTTTTATTCGTTTTCGTATTTCGTTTCTTTCCTGCAAATTGTTAGGCTTACCTAGTCGTAGAGACTAGGTGCCGTCACGACAGTTCACGGAGGGCGAACTTGTGTCGTGACAGGTATAGCCCAATCCACCCAATTCTTATCAAACTTTAATAAATGTGTTGTTTTCTTATAAATTATTTAATTTACAAATAAGACTTTTTTTCTTTTGTTATATTGTTCAATATAACACATCAAACAAAAATTAATTATTTTAAAATATTTGAGCAAAGTTACTGATTATACAATTTGGACTAAAAATTAACCCAACTTTAGATGGGCTAAGATGAGCTAAGTCAAGATGGACTCAATTCAACAAAGCGATATTACCTTCCTATGCACTATTTGAAATTTTATTACCCTCCCTACTCAAGTTTCAATTTGATTACATAGGCATATACAATTTACCAATTATATACATTTTAGGAATTAAATGAGTATCCTTTATACTAGGAATTGAATAAGGAATCAATTATTTCCCATCCTTATTCTCTCTCCCTCCTGCACTCTCTCTCTCTCTCTCTCTCTCTCTCTCTCTCTCTCTCTCTCTCTCTCTCTCTCTCTCTCAATCTCTCATTCTATATTTTTTGCCCAATTTTTCTTCCTCCGATGTCTTCTATTTTTTTATCCTTTCGTGTTGTATATATTTTTAATGGAATTCATCAATGGATTTCAATTGTTTTACTATAGAGTTTTAACTTAGCAATTTCCTTTCATGTTGCACAATTGGTGTTCAAATTGAAATTGTCAATTAATAAGTTTTGAATGTGTTTGACTCTTCACCATTGACAGCCATTAAAAAGCTTTGAAGCTTTGAATTCGAATTTCGGTTTTCAAAAACCAATATTTGTATGGATTGGGTATTGTTTCAAACAATTGGGAATATTGTTTGGAGTATATATCTCAATTTTGAGGGTGTATGGTGAAGATTAGACTTGATTTTGGCTGAATTTCATATTGAAACTCGTCGAAGAAGAAGAAGAAGAAGACATGACATGCAATATACTTACAAAATTGTAGTAAAGTTGTAGTATATTTGTATGTAAATTATATTTTGTTGTAGTTATATATATTTTTTATTTTAATGTTGTATGAAAGTTGAACAATAGTTGTATAATTTATGAATCGGTGTATAAAATTTGTATTTAAGTTATCAATAGAATCTTTTTACATAAAGTTATTGATATGTATCAAAATTATATTAAGAGAGTTAAGTTTTGATTGGAATTTTAGAGAGGAAGAAGCACACACCATAGACAAAATATATACAAACCAGATACAAAATATATACAAAGACATATTGTATAAAATTTGTATAAAAATCGTAATTAAGTTGTATGATATTGTAGTTGTATATAAATGGGTAGAAATAATATATTATGAACGTTGTAGACAAGTTATAAATAAGTTGTATAATATATAATTAGTTGTATGAAATTTATTTTTACTATGTATAAATCAGATACAAGATATACAAAAGACATATTGTATAAAATTTGTATAAAAATTATATTTAAGTTGTATGATATTGTAGTTATATTTAACTGGGTAGAAATAATGTACGAAAGTTGTTTACTATATAATTACTATGTATAAATCAAATACAAAATATACAAAAGACATATTGTATAAAATTTGAATAAAAATTATATTTAAGTTATATGATATTGTAATTGTATTTAAGCACACACCATAGTTGTATAATAAGGTTTCAAATCAGACACCGCAGATATGTCGTTTATGATGAGAAACATCAGGCGGAGAAATCAATAAGCGCAGAAAATGTGGTCACGGAAAAACATGGCCAAGATAAAGCATCTACATAGATTCCACCAAAAGTAAGGCTCTTCTGTAGAATATAAAATTGTTCGTGAAATTGAATAGTACGAATTTATGTTGTTTTTGTTAGAACATGCGCAGCGGAAGCAAGTAAACAAACCAGGCATCAATTACATGTAAACTAGACAACGCAATAATAGCGAGATCAGGAACACTAACCTCTTGAAATAGTTGCACAAATTCTCCAAGCAGCAAGAATCCAGGGCTGTAGTCTTCTGCTATATGCCTAGTAAAATCTTGAACACTTTTGCTNATAGGCACGAGAAGCAGTTTAGACACGAGTCTCGTACCAATTCAAAGTCATTTAAAGCCAGTGGGTCGAAAGGCATTGAAGACATGAATCTGAAGACAAAAAGGAGTCCAAATTCAGTATTAAATACCTGATACGTTAGAAAATTGGTATTTAATAGGAATGATTGTGTAACGGCTCATTTAATGTCATTTATTGTCCATAATTGTCTCATTAAAGCTTAGGTTTTATTCCTTTACCTAGAATCAACTAGAAAAGGAGGAAGTTGTATTGGGAAAAGGGCATCATTGACATCATACTGAAATAAAAAACTTTGTTTACTGCTTTATTATTATTCTCAGAAAGCCTATTATTTTTTTTTTGGTCTCTTGATTATTAGTAACCCGATTTTTCATCTCAAATTCTAGTTTTATCCAAAATATTATTTCTTTGGTGAAACAATCGGAAAAATTGTTATTGGTTTCCTGCTTTTAGGTTTCCTACTTAGATGAGCTAAAATGTTTTTCTCCATCTTCACAAATATTCGTGGATTAGACGTACTCTCTCCGTTCAGTTTCACTTGACATGTATGTTAAAAATATATTTTTATTTTTGTTAGAACATGCGCAGCGGAAGCAAGCATACAATCAGGCATCAATTACATGTAAACTAGACAACGCAATAATAACGAGATCAGGAACACTAACCTCTTGAAATAGTTGCACAAATTTTCCAAGCAGCAAGAATCCAAGGCTGTAGTCTTCTGCTATATGCCTAGTAAAACCTTGAACACTTTTGCTTTTGGGCGAGCAAGAACAATACAACTCTAGGGATCATGAATAGGAGAAACCTGTCTACCTTTTATAGACTCGAAATTAAGCCCTAAAAGAGGCTTCAAATCGTGTGGGATTAGGATTCTATAAGTAGAATCCTACTCCAACTCAAAAAGGTAACTTTTCTCCCAAGCTACTTTTTTACCCAAGTCTGTCCAGGTTTTTACTAGGTATAGCAGGGACCACAGAAATAATAAGAGGCTACCAATTATAGTATTAATTCTAAATTAGCATGAATTAATTCTTACTATAATTAATTGCAATTTATTCCACTAAAAACTGCAATTGAACTCCTCAATATGAATTTCGTAAATTCGTTAACACTTATTTTAACTCCCCATGTTAAGATTTCAAATACCAGTTAATTAAATTAAATCACTGAAAATTTAATTCAATCAACTAATTAAATCCTTTATAATTTCGCTTAAACCATCTCATGTGACGGACACAAAATCCACCGGCCGGGTTTTCACATGAAAACTTATAAGCTTATATAAAGGGGTATTATCAAACCCAAAAACCAAGTCATGGATTCTATCAACTAATTATTATTCACAAATGTTATTTGTTATTGTCCAATTTATTAGGCATATACTAACTCTGAATAGAGTCGTACCTTTTGATAAATCAAAACAATAAACAAATTACATTAATCATAATAATTATATCAAGATTAGGAGTATAAGCTCATTTAATGAATTAGAGAAAATATTTTATATGTATTCAGTACAAAAACACCTTTTCTCTACTTGGTCCGTTCAATATACACTGAGTATACTAGCACAAGAAGTTGGAGTAAACCTACTCCCATAATCAAGACAAATTATACAATAATCTTGTGCTACAATCATCAAGATATTTTGTCCGATAATATCTTCGATTGTGAACATAGTTTATTAATTATGAGAACCAACAATTTAATCTTCTGTGTATGAGCTAAGACTCCATACACTAAATTGTCTACTACATAACCAAAAGGACACACATGTTACAAATGATCTATTTAAAACGGTGCTTTATTGAATTGAATAAATTAAATAAACAATTGTTTCATAAAGAGCAAAATATAATACTATGTCTAAACCGCATGGTTAATAGTATATCCCAACAATTTTTGCTTGTCACTTTACGTATATCAAGAGAAGATAAATTTTTTTTTCTTTTCTTGTTATACTCACAGTATTTATTGCTCATTCCAAATCATTTTTCAAATCCATTAAGACTATACACCAATTAATATGGGTATCATGGTAAATTTTGCACTTTATTTATTATTTCTTAAGGGGTGTGCAAAGTCAATAGTGGACAAGTAAAAGGGAGAAATTATAAATAGTCAGATTTACAAGTGGTCATTCAAAAATAGCCACAGTTTCAAAAGTAATCGAAATTTAACCACTTTTCATGTAAAGATAAATCTGAACGAAAACACTGTTCAAAATTCAGAAAATACTCCAGCATAATATACTGGAATTCCAGTATAATATATTGGAACTCCAGTATAATATACTGGACGTCTAGCATTATATACTGGAGTTCCAGTATAATATACCGGTCCAGCATAACATGCTGGAAGTTCATATAATATACCGGTCCAGCATAATATGCTGGAAGTTCATATACAGGTACTCCAATCTCCAGTATATTATGCTGGAACTTTTCGCGTGTTGGAGTTCCAACATAATATGCTGGAAGTTCATACACAGGTGCACCGATCTCTAGTATATTATGCTGGAACTTCCCGTGTTGCAGCAAAATAATGGCTATTTTTCAACAGTTTCGCAAAATACTAGCTATTTTTGAATGACCAATCCCAAAACCGACTAGCCCGTGCAATTTTTACCAAATAAATGTGAATGGAGGGAGTATTAGATAGTAATTTATCTCCTTATTACTTTATCTTTCTTCCTTAGTTTTTCGTAAATCTTACGTACTCTAAGCCCTCTTTGGTAAACTACTCTGCATCAATCTTGATATTGTGATTATCATGGTGGGACCCGTTTGAAATTTTACATACAACAAACACTCGGTTGTTATCTATCTAACAAAATTTCACATGGCCTTCTCAATAACAAAATTAGTTTTAAGTCATTAACTTCTCCTATATGAGTACCTTTATATAGCTTATTAAAAATCATTACATAATATAAAGCAAAGGAAATGAAAACTCATAAAGAACAAAATAAAAAAAAAATGAAAATAATGGTATACGAAGGAAAATTACTAGAACATTAACTTTTACAACGAGGGCCCTACGCGGCGCGAATCCGGATATAATCAAGCTCCAATGCGAGTACCGAACACCGGGTGGAAAACCAAAAAAAAAAACCTGTATAGCAAGCCAAATATATCGGCATCCCTTCAACTTAGCGCGACTTTTATTTAGATGCTTCGTCTTTGGATCATATTTATTGAACATCTCACATTGTCATAAATGTATCTATTGAATGTGTATAACTGACCTGTCAAAAAAGTCCGATGGCTTGAAGCTCGAGATATGACATGGCAACAAGAACGAATAGGAAAAAGACAAATGGGCTATTCCAATTTAATATTGTTTTTCCCCTGTTGCATTCATTCATCATATGGAGTCCGGAACCGAAATGTAGTTCTTTTTGATTCAAAATATTTTTTTAAGTGTAAAAAAAAAGTTACCATTCTATATAAAATACGGTTATGAATCGCGTTTTACCTTAACGGCCGTTTGGGACGTTAAGGTAAAGCGCGATTTATTACTGCGTACCGCACTTTACCTTAACGTCTTATCAGCTTCCAGGTAAAGCGCCGTTTATTACTGCGTTTTATATAAAACGTAGTAAGAAACCGCGTTTTACCTATATAAGTATCGTCCGCTTCCCTTTCCCCCACGTTTCTGGACAGAACAAAACTCCCCCATTTTTAAAAACTCCAACAGTGCCCCCCCCCCCCCTCCCATTAAAAAAGATAAAAAACTCGAGTGGACCCCACTCGTCCCACAAAAACTAATCA
Organism: Nicotiana attenuata; assembly: GCF_001879085.1. Taxonomy (NCBI): domain Eukaryota; kingdom Viridiplantae; phylum Streptophyta; class Magnoliopsida; order Solanales; family Solanaceae; genus Nicotiana; species Nicotiana attenuata. The sequence continues at coordinate 35,526,413 of NC_031996.1, read as the reverse complement.
AAGTTGGTCCCACATCCTAGCCAAGCCTTCTATTGTTGTGGGTTGCTTGTTTCGAAGTCAAATTTTCAAATCTTCAACTTTTCGAAAAACATAAATCGATGTATTCCGATTTAGTTTATGTCCAAATTCGTATAAATAATGCATATTAGTTGTTTTTAATGTGTTCCATGTTGTTTTGTATTTTTAGTGATTAAATTGTATGTTATTTTTATCCGGACTAAGATATTAATGTTCTAAAAAAATATGTAAATATTGTGAAATCATTATTATTTGTTAATAAAAATGTTAATAAATTACTATTACTGTTTTATATGTATTTTTGTGAATGTTTTGTGATTACAATGTATTTGTTGTGTTTTATCTGGTTTATATTATTTATTTGTTTAAAGACCAGTAATATAGTGCGCTTTTAGGGTAGTAAAATGTAATGCCTTTTAGCGTAGTAATGTAGTGCCTTTTAGCGTAATTTCGCTGTAGTTTAAGTTTCTCTTATACTCAAAAATACGTCAATATAACTGATAGATCAAACACAAACTCTGTCCAATTATAGTCAACATATAATTGGTGCTACTGGGCCGCAAATATCGAGCCTGGAACCCATATATGAATATTTAATAATTAAATATTGTATAATTATAAAAATAAATTATTTAATTTACAAACAAACGTATAAAATTGTAAAACTAACATGTAAAATAATAAAACTAGCAAATAGAAGAATTCAGGATAAATTGGTGCTACTGGGCTCCAAATATCGAGCCTGGAACCCATATGTGAATATTTAATAATAAAAATTAATTATTTAATATACAAACTAACATATAAAAAAATAATAAAACTAACAAATTGAAGAATTCAGGATAAATTGGTGCTACTGGGCTCCAAATATCGAGCCTGAAACCCATATGTGAATATTTTAATAATAAAAAATAGTTGTTTAATTTACAAACTAACATATAAAATTATAATATAACTAACACATAGAAGAATTCAGAATAAAAATTGGTGCTACTGGGCTCCAAATATGGAGCCTGGAACCCATATGTGAATGTTTATTTATAAAAAATAATTATTTAATTTACAATCTAACATGTAAAATAATAAAACTAACACATAGAAGAAATCAGGATAAATTGGTGCTACTGGGCTCCAAATATCGAGCCTGGAACCCATATGTGAATATTTATTTATAAAAATTTATTATTTAATTTACAAACTAACATATAAAATTATAATAAAACTAACACATAGAAGAATTTAGGATATCTTAGGTGCTACTGGATCTCAAATATCGAGCCTGGAACAGTTATGTGAATACATTAAATATTGTATAATTATAAAATTTAATTATTTAATTTACAAACAAACAAATAAAATTATAAAACTAACATGTAATAGTGTTGTTTAGTTTACAATAGACAACATGGAGGTTCCACCTATTCATTCCGGACCTTCCAGCGATGAGCTACTCTCGTTACAGGATGATCATAGGTCCGCCCACATATGGGAGAGTGAGTTACTAACCCAGACTCTCCGCACCAGGAGAGTGGACGACATGTGGGACTTTCTGCATGACAGAGTTCTCCATGATCGTGTAGTCACACGCCTGCGGGAGACGGGTTTCTACAGGATTTTGGAGATCGGGCGGCTGCAGCTTGATTGGTCTTTGGTCACGGCCCTGATAGAGCGGTGGCGACCGGAGACGCACACATTCCACCTGCCCATTGGTGAGGCCACCATCACACTGCAGGACGTGGAGGTTTCATATGGGCTGCCTGTTGATGGACTGCCCGTTGCTCTCCCGCCTGGCATGAGAGAGATGACACGTGTGCAGTACCTGGGCATGCTGCAACGGCTCACTGCTTTTCGGCCAGAGGATGAGAATGTACTGCATGTGACCAGTCGTTTTCCGTTGACGACTATTCGACAGTGGTTGGAGGCATTGCATCTTGAGCTCGATGGCGATACACCGGATTATCATGTTGACCGGTATACGAGGTTGCTGCTACTCCTTATGTTTGGAGGGGTCTTGTTCCCGAACACTTCGGGAACCTAGTCAGCTTGAGATTTCTTCATCATCTTGAGCGGCTAGATCATTACCCTAGTACAGCTGGGGCTCTGCTGTTCTCGCCTACTTGTACAGGCATATGTGTCGGGAGAGCATTCAATAACAGTCCCGGGGTTAAAGTGTTTCACTGCGGCCATGTACCTGGGTAGAGATGAAAATGACTTATCCCAGTCACTATAAACAATTTCAAATGCACGTTTGCGCCCGAGATATGCCTTTCTTTTGGTAATAGTACACCCATATTCCTGGTGGGCGATGTAATACACTCTTTGATCTTGTACCTAATGGACACTTCCAAGTGTGGAATCAAGACAAGAGAAATCAAGTCAACATCCAAGTTGAAGTGATTCCCATTGAATGTGTCCATTTCACAATTGTGGGTGCTCATATATTTACCCACTTTCCACAACCCTTTTTCCTTCATGCTCGCACGCACCATCCAGTGACAACCCCTAAACCATCTACGGCAAACAACCTTGTATACCTCCGGACTTGACTCCCATACTATCATCTCACGACACTCTCTTACGTTGTATATTTTACAAGCCTTGGATAGGCGAGCTTTATCGGAAAAATACATGCCCTTTGCAAGTACCGTTGGTCTAGATCATCCCATATTGCTGACCAAATTTTGTCAAGATCCCTTGTGAGGGCATCCACATCCGGCATACTTATCAAGGTAGGGAATATGCCTTGAATGAAACGGCACGTGGGACTCGTACACTCTTGGTCTAAGGGGAGGTGGAGCATGCTCCCTCGTCATCTCAGGTTCGACATTCACTTCCTCCTCATCATCACCCTCGTCAGGGAAGGGTGTATCATCTCCAGAATCATCGGCATTGCTGTCATAATCACTATTATCTTCCTGACTCTGCACATCTTCCAAATCACGAGTAAATACGTCGTCTACGGGCAACTGAGTGAGGTCAGGACCATCAAGTTGCTCGTTTTCACTGCACAAACAACAAAATGATAAGCTACTCAAATTGATAAATACTTTACATATAGCTATATCACTTCACTTACAAGTCGTAATGTGTTGACATTCCATGATGGACATTATCCTGTTGGTGATGACTCCCGGATGGACCACCGTGATACAACACCAAAACTACGCATATTCCAACTGGGAGTGGGGTCAAAACTTGTAAAGTTCATATCTGGACGGTACCCCCTGTGGAATATATGAGTGTTAATAAAAATTGAATACAACAAAAATAAACATCGTAACTCAAAGGAAAATTGAAGTTTACCAGTCGTCTTGTGGATTATGTAAAGTAAGAGAGAAATTATTTCCTCGCTCCTCGTTCGCCCGCGGAGATAAGTTTATCCGGCCAAACTCTTTCAGTCGGAACCTGTTGGGCTAAAACTGCTCCAGAATAACCACCCGATGATTGAGGGTTATCCCTGCTTTGCGCAACATCATTATTGTGAACGTCTTCAACCTTCACGTACATTTCCAATATTTTTATCAAAATAAATTCCCGGTTTTCATCCGGAGTCCCCAAAAAATCTCTCAGAGTTTCATCATCCTCGATGTTAAACTCAGCGTAACAAGCAACCCCTTGTGGAGTCACAGAATACGGATATCTTCCGGTTATTTTAAGATTCACCGAACGTTTGCTCAACCTCATTTTATTGCATAATAACGATACCAGTCTATCGTATTCCATTGTAAGTGGCAACTTAACATGACTCTGTGGAGATAAACTATAGCTCACTGAGTTATTCGCCACCACAACCTCACCCCCCCAATAAAATGAAACCCTTACTTTTCGCTCTTCAGACATTATGAAAAAAGCATGAGAATTTAACCACAAGAAAAAATTATCATAAAGTTGGAGTATTACTGAATGATTTTTCTCAAAACCCTTATCGCCTTTATATAAGGCAATGCCCAATTCAGGGGGGTCAAATTTTTGGAAGTAAAACGCAGTTTAAAAGGGCATTTTACATATTTGAATAATTGTTATGTCAGTTAAGCGCAGAAGAGTTATTGGTGGACCCACAAAACATTTAAAACGCGGTTTCTTACTACGTTTTATATAAAACGCAGTAATAAACCGCACTTTACCTGGAAGCTGATAAGACGTTAAGGTAATGTCGGTATTAAACTGCATTTTATATAATACGCAGTAATAAACCGCGCTTTACCTTAACGTCCCTAACGGCGTTAAGGTAAAACGCGATTCATAGCCGCGTTTTACATTGAATGGTAACTTTGTTTTTGAGAAAATCTCACTTTATACCCATTAATTTCAAACTATTTACCCTTTAATGCCCAGACCCAAACTATTTACTACTCCTACCCATGCGTTCCGAACTATTTACCCGCTTATTCTTTACCTACATTACCTTTGTTTTTTTCTTCCTTTCAAAACCTTCACAAACAAAGGAAATGGAGCAATATTATGGCTGTTTATGAAGGAGAAACAGGTTGAGTACAACGCAGAGGGAATTTTACAAGAAAAGGGAAAGTTCAAGAATGGTTAAAGGCTTTTTGTTAGATTGGATTTAGCCGAGGATTGTGATAAGACTAGCAGATTTATTTTAGTAATTTTTTTTTGTTTTCTTTGGGAACATAAATGTCTGAATTGGTGGCTCGGACTGGTCGGCATCAGCAGCGATATGAGGCTGGTTATCGCCTTATCACCGGGTATTTTCTCGTTTATTTTGGTTTTTGCTAAATTAGGTTTTATTTGGTTTAGAGCAAGTTTGCTGATTGCTGAAGTTTGGTTTCTAAATTTCCTCTATTAGTTATGTAGTTGTTTTTGCTTGCTTTGATTTGTTTTGGTGTTTGCTGAATTGGGTTTTGTCTGTTTTTGGTAAATTTTGTTGAATGTGGGAGTTTGGGTTCAAGTTTCCTCTTTTCTTCTGATTACGGTGCTTTTGATTTCCTCATAATGAGTGAAATTTGGTTGAATGTGGAGCTCCTCTGTGTCACGACCCAGATCCACTACGGGTCGTGATGGCGCCGGACACCGCTGTCAGGCAAGCCAACTAAATCACCAATTAAATTCTCTTTTTATAACTTTGAAAACCTAGGAGTTTTACTTCCATTTTTCATATATAAAACAATTTCTGTTTCAATTCAAATGAAGAAATTAACTATTGATACACATCTTCAAAGAAAACCATCCCAGAACCCGGTGTCACAAGTGCATGAGCAACTACTGATAAGGAAAATAAAATACAAATGTCTGTCCGAAATACAGTGGACAGAGAATCAATAAATAAAGTACTGGAAGGGGACTACTCTAGCTGCGGGTCGTCTCGAACAATGCGGCTCACCAAGTCCCCAAATCATCCGTGCTGCTACCTAAAGTAACATATACCTGTGCAACAAAAAATGCACAGAAGTGTAGTATGAGTACGTAATCAACGTGTACTCAGTGAGTATCCCGCCTAACCTCGAAGAGGTAGAGACGAGATGGTCAACCTGGACACTCACTAGCGGTCCAATAATAATATATTAATTGTGTGGGAAAATCATGGATTCATATAACATATTCTAATTCACAAGGTGTAAAACAGGTAAACACCTTTTAACAATTAGCAAAGGATTCTCAAGATTTTAATTTTCTTCATTTAATGAGTTCATCTCAAGCCATGAAAGGCAATGCCATCATTTAAGATTCCTCATGCATCAATATATAAAAGATNATGCACATATAATGCAAACAATAAAAAAAGTTTTTATTATTTACCGATTGTCATATGTCTATAAAATCAAAAAAAAATAATGTGTCCCACATCCTTTATGCTTTAAAGCAGCCGCTGGCCTCAGGCGCATCCCATCCCGCCCGGAAACACTATCAGAATAATCCTCAGCACGATGCCTCTTTATCGGAGGATGATCTGCGGCATGATCGTCAGTAAGGCTGGCAGGCTCGGTAGAAGGGGCCGTCGGTGCAGCAGTAACCTACAAAATAATGACATATATTAGTATATGAAATATATAATAGTAAAGTAAGGGTTGATTGCATAAAAATAATTAAAATGTCTTACCACGGTCGCATCGGGCTCCTGAATATACTCATCCGTCTCAGGTATGTGAGTGTCACACCTAGTGGCCTCTGCGACGGGCGAGGATGATGGCTTCAAAAAAAAATATGCTTTAGATATTTATGACTAATCAATGAGATAAACACAAAAAATGCTACCTAGTATTGTCATAATATCAGCCAATTTCATTCTTTTAACTAACTGAGAAAAAATTTACAAATTAAGATCAAAGATTGTTGATGTTGGATCATGAAATATTTATCTCGAGTGGGCTGCAATAAGGGCCCGGTGTCATTATGTTAATAAAAAATGGCTTGGCAGCAAATTACTTCTTTTAAATTTGAATACAAATGAAAATGTTAGTCAAAATAGATAAACATGAATTAATTCTAACTCCAACATGATGAAAAAAAGTAAAAGGTCCCGACACGAAAATGATCCAATTTGACCACTGTACATTGCTAACATGAGAAAATGGAAGAATCGAGAATCTCGAGTAACTGGCAAAGCCGCTACAGTAGCTAAAGTAGTGATAAATCCTGTTAATAAGATGGGTCCTATAGAAAGTCCATCTATTCCTAATCTCCAATGGAAATCAAAAAANAAGAAAAATGGGGTTGAAATGAACTCAACCCCGAACTTAAAACATCCTCACTGCCCCAGTCATTTCCGCTTCAGCGGGACCCTGCCCGCTTCCGCGGTTCCGCTTCTGCGGACCGCTTGCCGCTTCTGCGGCTCTCCTCCACACCAGGCCTTCCGCTTCTGCGGTTAGCCAACCGCTTCTGCGGTTCCGCATCAGCGGATCAAGGGCCGCTTTTGCGGTCCTGGCTGCCCTCGCCCTCGTCCGCTTCTGCGACTTCTTCTCCGCTTCTGCGGGGCCGCTTCTGCGGTCCCATTTCTGCAGAAGCGGAAATACCAGATACCAGATCCCTTCAGCTGTTCTTCAACTTCCAAATTTGATCCGTTAACCATCCGGAATCCACCCGAGGCCGCCGGGACCCCAACCAAACATACCAACCAATCCCAAAACACGTTACGGACTGGCTCGAGGCTTCAAATCATATCAAACAACGCTAAAATCATGAATTACGCCCCAATTCAAGCTTTATGAACTTTGAACTTTCCAACTTCTACTTCCGATGTTTAAACCTATCAAATCACGTCCGATTGACCTCAAATTTTGCACACAAGTCATATTTGACATTACGGACCTACTCCAACTTCCGGAATCGGATTCCGACCCCGATATCAAAAAGTTAACCTCCGGTCAAACTTCTCAAAAACCTTCAAATTTCTATCTTTAGCCAAATGGCTCCAAAATGACCTACGGACCTCCGAATTCACTTCCGATCGCGCTTCCAACTCCAGAATCACCATACGGAGCTATACGCAGTCTCGGAATACCAAACGGACATTGATAACATTAAAATGCACTTCAAACCAAACTTATGAAATTTCTTCTAAAATGCTAACTTCCACAATAGGCGCCAAAATGCTCCCGGGTTATCCAAAACTTGAACCGGGCATATGCCCAAGTCCGGAATCATCATACGAACCTGCTGGAACCTTCAGATCCTGATTACGAGGTCGTTTACTCAAAAATCCAATCCTAGTTCATTCTTCCAACTGCAAGCTTCCCAAATGACAATTCTCTTTCTAAATCAACTCTGAACTTCCCGGAACTTAATTCCGACCACGCGTACAAGTCATAATACTCGAAATGAAGTTGTTCATGGCCTCCGACTGCTGAACGGAGTGCTAGGACTCAAAACAACCGGTCGGGTCGTTACACTCTGAGACCTAGCTGTCTTCCTTGTTTGGCCATATTATGAGGATTGATTGAGAGAAACGTGCAAAAGAATGTTGCTATTCTTTTTTTCTTTCTTCACCTTTGTGTAATTGATTGTGAATTTATAAAGATGATGTTTGGGTTTGGATTTGTGTGATAGAGGTGAGAGTCGTTGTAACAGTGGAAGTTCTTTCTTATGCTTGTTTTGCTTGTTTCCAAGAACTATAAAGACCTTGTGAAAATGTGATGGGCATTGTTCATTCTAGGTTGCTTCTTTGGATTTTTGACTTGATTTGTCGTTATTAATAATAGATGGATCGGTACCAGAAGGTGGAAAAGCCAAGAGTAGAAACATCCATTGATGCAAATGAGATTCGTATCACCAGCCAAGGCCGTATGAGAAGCTATATTACCTTTCTACATTGAGAATTTGGACGAGGGCACAACTTTAAGTTACCCCTAGTAGGTAGTTGATGACTCTATAGGAGCAGAGAAATTTGGGTGAAGACCCAAGATTAAAGAAGGCTTGGTCTTAATTTTAGTAACTTCAGATCCTTGAATTATTTTCTTGTTTGCTATTTCTTGACTTACTTGTAATTTGTTCTTACAAAATTGTTCTTCCATTTCCCTTATATCCTTCTTCAAAAAGAAATTAGATCTGCTTATCTGAGAAGTTGAGCTCTGGCTAGTTTCAATTCTGCTCCACTTTTTCTTGATTATTCTTTCCCTAGCTCTTGCTCTTGCCTTGGCTTAAAATTTTATTTTGTAGATTTCTTATTTGATTCAAAGTGGGTGTTGTTAAATATTTCTTATAATACCTTCTGGAAGTTCATGCTGAAATTTGATAGCATTTGGAGCTGATTTGAGGTGATTGAGTTGGAAATTTCAGCTGAAAATTGAAAAAGAACATAGCTACCCAACAGTATACTGCTACGGTATACAATATGCTGTAGGAGTATATAGCTATACTGCAACAGTATACTATTATAGTTTACAATATACTGCAACGGTATACTGTAATAATCAAAGAAGAACACAGTTACCTAACAGTATACCGCTACAGTATACAATATACTATAGGAGTATATAGTTATACTGCAACAGTATACTGTTATAGTATATAATATATTATTATAATATACTGTAATAATATGCAATATACTATAACAGTATGCTGTAAAAGTATACAATATACTATAATAATATACTTATTACCCGTAAATTCACTTGCCTTTTCCCTTTTAATTTGTTTTAAACTTTTACCCAGCGTGAGGGGCAAATTGAAAATGCAATATATATATATATATATATATANACCGAAGTCGGTCGGTATATATATATATATATATATATATATATATATATATATATATTATATTGTATACTATAATATAATATATATATATATATATATATATTATAGTATGCTATATAATGTAACAATATACTCTTACAATTAGATCCTTTTAGAATTTTTTGAAATTTTTATTGACAACTGATATTATTTCAGTTTAATAATTGAATTAAAAAAAATTTTACCTCTCTGCGTACAATTATATATACCTTGTTGGTATAGCTATATACTATACTGGTATCATATGTTAGTTATTTTTTGATTGTATTAGCTACATTTAATTGGTACACAATTTTATTTTTCTTTAGTAATAGTATAAAAAAAAGAATAATAAAAAATAGTGAAAACGGTAAATGAAATTAGATTATGAAGATAAAAAGAATATAAAAAAAGAAGTTAAATGAAATTAGAAAAGGAAAAAAGAAAAAAATAAGAAGAAAACGAGAAAAAAGAAAAGGAGAAAAGAAAAAAANGATCCTTTTAGAATTTTTTGAAATTTTTATTGATAACTGATATTATTTCAGTTTAATAATTGAATTAAATTTTTTTAAACTCTTTGCGTACAATTGTATACCCTGTTGGTATAGCTATATACTATACTAGTATCATATGTTAGTTAATATTTTTTGGTTATATTAGCTACATTTAATTGGTACACAATTTAATTTTTCTTTAGTAATAATATAAAAAAAAAGAATAATAAAAAATAGTGAAAACAGTAAATGAAATTAGATTATGAAGTGAAAAAGAATATATAAAAAAAAGAAGTTAAATGAAATTAGAAAAGGAAAAAAGAAAAAAATAAGAAGAAAACTAGAAAAAAGAAAAGGAGAAAAGAAAAAAAAGAAGCATAGAAATAAAAAAGAATTGGAGAATAAAGAAAAAATTCCCCTCAAACACTATTATGGGTAGGAAATGTAATTAGTTTATGGGTAGAAAAATAAATGGGTAGACAAGGGTAAATAGTTTTGTTTTGTGGGTAACTGTGTCAAAACCCCTTTTTTTTCCACCTAAAAAAGTATTTTGAGTCCAAAAGAACCACATTTCGGTTCCGGACTCTTACCATATGTACGTACATGGCTCGTCTTTTAGAGCAGATCTATCTCCTAATTGACTCACGGCTGAGTCTGGAACTAAAATGTGGTTCATTTTGACTCAAGTGACCAAAATGTGTGAGAGAAAAAAAGAGTTAACAAAATATATATAGCGTCTTTTTAAAAAACGCTATACTTTAACGGCCATTTGGCCAGTTAAGTATAACGTCTTTTAAAAAGACGCTATATATATAGAGTTTTTTACTAAAACGCTACATATATATTAAGTGGGCCCCCAAATAATTCTTCTTTGTTAACTGACATTACAATAATTCAACTGGATATAGCGTTTTTTTAAAAAATGCTATACCTCTAATATTTGCACCCCCGGGCAGATTTTTGCCTTATTTAAAGAGGTGAAGTATTTTGTAAAAATCCATTCATAAACGTATTCAAGTGTTCTGAAATTTTTCTTTGTTAAGTTATTTTGCATTTTGTCATAATGTCTGAAGAGCAAAAAATTGGGGTTTCACTGTATTGGGGGTGAGGTTATGGTGGCGAATAACTCAGTAAGCTATAGTTTATCTCCACAGTGTCATGTTAAGTTGCCACCTACAATGGAGTATGTGGTATCGTTGTTATGTAATAAAATGAGTGTGAGCAAACATTCGGTGAATCTTAAAATAATCGGAAGACCGTATTCTGTGATTCCACAAGGGGTTGCTTGTTACGCTGAGTTTAACATCGAAGACGATGAAAGTCTGAGAGATTTTTTGGGGACTCCGGATGAATACAGAGAATTTTTTGTGATAAAATTGTTGGAAATTTACGTCAAGGTTGAAGACGTTCGCGATAATGAGGTTGCACAAAATAGGAAAATACCTCAATCATCGGGTGGTTATCTTGGAGCTATTTTAGCCGAACAGGTTCCGGCTGAAAGAGTTTGGCCGGATCTAAAATTATCTCCACGGGCGAATGAGGAGCGAGGAAATAATTTCTCCCCTGGTATACATAATCCCCAAGTCGAGTGGTAAGCTTCAATTATCCTTTGTGTTACGATGTATATTTTTGTGTATTGTATTTGTATTAACACTCATATATTCCACAAGGGGTACCGACCAGATATGAATTTTTCAAGTTATGAACCAAGGCTAGTTGGAATATGCCTAGTTTTGGTGTGTTTGATCATGGTGGTCCATCCAGGAGTCAGCATCAACAAGATAATGTGCATCATGGGATATCAACACATTATGATTTGTAAGTAAATATATAAAGTTATATGTATTGTTTGAACCAATTTCAGTAACTCATTATTTCTTTGGTTGTGCAGTGAAAACGAGCGACTTGATGGTCCTGTCCTCACTCAATTGCCCGTAAATGATGGATTTACTCGGGATTTGGCAGATGCGCAGAGTCAGGAAGATAATAGTGATTATGACAACAATGCCAATGAGTCTGGAGATGACACACCCTTTAGTGACGAGGGTGATGATGAGGAGGAAGAGAATGCCGAACCTGATTTGACGAGGGAGCATGCTCCACCTCCCGTTAGATCAAGAGTGTACGAGTCCCACGTGCCGTTTCATTCAAGGCGTATTCCATACCTTGATCATTTGCCAAGTACGCCAGATGTAGATGCCCTCACAAGGGATATTGACGAAATTCGGACAGCAATGTGGGATGAATATAGACCAACAATGCTGTCAAAGGGCATGTTTTTTGGTCCGATGTGCTATTGTGACAATGTGCTATTGTGTCAAACGATGTATGATGAACTCATGTTGGTCCAATGGTCATGTTGGACGCAGATACTGGATGTGTGTAAATAGGTTTGGAGGCAATGATGGAAATTATTGCGATTTTGAGGAATGGTATGATGAACCCATTGAGCGGGAATGCTAGGAAAAATCTTTGCAGTATATTTGGAATATGAATTGTGAATACCGACGTTATGAGTCAGAAATGAAACGAGAAATTGCAGAATTGCAGGAGAAACTAAAAGAGGCGGAAGAAGAAAAAAATAAGCTGGAAGAGAAATTTAAGTGGTTGGAGCAGAGAATACTAGGCGGTAATGACTAACCAATGACATGTATGTGTTTATTGTAGTATTTTATCTTTATGTTTTCTGTGTCTTGTATTTTTATTTGTTGTACTGAATTTAAATTATGTTAAGTTGCTATGTTTGTGTTTGTGTTGTAGTATTAAAATAACGAAGAACCGAAAAAATAAGAACATAATGCACATATAATGCAAACAATAAAAAAAGTTTTTATTATTTACCGATTGTCATATGTCTATAAAATCAAAAAAAAATAATGTGTCCCACATCCTTTATGCTTTAAAGCAGCCGCTGGCCTCAGGCGCATCCCATCCCGCCCGGAAACACTATCAGAATAATCCTCAGCACGATGCCTCTTTATCGGAGGATGATCTGCGGCATGATCGTCAGTAAGGCTGGCAGGCTCGGTAGAAGGGGCCGTCGGTGCAGCAGTAACCTACAAAATAATGACATATATTAGTATATGAAATATATAATAGTAAAGTAAGGGTTGATTGCATAAAAATAATTAAAATGTCTTACCACGGTCGCATCGGGCTCCTGAATATACTCATCCGTCTCAGGTATGTGAGTGTCACACCTAGTGGCCTCTGCGACGGGCGAGGATGATGGCTTCAAAAAAAAATATGCTTTAGATATTTATGACTAATCAATGAGATAAACACAAAAAATGCTACCTAGTATTGTCATAATATCAGCCAATTTCATTCTTTTAACTAACTGAGAAAAAATTTACAAATTAAGATCAAAGATTGTTGATGTTGGATCATGAAATATTTATCTCGAGTGGGCTGCAATAAGGGCCCGGTGTCATTATGTTAATAAAAAATGGCTTGGCAGCAAATTACTTCTTTTAAATTTGAATACAAATGAAAATGTTAGTCAAAATAGATAAACATGAATTAATTCTAACTCCAACATGATGAAAAAAAGTAAAAGGTCCCGACACGAAAATGATCCAATTTGACCACTGTACATTGCTAACATGAGAAAATGGAAGAATCGAGAATCTCGAGTAACTGGCAAAGCCGCTACAGTAGCTAAAGTAGTGATAAATCCTGTTAATAAAATGGGTCCTATAGAAAGTCCATCTATTCCTAATCTCCAATGGAAATCAAAAAAATTGATCTATTTATAATACTCCACTAGTTGGATTAATGGATCATCCGATTGGAAATGATAACAAAATTCATAAGTCGTTAGAAGGAGTTCTAAAATACATATACATATGGTATACCACCTAATTATCCTATTTTCTTTATGGGGAAGAAAGAAAATTAAGGAACCCGCAAATATTAGAAACACTACATTTATTGTTAACCAAGGAAAATAATTCGTAGTAAAGACAAGATACACTTGGACCATAAAAACCCGTGCTCAAAATATTTTGATTTTCGAGCACAGGTTTGTCGGTAAAAAGAATTAAATGGATTCAAGTAGAGTTTTCTCGAACGTACCAATAAGATAGACCCCTACTGCGAGTTGTTTCATGCCATAAATAAACTCGGACACTCAAAAAATCTGTTGGATAGGCGGATTCACATCTCTTACAACCAACACAGTCCTCTGTTCGTAGAGCAGAAGCAATTTGTTTACCCTTACAACCGTGCCAAGGTATCATTTCTAATACATCGGTGGGGCTTCATGTTTGAGTTCTTTACAGGTCCGCACAATTACTGCTCTGACTACTTCTGATCTTTCTAGGGGCATATTTGGTACGGCTTCTTTGATCACAATAAAAATAACGTCACCATCTCGTATGATAATCACCCACTCTTGAAACGACACTCAACGGACCTTTTAACCTTCTAAAAACCTTATTGGGCTTTGGATTGATCCAAAAACGACTTTTTTGTGCAACCTAGTGTATGTTCATAGAAGTTATTACATGGAGCTCTTTAATAATACCTAGAAGATTTTAATTACTCTATTCCAAATCACGCGAGTAGCCATTAGACATTACTAAGAGACATCCCCGCTATATATATTTAGTGATTCGAGGGTTGAAAATCGAGCGTTTCCTGGTTCAAAAATGCCGAATCTCGTCTCAATCATCATTTGTCAGGACTCATTTCCAATCAGAGGATCCATTAATCCAACTAGTGGAGGATTAAAAATGGATCAATTTTTTTTATTTCCATTGGAGATTAGGAATAGATGGTGAAACAAGCATTTCCACAACTTTACCATCCAGTCAATTCTGTTCCACTTAATCAGGAATGCGGACACAAGTGGTGTATGGCTGCCGTCAGCTCATGCCGTAAGGTGTTGGGTTAAGTCCCGCAACGAGAGCAACCCTCGTATTTAGTTGCCATCGTTGAGTTTGGAACCCTGAACAGAGTGATAAGCCGGAGGAAGGTGAGGATGGCGTCAAGTCATCATGCCCCTTATGCCCTGGGTGACACACTTGCTACAATGGCCGAGACAAAGGGTCGCGATCCCGCGAGGGTGAGCTAACCCCAAAAACCCGTCCTCAGTTCGGATTGCAGGCTGCAACTCGCCTGCATGAAGCCGGAATCGCTAGTAATCACTGGTCAGCCATACGGCGGTGAATTCATTTCCGGGCCTTGTACACACCGCCCTTCACACTGTGGGAGCTGGCCATGCGTCGTTACCTTAACCGCAAGGAGGGGGATGCCGAAGGCAGAGCTAGTGACTGGATGAACAAGACATACTTCTTTTTATTGCTTGACGTAAAACGGATAGTGGATTTGTTTCTGTCTTTTGTTGAATCTTTTTCACGGCTCGATAGATAATTGATAAGCCAATGATTTTTTTTTCGTGTTTCTAAATACAGTTAACCAACATGTTAACTAATCGATTACGATAAATTGGATCGGATTTTGCTGTTTTTTTCTGCAGTACCTCGACGTGACATGAGCGTGAAAGGGGTTCAAGAATCAGTTTTCTTTTTATAAGGGCTAAAATCACTTATTTGGGCTTTTTTACCCCATATTGTAGGGTGTATCTCGAAAGATATGAAATATCTCCCTCCAAGCCGTACATACGACTTTCATCGAATACGGCTTTCTGAGCAAATATAGGTTCAATCAAGATTTGTTTCTTCGGAGTGTCCAAGGCAAGCATCGAAAAAATCATATTTTCATACAATATCCTAATTGAATTATATGTAATGATCATAAATTAAGTTGAATTCTATATCTTCTTACCAATCCAATTGGATTTTTTCTAAACGGAGCCTGGATACTTCATTTTCTTAGTCCTACCAAGCCAGATTGGATTTCACTTGACCGTCAACGGTTCCATTGCGTGTGCTCGGGGTAGAAGTTTTACTTTCTACCACATCGTTTCAAACGAAGTTTTACCATAACATTCCTCTAAGAACCGGTATAGAATTGATACAATTATGGAATCATGAATAGTCATTGGTTGGGCTGATGTATAAATACCATAATCTATACTTTGTTCTATATCTATATACTATAGATATAGACTCCTCGTAAACCTTATTGGAAAACCCGTTGTCGGACTTGATTAATTGCCCTTTGTTGTTCAAACTTGAAATGAAAGTCGCTTTTTCGGATTTATTCTTCGTCACACTGTTGGAACAAAACAAAAATACTGGATGCAACGATATTGAAATATTTGGTACATGATGCCACGATCTGATAGATATACATCGGAATCTACAATCTACTTAAAATAATATAGATATATAATCTAGATAGAAATTAATGATGAAATTAATCTTTGATGTGGAATCAAAGAAAGATAATAAATGGCTCTTATGGTGTGACTTGGAAGAAAGGTTTCTCTGTAGATGAAAGGAATAACAATTTATTCCTATAGAAAATCTAGTAAAAATAAGATTTAGTCGGAAATATCGACAAATTCTTGTGGAATCCAAAACAAAAAAATGAAATTAAAAAAAAAATCAACTGCTCCAATTTCATCTCTATCGTATTTTAAATCAGAATAGCAGATATAGTCATGATTCAATAGGTCAGGTCCACTTACTTTTTCTTTTATTGATTTCTAATCTTTCGAATGGATTTGGAAGGCGATTCGATTTCATACTAATGTAGTAGTATAGGAACTATTCCGATTTCGGTGAAGTTTCTACTTTACGAATATGATTTTTTTGGGCTGACTTAGATGTCTCGTATTTCTCGATAAAGTGATTCGATTGATGGGATTTGGTATGAGATCGATGATCTCGATGAGATTGATATTCCAACCGCATATGTCTTTCTCCTACCAATAGGAAAGAAAAAAGAAATCAATTTACCGTAACAGAAAATCATCTCGTATCAACCGAAGCTACCGCGAAGGCTATGAACTTAGAAATGGAGAGCAATTTGAAGAAATGAACGACTTAAATTGCTTTTTCTCTCTGCTTGAGTTTTTTTTACTATCGTCCAACCGTTACTGAGGCTTTTGCTTCTATTCAATACATAATGACTGAATCCAACTTTGGTTGGTTAATCCGATCAGTTCATCGATGGTCGGCAAGTATGATGGTCCTAATGATGATCCTGCATGTATTTCCTATGTATCTCATCGGCAGATTTAAAAAACCTCGCGAATTGACTTGGGTTACGGGTGTGGTTCTAGCCATTATGAATTTGGAGATAGACTCAATCGAAATTGAAAGGATGAATCAAACCCAATAAAAAGGGAAGAAGGATTAGGATTTCTTTGACTTTTAGGAAAAATTAAAGAAAACAGATGCCTTTTATGAGATTACTCATAGACCTTACATATTGGAATTGTCACGCCCCGATCCCGGGGGTGAGACCGGCACCCAGTGCCTCATCTATCCTTGTGTACCACTTGCGACTAAGAGACTCTGAACATGTAATGTCATACTTTGGCCATGGGCCACATTACAAGATAAGGTGTGATGCAACATATAAAACTGAAAAGAGAGTAACGCTGACTAAATGTCAACATAAAGCTGGGCCGGCAAGGCCGCCATAATTACTACAACTGACAAGCCAACAACATATACGTACAGGGCTTACAAGCCCAACATACTACACCAACCGACAAGATATGTCTACAAGCCTCTACTGGCAGATGTATCGTGATCGGAACAGGGCCCCGACCTACCCATAACCTATCTACATATATGCACAAGATGTTACACCAAACTTCTAGACCCGGCAACTCCGAAGGACGGGGAGCTTACCGATAAAGCTAAACTCGGGCAAACACCTACTGTAACGACTCGGCCGGTCGTTTTTTTGGAATTTACGCCCCGATCCGCCATTAACTTCTTCCCCTAAGTTCATTTCTGCTATTTTGGTTTGCCGGGACGTTCGGTGTTGGGATTCGGAGTGTTTTGGGACACTTAGTCCCTAAATGAGAGCTTGAGAGTTGAAAAATGGTTCGTAATCGGAACAGTGTGAAGACGACCTCAGAATGAAAATCTGATGGTTCCGTTAGCTCCGTTAGGTGATTTCGGGGTTGGGAGCATGTTCGAAATGTATTTTGGAAGTCCGTAGCTCATTTAGGCTTGAAATGCCGGAGTTTGTATTTTTGAAGTTTCCGGTCCGATAGTGAGTTTTTGATCCGAGGGTCAGATTGGAATTCCGGAAGTTACAGTAGTTCCGTCATGTCATTTGGGATGTGTGTGCAAAATTTCAGGTCATTCGGACGAGGTTTGGTTAGGTTTTTGATCGAAAGCGTGTTTGGTTGGAATTTGAGGTTCTTAGACTTGAATCTCTGATTAATTTGGGTTTCCGGCGTTGTTTTAGGTGTTTTAAGGATTGGTACAAGTTCTAATAAGGTATTAGGTGGTATTGGTGCTTTGGTTGAGGTCCCGGGGGCCTCGGGATGATTTCGGGTGGTTGAAAGAACATTTTGAAGTTGAATGAATTGCTGAAGGTTCTGTCATCTGGTATTTTCGCTTCTGCGGCTTGGGAAGCGCAGAAGCGGAGCCGCAGAAGCGGCTAGACCACCGCAGGAGCGAAATTCGAGTGCTTCTTCAGTTTCCACAGGTGCAGAAGTTTAACCGCAGAAGCGGTTGCGCACCTGCGAGATGGTAGTCGCAGATGCGGTCTTTGGAACTTTGTTTGAAACCGCAGAAGCGGTAATGAATCCGCATAAGCGGCAACCGCAGGTGCGGTGAAGGGCCGCAGAAGCGGAAATCTTGACTTTAATGAAGAACCGCTGAAGCGGCTCGTGGTCCGCAGAAGCGGTCCCTTGTCCGCAGAAGCGGAAACCCCTGGACAGAAATAGAGATGTCGAGGGTTTGAGTTCATAAGTTGCAAAAATCAATGAGAGCTCGGTTTAAGGCGATTTTGAGTGGGATTTGAAGTGAAGATCACTGGGTAACGTTTCTTTGGTCCCTTCTTGTTATATTTCATCATTTTATAGTTAAATACACCATTGAAATTCGAATTTAGGATCAAAAATTGGAAGAAACTTCATAGACCTAATTATTGAGTTTTGAGTGGGCAATTGACCTCCGATTTGGGAGATTTTTATATGGTTAGACTCGTGAGAGTACAAGGGTTCTGAAAATGTGAAAATTATTCGATTCCCAGATGTTGGCTGGAGGGGCGTTTTGGTCATTTTACCTATTTTTGCGCCCTAGCTGTAAATTTAATAGTGGAATCAGTTGTTTGCAATATTACTTACGATATGTAATTGAATTGAATAGATTTGGGCTATTTGGAGTCGGATACTCTTGGCAAAAGTTTAATTTCGAGTTGATTTTGGTGCCGATTCGAGGTAAGTGGCTTGTCTAACCTTGTGTGGGGGACCTTTCCCCTTAGGATATGATATGTGATAATTGAGTGCCTTGTACGTGAGGTGACGAGTGCATACTTGAGCTAATTATTGAAAAATCCGGTTTTTACTTAAGATATTGAGACTGAGCTTCTTTCATATTTGCTTTATTCTACTTGCAACTATGACCTGTGTTAGATTAGGAGAGCATGTTTAGTTGTTTTAACTTGCCTACTTGCTTAAGTTGCCTTGACTGTACTACGTGAAGCATGCTAGGCTAGTACTACCTGATGTTTGTCTTTTGTACTTCATTTCTGAATATCTTCTGGCTGTGGTTGCGCATTTACATTGGGACTACGGATGTGGGATTCCGGTAGCTCCCCCCCTTGTTTGTTTACTTTGGGACTGCGGGTTCGATTCCCGATATATCCCCCTGCACATTTACTTTGGGACTGCGGGTTAGATTCCCGATAGATCCCCCTGTACATTTACTTTAGGACTGCGGGTTAGATTCCCGATAGATCCCCCTGCACATTGATAGTTGGACTACGGGACGGTATCCCGGGAGATCCTTCAGATATACACATATGATGTACTACGGGACGGTATCCCGGGAGATCCACTGGACAGTTGAGAAAAGGGCTACAGGACGGTATCCTGGGAGACCCTCATTGTTATCATTGATATTGAGCTGTATTTATTCTGTGTTTACTCTGTTCTTTTGTAGTTGTTATTGCCTCGTTGACCTGCCTTATCTCGCTGCTGTACTCATTATTTCTGTCATATTTTCATACTGTTAATTATCATTATTATATTTTGCCTCAGTAGGGCCCTGACCTTCCTCGTCACTACCCAACCGAGGTTAGGATTGGCACTTACTGAGTACCGCTGTGGTGTACTCATGCCCTTCCTGCGCATGTTTTTCGTTTTGCAGATCCAGGTACCTCTTCTCAGGCGCACTATCCTTGAGGCGAGGAGATATACGGAGAATTCGAGGTATATCTCCAGCGTCCGCAGACCGAAGAGTCTTCATCCTTATTCTAGTTGTAGAGTTGTTATCCTATCATACTCTTGATGTAGATATTCTGGAGATTAGAGTACTTATGGTAATTCTATTAGCCTGTGTTTCCCGTGAGTTTCCGGGTTTTGGGATTGAGTTGTAGACTTCCGCATATCTTTAGAGTTGTATAGGCCGGGCGGTCTTATATTCAGTTGTTACTTTCCATATGTTCAGTTTTAATTGATTATTCCTCAAGTTGAATTGTTATTTCCGCACTGTTAGGCTTACCTAGTTATAGGAACTAGGTGCCATCACGACATGTTCATGGAGGGTGAACGGGGGTCGTGACAAGTTGGTATCAGAGCTCTAGGTTCATAGGAGTCACGGAACACAGGCCGGTTTATTGGAGTCTCGTTGATCGGTATGGAGACGTCTGTACTTATCTACGAGAGGCTATGTAACTGTTTAGGAGAAATCTTCATTTCATTTGAACTCCTTGTCGTGCGATATTTCGAACATCAATTCTAAACTTCTAACTTCTATTCACAGATGGTGAGGACACGTGCTACTCGTGACGATCAGGCACCTGCGCCCCCTCCTGCAGCCGTCAGAGGCCGGGGCCGGGGGAGAGGTCGAGGACGCGCACGTGGTGCAGCCAGAGCACCTGCGCGAGCTGCCGTCGAGGTACCACCAGCAGATTCAGCCGGAGCCCAGGCACCTGGCACAACCTACTACTGCCACTACTACTCCAGCGCTCCAGGAGACTTTGGCTCAGTTCATGAGCATGTACACCACCTTGGCTCAGGCGGGGTTGCTTCCCATTGCTGCAGCCACATCCCGGGCCGGGGGAGGAGCACAGACTCCCGCCTTCCGCACTCCTGAGAAGCGAGTGCAGGTTGAGCAGGCTCCCGAGATTATTCCGGCACCGCCTGCAGCGCCAGTTCAGCCCGAGGATGGGTCAGCTGCTTCAGAGGACGAGCAGCGCAGACTTGAGAGGTTCAAGAAGTATGATCCCCCAGTGTTCAGTGGATTAGCATCACATGATGCCTTGGGATTTCTAGAGGAGTGTCATCGTATTCTTTGCACTATGGGCATAGTAGAGTCCAGCGGGGTTTCTTTTACTGTTTTTCAGCTTCGGGGAGCCGCCTATGACTGGTGGCGCACTTATGAGATAGACAGTCCAGTCGAGGCTGCTTCACTGACTTGGACCCAGTTCTCGGACATGTTATGAGAGAGTTTGTTCCCCAGAGCCTCAGAGATTCATGGCGCGCAGAGTTTGAGCACTTGCGCCAGGGTGCTATGACAGTTTCAGAGTATGCCATCCGTTATACCAGGTTGGCCAGGCACGCACCGGCTTTGGTTGCTACAGTTCGAGAGAGAGTTCGCAGGTTCATTGAGGGCCTTATTCCACCCATCAGGTCTAGCATGGCTCGAGAGTTAGAGATGGACATTCCTTATCAGCAGGTAGTGGGCATTGCTAGGAGGATTGAGGGTATGCTCGCTAGGGAGCGAGGAGAGAGGGAGGCCAAGAGGTCTCGAGAGTCGGGTCCTTACTCTGGTGCCCGTATCCCATTAGCAGGTCGTTATGGTAGGGGTTATGTGGGTCGCCCTGTACATTCAGCTCTTCCAGCAGCCGGCAGTACTCCAGCTCCACCTCCACCTCAGGAGCCTTATTATGTACCTCCAATTTCTAGCGCGCCTCCTGCGTGGGGTGCTTCCAGAGGTCAGCCCAGCAGGCCTAGTCCCAGCCAGTCACAGCCACCGCGTCCTCCTAGAGCTTTTTTTGAGTGTGGTGATACACGCCACATGGTTAGGGACTGCCCCAGACTTGGTAGGGGTGCATCTTCACAGACTGCTCAGCCGCAGCGTGCTCCACAGAGTTCTCAGGCCATGATCACAGCTCCAGCAGCTACCCCACCTGCCCAGCCGGCTAGGGGTGGAGGTCGGGGAGATAGAGGTCGCCCTCGAGAGAGGGGCCGGGCCAGATATTATGCTATTCCTGCTCGTACTGAGGCTGTTGCCTCCGACTCCGTCATTACAGGTATTATTCTGGTTTGTCACAAAGAGGCATCGGTTCTATTCGATCCGGGCTCTACTTACTCTTATGTGTCTTCTTACTTTGCTCCTCATTTGGGTGTGCCTCGAGATTCTTTGAGTGCCCCCGTTTATGTTTCTACTCCTGTGGGAGATTCTCTTGTTGTGGACCGCGTTTATCGGTCATGTTTGGTTACTATTCGTGGTTTTGAGACCAGAGCAGACTTATTATTACTCGGTATGGTGGATTTTGACATTATTTTGGGCATGGACTGGTTGTCGCCCCATTTTGCTATTCTTGATTGTCACGCCAAGACCGTGACACTGGCTGTGCCAGGTATTCCGCGTGTTGAGTGGAGTGGTACTTTAGATCACACTCCCAGTAGAGTTATCTCTTTTCTTAAAGCTCAGCGCATGGTTGAGAAGGGGTGTGCCGCGTATTTGGCTTATGTAAGAGATGTTAGTGTTGATACCCCTTCTGTTGACTCAGTTCCAGTGGTACGGGATTATCCCGATGTGTTTTCAGCTGATCTTCCGGGCATGCCGCCTGATAGAGACATTGATTTTGGCATTGATTTGTTGCCGGGCACTCAGCCCATTTCCATTCCTCCGTATCGTATGCTCCTCCTGAGTTGAAGGAGTTGAAGGATCAGTTGCAGGAATTGCTTGGTAAGGGTTTTATTCGACCCAGTATTTCACCGTGGGGTGCTCCTGTTTTGTTTGTAAAGAAAAAGGATGGTTCTATGCGCATGTGTATTGACTACCGCCAGTTGAACAAGGTTACAGTGAAGAACCGTTATCCTTTGCCTCGCATTGATGATCTGTTTGACCAGCTTCAGGGCGCACAGGTGTTTTCTACGATTGACTTGCGCTCATGTTACCATCAGTTGAAGATTCGGAAGCCAGATATCCCGAAGACTGCCTTCAAGACTCGATATGGCCATTACGAGTTCCTTGTCATGTCATTTGGGATGACCAATGCCCCTGTAGCTTTCATGCATTTGATGCACAGTGTGTTCAGGCCATATCTTGACTCGTTCGTGATTGTTTTTATTGATGATATTCTGGTGTATTCCCGGAGCCGGGAAGATCATGAGCAGCACTTGAGGACCGTGCTTCAGACCTTGAGGGAGAAGAAATTATATGCAAAGTTCTCAAAATGTGAGTTTTGGCTGAGTTCTGTGGCATTCCTAGGCCATGTAATTTCTAGCGAGGGTATTCGGGTGGATCCGAGGAAGGTAGAGGCCGTGCAGAGTTGGCCCAGGCCGTCCTCAGCTATAGAGATTCGCAGTTTCCTTGGCCTGGCGGGTTACTACCGTCGTTTTGTGGAGGGATTTTCATCGATTGCTGCCCCTATGACTAGATTGACCCAGAAGGGTGCCCTATTTCAGTGGACAGAGGAGTGTGAGGCGAGCTTTCAAAAGCTCAAGACAGCTTTGACTACAGCCCCTATCTTGATGTTGCCTACCGGTTCGGGGTCTTATACTGTCTATTGTGACGCCTCGAGAGTTGGCCTTGGAGCAGTTTTGATGCAGGACGGTAGGGTGATTGCCTACGCGTCCAGACAGTTGAAGGTACATGAAAAGATTACCCTGTCCACGACCTTGAGTTAGCTTCCATTGTTCATGCCTTGAAGATCTGGCGTCATTACCTATATGGTGTGCCTTGTGAGATCTATACTGATCATCGGAGTTTGCAGCACTTGCTCAAGCAAAAGGATCTCAATATGCGTCAGAGGAGGTGATTAGAGCTGCTGAAGGATTATGACATCACTATCCTATATCACCCGGGCAAGGCCAATGTGGTGGCGGATGCCTTGAGTCGCCGGGCGGAGAGTTTGGGGAGTTTGGCATATTTACCAGCTTCAGAGAGGCCTATGGCGATGGATGTTCAGGCCTTAGCCAGCCAGTTCGTGAGATTGGATCTTTCGGAGCCCAGTCGGGTTCTAGCCTGTGTGGTTTCCCGGTCTTCCCTATTTGACCGTATCAGGGAGCGGCAGTATGATGACCCTC
>NC_031996.1:35496522-35502262 GCF_001879085.1 Nicotiana attenuata | reverse complement strand
ATCTGCATGGCTGAAAGATCGCCTCATACTGCATCTGCATGGCTAAAAGATCGCCTCATACTATATCTGCATGGCTGAAAGATCGCCTCATACTGCATCTCATGGGCTGAAAGATCGCCTCATACTGCATCTCATGGGCTGAAAGATCGCCTCATACTGCATCTCATGGGCTGAAAGATCGCCAAATTATCCAAAGGCGTCATCGTTCGGAGGCACCATTTTCATAGCCAGAAAACACCATGTCATGGCCCGAGGATTCCTTTTAATCTTTTGCATATCATTATTCAAAGGCATCATGGTTCGGAGGCACCATCCTCAAAGCCCGAGAACATCATTTCATGGCCTGCGAATCCTTTATCATACGTTTCATGGCCCAGGACATCATGGTCTGACACCATTCGTAACCGTCCAAAGGCAGCATTCAAGGTCCAACGGGAATTTGCATCATGTTTAAATTTGCGCACAATATATGCTTGTATTGTTTATTTGCAGGTAAACCGGCGAGCAACGGCCATCCTGGCAGGAGCGATCTCGCTCTAGTGCCCGCAGCCATATCAAACCTAATCACTCCCGTAAACCGTCCGCTCACCAGCCCTAGATATTGCATCCGTTCTTGAAATCGCATCATCGGTATATTCCGCCGGTGAATCCTGAACTACATACGACCTGATTCCTGTAAAACTAGGGATATGTAGGCAGCTTGGAAGCTGGGGTGCGGCCTAAATCTTCCAAAATCGTTTCGCTCGGTCAAAATTGGCCATCGTTTCTTTACCCGAAAACTCTTTCATCCTTCCCGGGTAAATAGGGGCAGCTGTTGATACCCAATTTTTCCCTATATATTTTCAATATGCAAAATACCTTCAAAATGGCATAAATATGCATATATACACATGTCCAAATGTCTTATTATTTTTCTATAATTTTTAAAGATTTAAATTGATTTATTTTCTCCATTTTTATCCATAAAAGCCCAATAATTATTTCCAAAATTATTATTTTAGTGATGCATTTATTGGACTCTCATATTTGCACTAAAACCTAGCTAAGATAATTGTTTGCATAATTTTACAAATTTATTTAGTATTTTTAAAGGGCTAAATTGCATATAATTGCAATATTAGCCTCTTTTAGATTTAATTACGGTTATGTCAATTAAAATTAGATCCAATATTTTTAATTTGATAATTATGTATTATTAATCATTTTAGTACTTTTAATTTATTTTCAGAAATTACTTTACTATTTTTTTATAAAATAAATAAGGGAAATGTGGCTATTTAAAGTATAGCCCAATTGTGGTCTGATTTGAACCCCAATTACCCTGACCCAATCCCCGCCTGAACCGACCCAAACCCAACCCCGATTAAACTGCTCCGCGTACCCGATCAATCCAGGTCGTTGATCAGAATGATCAACGGCCACCATTAACCCTTTCCATAATTAGTCCCAGACAACCCCTAAACCCTATCATTTCTCTCATTCAGCCGCCTCTAAATTCATTTGTTCTCTCAATTCTCTCTCGACCCTCTC
The DNA here is from genome assembly GCF_001879085.1 of Nicotiana attenuata. Classification (NCBI taxonomy): domain Eukaryota; kingdom Viridiplantae; phylum Streptophyta; class Magnoliopsida; order Solanales; family Solanaceae; genus Nicotiana; species Nicotiana attenuata. Next base: position 35,500,732 of record NC_031996.1, on the reverse strand, counting down.
TCAAACCCTAGCCGCCGCCCTCAACTACCACCTGAAAATCTCCCAAATCCATGGCTTCTCAAGCCATTGGAGGCCTGTATCTACCTCCCTTGGCTTCTATGCGTCCGAGTACTATGGTTTCAAGGCCTGATCTTGAAGAAGCTTGGCCCAGACCTTGGTCGATCTCAATTTTTATGACTGTCTCCGGTCATCTTCGACTTTGCTCCGGCCAGCCATAGCTATTCAAGCCTGATTCTTGACCTCTCCTGCTTAGATCGACGATTGTCCAAGCCTTTGTCACCATCTGGGTTTCTACTGAAACCCTAATCTTTGAGGTTCTTCTGATTTCTTCTATATCTGTTTAGATCCGTGTTTGCTCTGAACTTCTAAACGTTTTTCCCAAAGTTTCTTTTAAAACTTTACCTTCAAAACCCCTTATCTTTTCCGATTTAGGGTTTTGTTAAGATAGCTTTCTCTGATTTTTCTACATGTTCTACTATGTTTCCTTATGTCGTTCTTCCACTTAAGTTGCATGTTAAGGTCCTTAACCTTTTGAGATTTCTGAATTTATTTTGTAAGTATTTCTGCCTGATTTATTTGTGTTTCATCTCTATACTCGATTGATGGCGAAAACCCTAAAATTTGGGGTTCATTCGAGTTCTGAGACTATTTGCTATGTGATTTACTTGTTCGTCATGCTCTGAATTCGATTGGTTTCAAAACCCTAATTTGCTTTGGACCTATTCGAGTTTCTGAGGTTGCTTCATCTGTTGCTCGACTGAATTTTGAAATCTTTTGTTTCGACCTCTGTTTCTTTATGTGGTTTTGACTTCCTGCTACCATTGAAACTCTACTATATTTTTGAGAAAGATCCTTTTACATGACCTTTTACATGCTTCCGTTACTCTCTCTTTTCTCTGTTATTGAGTTGGTGAAATTGACCTATGTGACTACCATGTTTCGATAGTTCATTAGCTACTGACTTTGTGTTTGCTATTGCATGATACTTCTCTTTGTCATGAGTTCAGCCTCGCAAGCCTAATGTTTAGGCACTCTTTTATATGCTAAATTTCCGTCTAAAACGACCTTCAATTTTGGACTGATTTCAAACCTCCTTGTGTAATTCTGATTGCACTCGTGTAATTGATTCTTTCCTTGTTTTACTAATTTCCCTGTTTCCTGGATTGATTTGAAAACTTCCCTTTAGACTTTCGATTCTCCTGTCCTTAGTTTGGCTTATTTGTTTATTCATGGAAACCCATGTTATTCTCTCCCAAATCAATAATTTCGAATCCCTGACTCCTTGATTTACTGGGAGCTGATTGTCTCCATATTTTGCAAATCTATTGTGTTTCCTACCTTATTTGATTAACCGAGTATCTTCACTGATTCTGCAATAGTAGTTTCCTTAATTGGACCCTTATGTACTTACCCTAATTGGCTATTTTTCACATGATACTCTACTTGATTTCTTTCCTTAAATGTTTTCTGCCCATTACCGTTAATTTTAACTCTTTAATTAAAGGAAGTCTTATACTGATTTGATTTTAATTGGTACATAGTTCCATAATTACTACTAGACTATGATTCTTGCCTTACTTTCTACCTATTTTCAAACTATAAATACCTGGCTTTTTCATTAACACAACACACACACACACACACACACGAACACTCCGAGTTCTAAAATCACTTAGACATAAAAACACTCGTAGCTTCTAAACTCACACTCACACTCAAAAAGCATTCTCTCTTGTTACTTGTACTGCAACCTGTCTTCAAATTCCTGCTACCTGCTTTTACTGTACTTTGCTTCTTTGAACTGGTATGTTCTGATTAAGATTTTCAGCATCACAACAATATGTTTACTTAATACTTTTACCTTCCCGTCTGCCTACTGCTTGTGTTTAGTTCAGTACTTATTTTAGCACGTTGCAATTTCCTTTTGCCTGGTTTGCATCTATTATGCATCCTAAATGTGTTTGATACTGATGGTTTGTTTTTGAGATATGACAGTATTAAGTATTGCTGTCTATGATTCAAACTTGATTCCCCCGGGATCATAACCTCTATGTTACCATTATATGTTGTGTATCCTGGTTCATTTTGTAAGCATAACAGCACCCCTTATTGCTGTGCATGCCCAGAATTAACTAATGCCTAAGTACATAGGCTCTCTGCGAAAAGTTCCCAACCCCTGGCCCCTTTTTCTGTAAAGTTATCAACTCTGTAACTGTTTCCCAGCACCCCTTTCCCTTTTCTTTACTTTCTTAGTTCTTAAAGTTCTGTTTCTACACTTCCACTCTCTCTTAGACCTAACTTCTGCCCCCCTCTTGTGAGCCTTGCTTTGAGACCCATGAGCTCCCTCTGAACTTGGACACTTGAGGGCTGGCACTTCCACACTGCACTTGTCCCTATTCTGATTTTGAAGCTTGGGTGTGAGCACTGCCCAGGGTCCTATTGAGGCCTTTAGGGAACTCTGACACACCCATGTCTGAGAAAGCCTTTGGATCAGTGATTTTTGAGTTGGTCTATCTCATAACTCAGACAGGAAGTCAAGAATCAGGCTTCCTCTGGTTGTAATTATTTTTCTTTGTATTTTCTGATGTATTTGGTTTTCCTGGTTTGTAATAAGTTGTAATAAACATTTAGGGTTTGGCTAGTGAAAAGGGGTGGGTATTTATGCATGTCAAGAGCAGAAATTATGCCTATAGGACTGTTATAATTCTGTATATTCACACTTCACCTAGAAATTATGCTTATAGGACTGTTATAACTCCGCATACTCAAACTTCACCTAGAAATTTTGCCTGTAGGACTGTCATAATTCTGCATATTCGAACTTGACCTGGAAATCATGCCTATCGGATTGTTCTAATGTCATTCTGCATAATTCAAACTACATTTAGATACCCTGCCTATAAGGTTAAAACAAGTTTCTGCATTTAGATACTATGCCTATAAGGTTTAAAATAAGTTTCTGCATTCAGATACCATGTCTATCAGGTTTTCTGCATTTCGACACCACATCTACAAGTGTCTAAAATCAGCAACGTGTAGAAAACATGCCCATAGGAGTTTCTAAATGAATCTGATTTGCTTCACTCAATGCTAGATGTAAAATCAGTAATAATATATACTATCACCTGCAGAACTTGTAATCAATTTGTTTAATTCTACATCTCTTTTGATAATATAAGTCCCTCACTTAACAAAGTTTAGCAAGCATGCCTATAGGATCCCAAATAATTCATTTCGAGTTTTACTATCTTATCACCTTCTGAATTTAGTAGATACCATGCCTAAAGGATCCTCGTCTGAACACTTAGGCAAGCCTTAGAGTAATAACTGTAAACTGAATTTACTTCTGTTAATTATTACAACCAGTAGGCAGGCCTGATTCGGACTTCTTATTTGAGTTATGTAATAAACTAATCTATTTCAATCCTAAACTCCCTCGTCTTCAGTATTTAATCAGACCTAAAAAGTATGTGCAAGTCATGCTAATTACATGCATTTCTTTGTTTAAGGAGGTATATATGAGCCTTTCCTTAACGGGGTGGGAAGGGTAGATATGGATATGATGACCACGCGATAATGTCATGTGTAACCCCTCATTGAGGAGTGATTACCGGACATTATGTGGGGTGATCAATATTTTTAATAAACCTAGGACTCCCCCCTCCCCTTTCTTTATTCTTTATTTCTTTTCTTCCAGCATTTTAACTCCTTATTTAAAATCAGCTTTTCTAATTGTTCTTTCAAACCATTATATGTTGAAATCCCCTCTTAGTTGAGCCTTATCTGCCTATATGTTAATTTCACCTCAATTCACAATAATTGTCTGGCCGGGAACCAAACTAGTGGATTCTGAGGGGTGCCTTAACACCTTCCCCTTAGAATAATTTCAAGCCCTTACCCTATCTCTGGTTATTCAAACCGAACTCTTTTGGTGTCCTAATGCACCCCAATCATTAGGTTGCGACTCTTCAAATGCAAACCCAGTTCCCAAAAGGAACGAGTTGTCCCTCCAAATGTCATAAACCCGATTCCCGCGGAGGAAAAAGGGGGCGCGACAACATGGCGACTCTGCTGGGGATTCTTAGGCTTTTACCATTTCAAACTATTATTGTGAATTTATGCTTCTTTTCGTGCAATTATTTGTTTATTTCTTTTAAGCATTTCAATTTCCTTTTCGATTGTAAAACTGACTTGTCTTTTTGTTCTTTCT
>NC_031996.1:35405226-35484484 GCF_001879085.1 Nicotiana attenuata | reverse complement strand
AAATGAACTCTGAAAAGAAATTTCAATTACCCCGCTCGCGAATCATACATGCGACGCGGGCGCACAGCTAATATGAACTTCCTCCAGAAAATAGGAAACAGAACACAATAAACAGATATGGGGAACCGTACTGAACATCACACTGTTGCGGCGTGCCACCCGATCCAAATAACATACCCGTGGCGGCGTGCCACCCGATCCACACATGGAGCTCACATAAGGGGTTGTACCTCGAGCTAAATTGCTCATTACAACAAGATACTACACATCAGTCGTAAACATGCTAAGTGTATAACACCATTCCCTGGGGAGACATATAACGCTATAATCCACAAACTCGAGCACAACTGGGGTGCGATACAAGATTTGAATCTCAAGAGCCATTCTGCTCATTTAACATCATCGCCACACGGAACTTCAACACATAAAAATTTACCAAGCCGTCTCATAACTCATACGGCGCAATACATCATGACCTGGATTAGCTGATGACAAAATAACACCCCGACTGTTCCTCCATAAAGGACGCTCGCTGAAATGAGCACAACTGGCCTGATATAAAGCCCTGTTCACATATAAATCAATCCACTGATTTCAAACCGATTTTTGATTGCACCAACTGGGCTAGTAACCTTTCAAAGGTCCATAGTAACTCCCTTTTCCCCATAACACATAAGAACAACCGTCATAACCGGAGCAACCTCCTCAGTTCACAACCCAACAAACAGAGTGCCCTTCCGGCATAAATTCTCAAATTAATGATATTACCACAATCCTCATACTTGGTTTAAATCTTTAATCAATCAAGTGACTACATGGCACACTTATACAATCTTCCCGTGGGACACGCTCCCACAATCTTCCGAAATGAATAACGGGTTCGCACATCTAAACCATCGGCCGCACTAACGCTGAAAAGCGATCACGAATCCTTAACCAGGATGCAAAGCCTCTTTCACAACGCATCGATCTCAGGTGACGCTGAAGACAATACCAATTTACTTTAAACATCCCACCCTTTGTTCTTGCTCATCCGAGCTCATGACATCTCTGTCCACACCGAGCTGTTACTTGATCTTTACTTCGAATCCCATACCACTCACTGCACCTAACATGCCACATATTTCATCATAGCTTCGGAACCGCAAATAGGCTAACACTTCATCACTTAAAAGCTTTTCACTTAACTCACTTCAGGAGAACTATAGCAACCCTTAGGTGATTTCTCATAATCGTAGAATATGCAAACCTCCAAGTAGTGGCCTGAACACACTGTGCATCAAGTGCATGAAAGCTGCAGGGGCATTGGTTAGCCCAAATGACATAACGAGGAACTCGTAATGACCGTATCGAGTCCTAAAGGCGGCATGCCCGGAGGATCAGTTGGAAATACGTCGGGACAATCCCGTACCACTGGAACAGAATCAACAGAAGGGGTATCAACACTAACATCTCTCACATAAGCCAAATACGCGGCACACCCCTCCTCCACCATGCGCTGAGCTTTAAGAAAAGAGATAACTCTACTGGGAGTGTGATCTAAAGTACCACTCCACTCGACATGCGGAATACCTGGCATAGCCAGCGTCACGGTCTTGGCGTGACAATCAAGAATAGCAAAATGGGGCGACAACCAGTCCATGCCCAGAATAATGTCGAAATCCACCATACCGAATAACAATAAATCCGCTCTGGTGTCAAAACCACGAATAGTAACCAAATATGACCGATAAATGCGGTCCACAACAAAAGAATCTCCCACAGGAGTAGAAACATGAACAGAGAAACTCAAGGAAATTCCGAGGTACACCCAAATGCGGAGCAAAGTAAGAAGACACATAAGAGTAAGTAGAGCCTAAATCGAATAAAACCGATTCACTTCTATAACAAACCATGACAATACCTGTGATAACAGAATCGGAGGCAACAACCTCGGTATGGGCAGGTGGGGTAGCAACTGGGGCTGTAACCATAGCCTGAGAACTCTGCGGGGTAAGCTGTGGCTGAGAAGTCTGTGGAGGTGCACTCCTCCCAAGTCTAGGGCAATACCTCACCACATGGCGTATGTCACCACACTCAAAACAACCTCGCGGCCGACGTGGGGGTGGAAACTGTGCATTACGGGTACTCCGAGACCCCTGGACACCTAAAACTCTAGGTGAAATCTGCGATGCAAACTGAGCTGGCTGACCCACAAAACCTCTACCGTGACGCACCCAGCCTCCAAAATAAGGACCAGTATATCTCCCCGGTCTACGAGGTCTACTCACCCCTCTATACTGTCCCTCCTGACCTCGTCTGTCCTCTCTCTCCTGGACCCACCTGTCTCCTACTTGGCAAGAGGTCCTCACCACCCGCTGAATTGGGGCCACAGTCTGTGTCGCCATGACACCTGGAACCTGACCAATGGGAACTCGCTGCTCTGGAGTGGGGGCGGCGGGAGTCTGGGTCCCTCCCCCGATCTGTGAAGTAGTCGGTACAACCTGAATCAATCCGGCCTGAATCAACGTACCAAACATGCTCAGGAACTGAGTCAAAGTCTCCTGAAGGGCTGGAGTAGTAGTGGAAGTAGGCGTGTCGGGCGCCTGAACTCCGGCTGGGTCTGCTGGTGGTACCTCGGCTGCAGCTCGCGCAGGTGCCCTGGCTGCACCACGCGCGCGTCCTCGGCCTCTACCCCGGCTCTGGCCTCTGACGGCTGCAGTAGGGCGCGCGGGTGTCTGATCATCTCGAGTAGCACGTGTCCTCACCATCTGTGAGAGAATAGGAGTCGGAAGTTTAGAATAGATGTTCAAAAATCTCGCACGACAGGAATCAAATAAAGTGAAATTTTCCTAACGGTTACATAGCCTCTCGTAGATAAGTACAGACGTCTCCCTACCGATCAACGAGACTCTAATAAACCGGTCTGTGTTCCGTGACTCCTATGAACCTAGAGCTCTGATACCAACTTGTCACAACCCTAGTTCACCAATCGTGAACATGTCGTGACGGCACCTGGTCCCCATGACCAGGTAAGCCTAACATCTGCGGAATTACAATACTTGCAAAAAAATAGAGAAAATCAAATCAGGTATCTAAAGGAAACTGTACTGAATGCCGCTTGGCAAGTACAACTCAATATCACAAGCCTAAAACAATTCCCAAAACCCGAAAACTCACGGGCAACACAGGCTACAGAAGTGTATAGTAAGGTTCCATACTCCGGAATTTCTAACAACCGAAAGAAGGAAAACTAAGTACTAAAGATAGAGTAAGAGGGAGACTCGTCGGTCTGCGGACGCAGCAGATCTACCTCGAAGTCTCTGTAGTCCTCCTGCCTCACTGATAGTGCGCCTGAGTGGAGGTACCTGAATGATCTGCACATGAAAAACATGCGCAGGAAGGGCATGAGTACACCACAACGGTACTCCGTAAGTGCCAAGCCTAACCTCGGTTGAGTAGTGACGAGGAAAGTCAGGGCCCTACTGAGACAATATATAATAATAATAATAATTTAACAGTATAAAAATCTGACAGATATAATAAGTACAACCGTGAGATAAGACAAGTCAACGAGGCTATAACAACTACACGAGTACAGAATAAACACAGCTCAATACCAATGATAACAATGAGGGTCTACCAGGATACCGTCATGTAGCCCCTTTTTCTCAACTGTCCAGTGGATCTCCCGGGATACCGTCCCGTAGTCCATCATATGTGTACATCCGAAGGATCTCCCGGGATACCGTCCCGTAGTCCAACCATCAATGTGCAGGGGATCTATCGGGAATCGAACCCGCAGTCCCAAAGTAAAAGTGCAGGGGGATCTATCGGGAATCGAACCCGCAGTCCCAAAGTAAAAGTGTAGGGGGATCTATTGGGAATCTAACCCGTAGTCCCAAAGTAAACAAACAAGGGGGGAGCTACCGGAATCCCACATCCGTAGTCCCAATGTAAATGCGCAACCACAACCAGAAGATATTCAGAAATGAAGTACAAAAGACAAACATCAGGTAGTACTAGCCTAGCATGCTTCACGTAGTACAGTCAAGGCAACTTAAACAATTAGGCAAGTTAAATCAACTAAACATGCTTTTCTAATCTAACACAGATTATAACTGCAAGTAAAACAAGGCAAATATGAAGCCAACTCAGTCTCAATATCTTAAGTAAAAACCGGATTTTTCAACAATTAGCTCAAGTACGCGCTCGTCACCTCACGTACAAGGCACTCAATTACCACATCTCATATCCTAAGGGGAAAGGTCCCCCACACAAGGTTAGACAAGCCACTTACCTCGAACCGGCTCAATATCAATAGAAACCACGCCTTTGCCACGAGTATCCGACTCCAAATGGCCCAAATCTCTTCAATTCAATTACATATCGTAAATAATGTTGCCAACAACTGATTCCACTATTAAATTTAGAGCTAGGGCGCAAAAATAGGTAAAATGACCAAAATGCCCCTCCAGCCATCGTCTCGAAATCGAATAATTTTTACGTTTTCAGAACCCTCGTACTCTCACGAGTCTAACCATATAAAAATCTCCCAAATCGGAGGTCAAATGACCCCTCAAAACCCCATAGTTAGGTCTAAGAAGTTTACCCACTTCCCATTCAAAAACACGAAATTAAAGGGTGAATTTGAGATTAGATTAATGGGTTTTAGTCATAGGAGAGTAGAGAATCGTTACCCAGTGATTGCCCTTGAAAAACTCTTGAAATTGCTCCCAAATCCGAGCTCCAAACCTTGAGTTATGATAAAAATGGCAAAACCTCGTTTTTGAAATGTTAAGTACTATTCAGGGGTCTAAAGCATCGCAAACGCGAAAGGCAGCACGCGTTCGCGTAGAAGGAAAATATAAGGGACCAAAAATGCCCTTCGCGATCGCGAAGGAATAGATGCAAACGCGAAGGCCTGGGTTCAGTGAACTACGGGAACGCGACGTAGGTCATGCGAACGCATTGAATAAAAATCGAGCCCAGCCCTTGGAGTCCAATAAGTCTATGCGAACGCGACAGCCCTGACGCGAACACGGTTAAGAAACGTGTGAAGCTACGCGATCGCGGAGCACTAATTGCGAACGCAATGAAGAAACTTGTCATCCTCGAGAATTACTCTACGCGAACGCGTAGAGGAGGACGCGAACGCGAAGAGGAAGAAGGCCAAAGCTACGCGAACGCATGGATGCTACCGCGAACGCGAAGAAGGAATTGGGACCTGCACAGCTGAAGGATTTTCTGCAACACTTTGAAACTCCAAAATGCTCCGTCGAGCATCCGAAACACACCCGAGGCCCCCGGGACCTCAACCAAACCTACGGACATATCCCATAACATCATTCAAACTTGTACCAATCCTTAAACCACCTAAAACGACGCCGGAAACACGAATTAATCAAGGATTCAAGCCTAAGAACTTCAAATTCCAACAAAACACGCTTTCGATCAAAAACCTAACCAAACCTCGTCCGATTGACCTGAAGTTTTACACACACATCCCAAATGACATGACGGAGCTACTGCAACTTCCGGAATTCCAATCCGACCCTCGGATCAAAAACTCACTATCGGACCGGAAACTTCAAAAATTCCAACTTCGGCATTTCAAGCCTAAATGAGCTACGAACCTCCAAAATACATCCCGAACACGCTCCCAACCCCGAAATCACCTAACGGAGCTAACGGAACCATCGGATTTCCATTCCGAGGCCTTCTTCACACTGTTCCGATTACGGACCATTTTTCAATTCTTAAGCTTTCATTTAGGGACTAAGTGTCCCAAAACTCTCCGAATCCCAACACCGAACGTCCCGGCAAACCAAAATAGCAGAAATGAACTTAGGGGAAGCAGTTAATGGGGGATCGGGGCGTAAATTCCAAAAACGATCGGCCGGGTCGTTACAAGAAGCAGTTTAAATGCATTTGATTTTATATTAAAAGTTTCTGCCTTTAACAGAACATGAGAAATATACCCGTATTGCAATTCCAATTACCTAATGAAATATCCATTTTTTGACAAGACCCAATTCACTAGAATGCATCTTAAAATTTACTTTCTTTCTCTCAATTGCGTATCAAAATTATGGATTAATTTAGGTTAAGTAAGTCTATATTGAACCTTCCTAATAGAGGTTCCAGAGAAAAAGAAAAAATGCTGATATTTAATGAGGCCTACCATCAAAGGAAGAAGAAACGGATAAGGTCAAAAGTACAAAGAAACGAACAAAAGAACAGTGTATTTTGACCAATAGAGAAACCCTAGTTCTTCAGGATCAATCAAATCTTTATTTAATCTAATCGGCATAAGGACCTAAAAAAGGCACACCTTCTTCTGTACTCACTACAAATGAAAAATTAATATTTATATAATTTTGCATTGCATTTCATGAGTAGATGGTCATCAAAATCAAAATCAAAAGGAAAGAAAGCAAGAGATTACCTGGTGATGGTGGTACTGATTGTGAGAAAGATGAGTTGGGCGCTGACAACGATGATAGAGAAGGAGAGGTCTGCTCAATTTTTCGGCTTGAGGCAGAGAAGTTCTATTTGAAACTTGTGGGAGGATGTGTGTTTGCATAGTGAGGGAGGGAATATTTTACAGCAAAAAGTTGGAGGGAGAATAAAACCATTGGAAATAGACTTAATATTTTAACCATTACTGGCCATTACTTTGAATGGCTGGTAAAAGAACACGATTTCATAGCAAATACACAAATACCGCTAATGTTTGTATTGAGAGAATAAAATTACCGGCAAGTAGCTAATTGCCACTAAATAATTGTCGGTAAAAACCTTTTTTGTGGTAGTGATTATAAACTACTATTATCAAACTACTAATTGAAACTAGACTATGCTATGAAATAATTACTAAGGTTGTATCTAATGGGGAGAAAGGCACTAGGGTCGTGACATCACCTAGGTGGCTAATTGACGGGTAAATACTACTAAGGTTCGATTGACATAATTGGGGCTTATGCTGTAACCGTTGCACAATTTTACCCACTGTCACACCTCTCGGTAGAGAGAGTGATTTTGCCCAATTGACTCTCTCGAGACCAAATAGGTAGGCAAATTAGATCAAGGAACTAGGGTTCAAGTAGGGTGATCACTCTCTCGAGGATTAACCCGTTAATTGGGACTATCATTTCTCATGAGTCCATCCCAATTCCTTGTTGGATTAATTTTGGGAAACTTAGACTCTCTTTCTCAAGAAGAGTAAAATCCATAAAGCATAAATCAGTGTTTGCAACCACCAATTCATAGATTAAAACATAAAATCAACCCAAATAGCAAACACCCATAGTCAATCTGACCCTAGATGGCAACACCCATCAATTACCCACACTAGGGTTGAGCCACAACTCTAGCTAATGAGTTTAGCTACTCATGCTTGAAGGAGAAAATGAAGAAATAGATGAAGAACAAGACATATTAATTAAATACTAAATTAAAGTACAAGAATCTATCGTTAATTTGAAGCTAAGATGCCAAAAATGGCTACAAATGGTGTTCTCACGAGCGTAGTAGCTGAAACAAAATAACTGATGACCTAAAAATGGTAAAATGTTCTATTTATACTAGGCTGGAAAAACTGGACAAAAATACCCCTGCGGGATCAGTGCGGGCCGTATGAAATGGACTGCGGCCGCACTAGGCTCTTTGACTTCAATTCTGGGCTCTCTGAACTTGGCCTCCGCGTAGAATGGACCGCGGCCGCGGAGGAAGCTGGCGCGGTCTGCACAATCACGACCGCGGACCGCATGGCTTGGACTTGGCATAATTCCATCTCTCTGAATCTCTTGTCCGCGGACCGCACAAAAAGGTAGTGCGGTCGCGGAGCCTTCACCGCGGACTGCTAAATACGTACCGCGGCCGCTTTGCCTGAAGCCCACTTTTGTCAACTCTCTGAGCCATCTAGTGCGGCCGCATTCGACTTTGCGCGGTCCGCACTAGGCTTGTTTGCCCTCAGTTTACTTGGTATTTGATACTTGAGTAGGTTTCACTCCTTTTGAGTCGATCCTTGATATTTTGTCACTTTGTCGATCAAACCTGCAATCAAGCACAACTTATGATCCTTTTGGGACTATTTTGTAACGATTTATATTCAAAGCATAGGCAAGTATGAGCATAAAACACGTTAACATCCCTACTTATCAACTCCCTCAAACTTAAGCCTTTGCTTGTCCTCAAGCAAACAAAATTAGACCCACCCTTCAAAGGAAAATCTAAGTATTTCTAGCTATCCTAAAGTAACCTCAACAAGCATCAATTGGGACTAACAATTGCCCTCAATACGAATGAATCATGAACAACATTTAAACTTTGAAAAACCATGGATCAAGTGTGACACAAGAGCATCAAGAGTTGACTCATTACATCAAAGAACTCTCTCAATTACTTTGGTCGCTGTGGAACCCAAACTCACACATCCTCAACTTTCCCTTAGCAAACCTCACCTGTTAGAGTATTGGCACACAAATCGAGGTTAATGGGAATTCACTCATCTTTCTCAAGAAAAAGTCACAAGTCCGGCTCTAAGTACCATATGCTTGACCCTCATGTAAGTATCCACTAATGCAAGCGTCATTTAACTCAAGATCATATAGGGCTTTTGTGGAGTCAATGTTAAGGCTTTTGGGTAAGGATAGGAAATATTTTGGTCTAAGTGGGTTCCATCTTCCCTTAAGCACTTCTTTTGATTCATTTGGTACAATTCTCTTGACTATTTGAGTCATTCACTTCTTTCTAAGGGGTTAGAGAGACACATTGTCACTCTTTCTTTTGCGTTTCAAACCATTTCTCCTTTTTCAACTTTCCACGCCTTTCTTTCTTTGCTTTTCTTGAATCCCTTTGAGATCACTTTCACATTGGGCTTTCTTTTTGTCTTTTTCTTTTCTTTTCTTTTTCATTGCCTTCCTTTTCTTTGCTTTTGTAACTTTTACCCCTTTGTTCCCTTTCTCGTCCCTCCCCCCAAACTTAGACTTTTGCCATTGCTCAAGGAAAGATCGGGTGCCAAGAGAGGGTATAATTTAGAACGGGTATAGGCTTGTAGCATTGGTTCTTGAAAGAAAAAAGTTTAAGGCACAAAAGGGTTAGCTAGGGATTATATCATTGGTAGGCTATTAAATTGTTCAACTATCATTTGGATCAAGGAGAGCCTATAATCACTTCTCAAGTCAAATTTCACTCAAAATTTTGCCTCAACAGACATTCAGGGCAAGTTCTAGACCATTGGCTCGGAACTTGGACTCACAATTCTACTTCTCACCACGCAAACTCAAGGATTGCTAAAGATATAGAGTCGGGGGTCCACATCAACCTTAGATACGATTGAGCACACAATTGTCCAAAAGACCACATGATGATTGTTTGGTCAACACAAGAGTCTCAAGGTCGCTACTTTCACCATCCTAAACACAACCATTGTCTTTGACCATGGGATCAAAGGCAAATGTGTTAGGCCCAAATGAAGCTTTGCTTGAGGTACCCTTAACTATAAACTACCAAAAACAAGAAAAATAAAAAAAAAACGGACTCGAACCCTTAAGAAGGTAGTCACGCCATCTATCATTGGGAAGAGCCACCCGGTTCACACAATACTCCACCTTTGGAAAGAATCGTGGCATTAAGAAAACCAAAGGCTTATTAAAAGCGTCAAAACAAAACAAAAAGCTACAAGCCTATATAAGAAGCTAAAAACGAAATTGTTTTACGAAAAATTGAAAATAGAATGAATATGTACAAACGGGGAATGAATTTACAACGGGGGATGAATATATACAATAATGTAACTTTATATACAGACCAAAAGGAAGATAAAAGGTACGATGAAAGTAACTAAATGTAAAGTTATATACAGACCACTAGAAAATCAAAAGAAAGCATAAACTAAATCAATCTATATATACAGTCATCCGATGGATAAAAGTAGGGCACACCCCCTCAAATAAAAGCTGGCATTGTCCCCAATGCCAACTAAAGCAAAATAAGCACCAAAAAATATAAGGAAAGGATATGAAGACTCCCTAAGCCTCGTCCGTCTGCATAGGATCATGAGTGGTCCCTGGGTCCTCGGTATGCTCTGGAACCTCAGACTGGTTCCCGGTCTCCTGCTGCTCAGCTGCTGGGACTGGGGCTTGGACCTGGACGGGCTGAATATTAGGGGCATCATGTGGCTGACTAGAGGAGGCCTCCGGTGGGTCTGCCAACTGGATGATCGCCTCATCTGCACTAGGGAGCTTTCTCTTCTTCCTTGGAAGCCTCTGTGTCTGCTCCCGCTGTGGCTCTGTTGCCGGTACTGCTGCTGGATCTGGATCCCCAAATAGCAAGTCTAAAGGCAATGAGTCAGCCTTCAGCTTGTCCACATCTGCTCTAAGCTCCTTCACAGACTCCTTGGAAGCCCGTGTTTTTTGAAATTTCTTGTGCTCCCTAGCAAGCTCCTTCAGAGCCTTGCCGTGTGAGTCCACTGCCTTAGACAAGGCATCCTGAGTACTGATGATCTTTTCTTGGTTCTCCAAGATCTTCTTTAATGTGTCCTCAATGGACTGTGGAATCTGTGCTGGCTGTGATGCTGACTGAGCCGCAATGGTAGAAGACAGTGTAGACAACTTGGATGATGCAGCTGACATCCAGTTGTTCAAGCTATGAAGTGCCTGGCTCAGCTGGTGGGCAGTGGTAGGATGGGCCCGGGAAGACAGAATCCCCGGGCCAGCTAAAGTTGAAGGACCAGCAGTAGTGAAAGGTCCCGGAGGCAACTCAACGGTGGTGGAGGCAGGCTCAGTGGAGAGCTCTACCGCGACCGGCTCATCAGACTGGCCAGTTGGAGCAGAGGCAGGCGGCTTGTAATTTTTGTCCTTGGGGTTGTTTGGCCCCTTCAAACTGTAACACAAAAACAGAGCCACAGGTTTGACCTTGATATCAAAAGGTCTCTTCTCCACCTCTAGATCCCGGAAATACATAGTGAGGGTGTTGGGAAAAGGATAGTTTCGGTAATGCTCAAGCCCTACTGCGGAAATGACGCGGGACATACCATTGCCCACGTTGATAGGGTAGCCCGCCATAATAGATACAACAAGAATAGCCCGGGCAAGTGGGATAGTCTGATCATGGGTAGTGGGGTCAAGCCGACTGCACACAAAAGTCAACCACCCCCTAGCCTCAAAGTTAAAGGTCTTCCGAAATATTTTGGTCCCTGCTTGCAACCACTCTGGAACAGTACCCGGGATTGCCAGGTATGAAGCTAATCACGGACGAACCTCTTCGCCCATTGCCAACTTTTCATTGTAAAGGGTCTCGTCTTCGTCATCGAACCCCAAGTATTCATTGAGTGCCTTCCCAGTAAATACCACCTTTTTGTTCCGCACTTTGGTCACTTTAGTGCCCTTCAAGATATGGGCCACATTGCTATAGAACTCCTTGACCATGTGCTCATTTGCCTTTACACATTCACTCCGAAAATGCGCCCAACCCACTCGAGTTTGAAACTGTCTATGCACATTTGGGTGTAGGGGTAGAAGGTCTCGCTCAATAAAACTCCTCTCAAGAATCAGCTTTCGTAGTGGCCACCATTCCCTAAACTTATGGAACGCTACCTGACTGACAAACCTATCCTCCCAAGCTATAGGATTTCTAGTTCGGTCAACACCCCCAACCCTGAGGTTCACCACCCCCCCTGTACCTCTCTAGCACCTTGAACCTCCTCCTCGTCTCCTTCTGCACTCTCCCCTGACAAAGAAGCTGTGGGGGAGGTGGAGTAGTCCCCACTACCAGATGCTGAGCCCTCAGATGACTCATGCACAACATTGATTGGCTGTCGGACAGCGGGTGATGGCGGAGGAGTATCATCTGTCAGTCTAAACCTTCTGGGCCAGTCCAGGACATGATTGGGAATGGAATCTGAAGAGACATCCTGTGAAGGCACATACTCACTCCCCGAAGAATGAGAAGCAGCTTTGTCTGCAGCTTTTATTAGCTTCCTTGTCTTTTTTATGCTTTCCCGAACTTGGGGAGTGAGTTTTATCATCTTGCCTTTGCCTCCCCGGGAGGAGTCACCTCTGCCGGGTTGTTTGGAGCCCTTTCCTCTTTGTTTTACCATTGTCTGCAAGCATACACATCTAACATTGCCAGTCTAAGCACAGGTAGTGAAACAGATGAAAACTGAATTGCAGAATAGAAGCCCAAAAGTTGCAGAACATGTTGCAGACACAGTGCACCACGGCCCACACAAAAAGGAGTGCGGCCGCACTGGAGGCACCGCGGACCACATAAAAGCCACCGTGGTATGCATAGGGGCAGGGTCTAAAAAACTACCTCTCTGAATCTCCCCACTGCGGCCCGCACAAAATGGTACCGCGGCCGTGGTGGGCCAGTGCGGACCGCACAAAATGAAGTGCGACCGCACTGGACTATGGACACCTCTCTGAATCTCATCACCGCGGTCCGCGGAAAGTGGTAATACGACCGCGGTGAAGCCATCGCGGACCGCACAATCACGATCGCGGGCTGCGGTGGATGTCCAATCCTGGCACTGAGTTAGGGTTTCCAATTTTTGCAAATTTGTTCAACTGTTTACCTAGAGATTGTCCCTACTCAATTACCCAATTCAACAAGTTCATCAAACACACCAAAAACCAACATTTACACTAACCTAAGCTAACAATTAAGACAAATGGGAAGAAGAAGAAGCTATGGGCTACTGGGCATGAAAATATGAAATTCAACAAAGAAAAATGGATGAAATGTTACCAGATATTGATAAGGAGTGAAGACACACAATGCAAATAAGCTATTACGAGGGAAGGAGAAGATGAACAGTGATTTCCTAGTCTCTGAGAGTTTAGTGTTCGAAAAGGGTAAAAGGAGAACCTTGAGGTCTATTTATAGAAAAAGGGTGTGGGACCCAGTCTTACCTACCAGCGCGGCCGCACAAAGCGGACCGTGGACCGCGCTGGGTTTGTTCAAAAGAAGTTTGAGAAGGCAACCACCGCGGTCCGCACAAAATAGACCACGATTGCGGAGGTCCACCACGGACCGCACTAAATGCAATGCGGCCGCGGTGGCAAACTTCAGAGAGCACTTCAATTGGCTATCACCAGTGCGGACCGCACAAAGTGCAATGCGGCCGCACTGGCAACTTCAGAGACTGTTCAATTTTTCCTAAATGTTTTGCACTGCATCAACACAATCCCTGCAACATCTCACGACCAATTAGTCCAAAAATCAAACCTAAACTACAAAGAAATTCAAAGAAAACAAGAAGAAAAAGACATGGGTTGCCTCCCAAGAAGCGCCTGATTTAACGTCGCGACGCGACGCGGGTTACCATCACATCATTTGAAATGAACCACAGCCACCACATGGCTATCATCAAACATCTCAAGATAATGCTTGACACGGTGCCCATTCACCCTAAAGACTTCACCACTCTTGTTTTTCAAATTTAGAGCACCAAATGGGGTCACACACAAAACTTCAAATGGACCACTCCACTTTGATTTCAGCTTTCCGGGAAACAACTTTAGACGGGAGTTGAACAAGAGGACCAAATCACCAACTTTGAACTCCTTTCCACGAGCATATTTGTCATGAAGGTACTTCATCTTGTCCTAATACAAGGACAAACTAGAGTATGCATGGAACCAAAATTCATCAAGTTCATTGAGTTGTTCAACACGAAGATTGGCCGCAACATCCCACTCAAGATTAAGCTTCCTCAAGGCCCACATAGCCTTATGCTCCAATTCCACTGGTAGGTGACATGCTTTCCCAAGCACCAACCGATACGGTGACATACCAATTGGGGTCTTGTAAGCGGTCCGGTAGGCCCATAGAGCATCATCTAACTTTTTAGACCAATCGATCCTATTAGCATTGACAGTTTTGGATAAAATGCTCTTGATCTCCCTGTTAGACACTTCAACCTGGCCACTTGCTTGAGGATGATAAGGTGTAGAGACTTTGTGGTTGACACCATACTTGGAAAGCAAAGCATCAAAGGCTCTATTACAAAAATGTGATCCTCCATCACTAATGATTGCCCGGGGTGTACCAAACCTTGTGAAAATGCTCTTCTTTAGAAATGCCACTACACTCCTAGCTTCATTGTTGGGCAAGGCCACGGCCTCAACCCATTTTGACACATAATCAACCGCTACAAGAATGTANCACACCTCCAGATTACTCCGTCGGTGCAAATCTTGAGCAAGTATGGCTACGTCCCAATAGAAGTCCAGACTATCCTGTTTGAGCTTCTTCCTTTGGTTAGAAGAGAGCTCACACGGGATGATGCCAGTCACAAGGAAATTAGCAATGTCCGCAAACCATGGCATATCACACATCGATACAGAAAGTAGTTGCTCATCGGGGAATGTATCATTGATCTCTAGGCCATCACACGGCCTTCATTCCTCCTCCAAGCGGGAGAAATGATCTGCCACTTGGTTCTCACTACCTCTCCGGTCCACTATTTCCAAATCAAACTCTTGAAGAAGTAACACCAATCGCATCAACCTTTCCTTGGAGTCTTTCTTTGTCATCAAATACCTAAGGGCGGCATGATCGGTGTGCACTATGACTTTGGCTCCCATAAGATATGGCCGAAATTTTTCCATGGAGAATACAATAGCCAACAATTCCTTCTCCGTCACCGTGTAGTTCCTTTGAGCTTCATTCATATTCTTGCTTGCATAGTACACAGGATGAAACATTTTGTTCACTCTTTGACCCAACACTGCCCCAACCGCAACATCACTTGCATCGCACATGAGCTCGAAAGGCAAACTCCAATTGGGTGCGATAATGATCGGGGTGGTGGTCAACTTATTCTTAAGGAGTTCAAAAGCTTCCATATATCTCTCATCAAACACAAACTTTGTATCCTTTTCTAGCAACTTGCAAAGAGGATTCACTACCTTCGAGAAGTCCTTAATAAATCGCCGGTAGAACCCCACATGTCCAAGAAAACTCCTCACCCCCTTGACAGATGTGGGGGGGGAGGAAGCCTTGAAATCACTTCTATCTTGTCTTTGTCTACTTCAATCCCATGCTTAGAAATTTTGTGACCCAACACTATACCCTCTTCAACCATGAAATGGCATTTTTCCCAATTGAGTACAAGGTTTGTGTCTTCACACCGGGCCAACACTCTATCCAAATTACCCAAACACTCTTCAAAGGAATCACCAACCACACTAAAATTATCCATAAAGACCTCCAAAATGTCTTCCACCATATCGGTATGTCTTCCACCATACAAGGTTTGTGTCTTCACACCGGGCCAACACTCTATCCAAATTACCCAAACACTCTTCAAAGGAATCACCAACCACACTAAAATCATCCATAAAGACCTCCAAAATGTCTTCCACCATATCGGTGAAAATAGCCATCATGCATCGTTGGAAGGTCGCCGGAGCATTGCACAACCCGAACGACATCCGAAAGAAAGAAAATGTGCCATATAGGCAAGTGAATGTGGTCTTCTCTTGGTCCTCCAGAGCGATTAAGATTTGATTATAACCCGAATATCCATCCAAAAAGCAATAAAAGGCACGCCCCGCAAGGCGATCAAGCATTTGGTCAAGGAATGGCAACGGGAAATGATCCTTGCGGGTCACTTTATTTAGCTTCCGGCAGTCCATGCAAACCCTCCACCCGGTAATTGTCCGAGTGGGAATAAGTTCATTGTTGTCATTTGTCACCACAGTCATCCCACCTTTCTTCGGCACACATTGCACCGGAGAAGTCCATGAGCTATCGGAGATTGGATACACCACACCCGCATCAAGCCACTTGATCACTTCTTTCTTCCCCACCTCTTGCATTGCTTCATTGAGCCTCCTTTGATGTTCTAAGGAAGGCCTTGCATCATCCTCCAAGATAATTTTATGCATGCAAAGTTTGGGGCCTATTCCCCGAATGTCCGTCAGAGTCCATCCAATTGCCCTTTTTCGCCTTTGAAGCACCGCCAAAGTGGCCTCAACCTGCATATTAGTAAGGCAAGAAGAAAGAATAACTGGTAAAGTTGAATTAGAGCCCAAGAATTCATACCTGAGGTGTGGAGGAAGTGGCTTCAACTCCAACACCGGTGGCTCCTCAATTGATGGTTTTGTTGGTAGAGTTTTCCGATTTTCAAGATCCAAAGACAATTTTCTCAGCTCATAGGAATAAGAGCTCATCCCATGTAATGCATTGACACACTCCACTCTGCTTGCATTATCATTGACATCTAGATTTAATAGCACGGCCTCAAGAGGATTCTCCACGTTGATCATAGAACTTGTGTCATCCACTATCACAGTTGTGACAATGTCCACAAAGGAGCACACCTCGGTACTATTGGGTTGCTTCATGGATTTGCAAACATGGAAGACCACCTTTTCATCTCCCACTCGGAAAGTTAGCTCACCCGCTTCAACATCAACCAAAGCCTTCCCCGTTGCAAGGAAAGGTCTCCCTAGAATAATTGGAACTTCAAAGTCCACTTCACAGTCCAACATGACAAAGTCGGCCGGTAATATAAACTTGTCCACCCGGATAAGCACATCATCAATTATGCCCAAAGGTCGCTTCATCGAACGGTCCGCCATTTGAAGTCTCATTGAAGTTGGCCTAGGTTGCCCAATTCCCAAAGTCTTGAAGACTGAATAAGGCATCAAATTTATGCTAGCCCCCAAGTCACAAAGGGCCTTGGCAAAATCAGCACTACCGATAGTGCAAGGGATAGTAAAAGCTCCGGGGTCTTCAAGTTTCGGGGCCACAGAATGCACTATCGCACTGACTTGGTGAGTCATCTTTGTTGTTTCACAATCCATGGAACACTTCTTTGTGATCAAATCCTTCATGAACTTTGAATAGCCCAGCATTTGTTCAAGTGCCTCCACCAAAGGCACATTGATTGTAAGGATTTTCATCATATCTATGAACTTTTTGAATTGATTGTCACTCTTTTGCTTTGCTAACCATTGAGGATAAGGTGGAGGTGGCCTAGGCAAAGGTGCCTTGACTTTGGGCACCACCGTCTCGGGCATGTCAATCACGTGTTCCCTAGACAGGTTCACGGCATCTTGAGTTTCCACCTCGGCCTCATCAATGTCTATCCTCACTTCATTGTTCACATTGTTCTCAACCACATCATCAACTACCAAAGGAACATCATTTTCTTGCAACTCAACATCATCATCCACAATTTGCTTATCTTTCAAGGCATGCACATCACCGCCTCTCCCACTTCTTGTTGTAACTGACATCACATGATTGTTCCCACCCTTAGGGTTCACTATAGTATCACTTGGTAGAGCACCTTTTGGGCGAGTGTTCAATGATTGAGAGATTTGGCCTAATTGCACCTCTAAATTCCGAATGGAGGTATTGTGGGAAGCTAATTGAGCATCGGAACCTTGGCTCTTCTTCATCATTTGTTCGAACATCATTTCTATTCTTCCCATGTCATTGCCCGAAGAACTAGACCCTTGAGATTGAAACGGGGGCGGATTGATCGTTGTTGATACATTGGGGGCCTTTGAAAACCTTGCCCCCGATTGCCTTGATTTCCATTGTTATTCCACCCGCTTTGACCATTGTTGTTATTCCAATTGTTGTTGTTATTCCCATTATTGTTGTTATTCCCATTCCAATTCCCTTGGTTGCCCGAATTGTTGTTCCCCCAATTACCGCCTTGGTTGTTATTTTTCCAATTACCACCACCTTGTTGATTGCCCCAATTTCCTTGGGGTCGCCATTGTTGGTTTGAAGAGTTGCCTCGATTGCCTTGATAGTTATTGACATATTGAACCTCTTCGCTTTGCTCATCATAACACTCATTTGAAAAACTACTACCATCATTGTTGTCATATGGTTCACAATTCCCTTGAGATTGTTGCCCTCTTTGCCTCCTTTTAAGCATATTCACTCCCTCCATAGCGTTGACTTGGCGAGGATTTTTGACTTGTTGCAATTGTGCCTTCGCCAATTGATTCATAGTAGTAGTGAGCTCGGCAATAGCTTGACCGTGATCATGCAATTCCTTGTGCAAATGGATGACTGTGGGGTCACCTTGGGGCACATTCGCTCTACTTTGCCAAGCCGAAGAAGTGTCAGCCATTTCATCCAAAAGATCACAAGCTTCATTGTAGGGGAGCTTCATAAAGTTACCTTCGGCTAATTGGTTCACAATGCATTGATTAGTGGTGTTGATTCCCCGATAGAAGGTTTGTTGGATCATATTCTCCGTCATGTCATTATTTGGGCATTCTTTCACCATTGTTCTAAACCGCTCCCAAATCTCATGCAAATGTTCTGTGGGTTCTTGCTTAAAAGCCAATATCTCATCTTGAAGTGCCTCCATATGCCCGGGTGAGAAAAATTTAGCAATAAATTTATCCGCCAACTCATCCCAAGTTGTGATGGAATGATTGGGGAGTCTCTCTAACCAATCCAATGCCTTTCCCCGAAGTGAGAATGGGAAAAGTCTCAACCTAAGAGCATCTTCGGACACATTCGTCTGCTTGCTACCCCAACATGTATCTACGAACCTTTTTAGATGTTTGTAGGCATTTTGATCCGCAGCTCCCGCAAAATACCCACGTTGCTCAAGTAAGGTCAACATCACATTACTTATCTGAAAATTACCCGCCCGGACTCTGGGTAGGACAATAGCACTTGCATATCCTTAGTTCGGTAGCACCCGAGGAACCGCTCATGGAGGTGGCGGAGGAGGGTCTGGAACATTGTCATTAGCATTGGCTTGGCGGCCTCGTCTTAGTCCGGGAGGTATAAGAGGCACCTCATCGTCTCAAATATCCTCAACCTCCTCCCCCGCAAGCACATTTCCAAGAGGATCGTTTGCATTTAAAGCCATTTTGGTACCTGCAGTAATCACACACACACAAATTAGTAACAAAGAAGGAAAGAAGAACAACACACAAAACTAACTAAGTAGATAGCCAAAACTGTTAGCTCCCCGGCAACGGCGCCAAAAAGTGATCACTGCCAACTCCGCACTACTATAAAGTAGGAAGAGAGGGTCACAATAGCTTTTACCTAATATGAGGGTCAGGATCGAATTCCTCAGAGAGCTAGAATTTGGAGCTGGGTATCTATCTAGACTAGAGTCGTGTAATTGTTCTAAATGTCACTTCCAACATTTTTGGGTTTTTCAATTATAAACTACTATATCAAACTACTAATTGAAACTAGATTATGCTATGAAATAATTGCTAAGGTTGTATCTAATAAGGAGAAAGGCACTAGGGTCATGACATCACCTAGGTGGCTAATTGACGGGTAGATACTACTAAGGTTCGATTGACATAATTGGGGCTTATGCTATAACCGTTGCACAATTTTACCCACTCTCACACCTCTCAGTAGAGAGACTGATTTTGCCCAATTGACTCTCTCGAGACCAAATGGGTAGGCAAATTAGATCAAGCAACTAGGGTTCAAGTAGGGTGATTACTCTCTCGAGGCTTAACCCGTTAATTGGGACTATCATTTCTCATGAGTCCATCCCAATTCCTTGTTGGGTCAATTTTGGGAGACTTAGACTCTCTTTCTCAAGAAGAGTCAAATCCACAAGCATAAATTCAGTGTTTGCAATCACCAATTCATAGATTAAAACATAAAATCAACCCAAATAGCAAACACCCATAGTCAATCTGACCCTAGATGGCAACACCCATCAATTACCCACACTAGGGTTAAGCCACAACCCTAGCTAATGGGTTTAGCTACTCATGCTTGAAGGAGAAAATGAAGAAAT
Organism: Nicotiana attenuata; assembly: GCF_001879085.1. Lineage (NCBI taxonomy): Eukaryota > Viridiplantae > Streptophyta > Magnoliopsida > Solanales > Solanaceae > Nicotiana > Nicotiana attenuata. The sequence continues at coordinate 35,464,737 of NC_031996.1, read as the reverse complement.
AGATGAAGAACAAGACATATTAATTATATACTAAATTAAAGTACAAGAATCTATCGTTAATTTGAAGCTAAGATGCCAAAAATGGCTACAAATGGTGTTCTCACGAGCGCAGCAGCTGAAACAAAATAACTGATGACCTAAAAATGGTAAAATGTTCTATTTATAATAGGCTGGAAAAACTGGACAAAAATACCCCTGCGGGGTCAGTGCGGGCTGCATGAAATGGACCGCGGCCGCACTAGGCTCTTTGACTTCAATTCTGGGCTCTCTGAACTTGGCCTCCGCGGGCCACGTAGAATGGACCGCGGCCGCGGAGGAAGCTGGCGCGGTCCACACAATCACGACCACAGACCGCATGGCTTAGACTTGGCATAATTCCATCTCTCTGAATCTCTTGTCCGGGGACCGCACAAAAAGGTAGTGCGGTCGCGGAGCCTTCACCGCAGACCGCTAAATACGTACCGCGGCCGCTTTGCCTGAAGCCCACATTTATCAACTCTCTGAGCCATCTAGTGCGGCCGCATTCGACTTTGCGCGGTCTGCACTAGGCTTGTTTGCCCTCAGTTTACTTGGTCATTGATACTTGAGCAGGTTTCGCTCCTTTTGAGCTGATCCTTGATATTTCGTTACCTTGTCGATCAAAACTGCAATCAAGCACAACTTATGAGCCTTTTGGGACTATTTTATAACGATTATATTCAAAGCATAGGCAAGTATGAGCATAAAACACATTAAAATCCCTACTTATCAGCGGACATAATAAAGGTGCCTCCAAACGAACTCAATGCAACAAGCTCACCGTGGCCGTTCGCCGCTTGGGTAATGGATGTTATTGGACCAATCGAGCCTGCCGCTTCCAACCGGCACAAATTCATCCTAGTGGCAATTGACTACTTCACCAAATGGGTCGAAGTAGCATCTTATAGAGCAGTAACTAAGAAAGTTGTGGCAGACTTTGTCCGTGACCGCATTGTTTGTCGATTCGGAATTCCAGAGTCAATCATTACTGATAATGGTTCCAATCTCAACAGCAACTTGAAACCTTCAAGATTAGACACAAGAATTCTACAGCTACAGGCCTCAAATGAATAGAGCTGTGGAACCCGCCAACAAGAAGATCAAGAAGATATCGAGAAAAATGATAGAGAAACATAAGAAATGGCACGAAAAGCTATCATTTGCTCTATTGGGATATCGCACCACTGTCCGCACATCAACTGGGGCAACCCCTTATATGCTGGTTTATGGTACAGAGGTCGTCATTTTCGCCGAACTAGAAATTCCTTCCTTGAGAATCATACAGGAAGCTGAGCTCGGCGATGCAGAATGGGTGAAGAGTCGTTACGAACAGCTGGCCCTTATAGATGGGAAGAGGATGAATGCAGTTTGCCATGGTCAGCTTTACCAGAACAGAATGACCAGAGCCTTCAACAAAAAAGTCAAGCCAAGACAGTTCACACCGGGGCAGCTGGTGTTAAAGAAAATTTTTCCGCATCAAGATGAAGCCAAGGGGAAATTCTCTCCCAACCGTCAAGGTCCGTACATAGTTCACCGGGTTCTAACACGAGGAGCCCTCATACTTGCAGAAATGGACGGAGAAGTTTGGCGAGATTAATTCAGATGCAGTCAAGTGTTACTATGTCTAATTTTCATGCTTTCCCTATATGATGTATTTCAACTACGTCTGACCTGATTCCCGTTTAAGAGGGGATACGTAGGCAGCCTTATGGGTTCGGTCACAATTCAATAAAAGTTTCATTTCCCCCGCAACTGGAAACTGGGGCAGAATTTTGAGGAGGACCCTCAAAATTCCGAAGTAATTTCAGCCAATCATCATTTGTAGCAGTCGGAAGCATCAGCCCATTATACTGGGGCAGAATTTTGAGGGGGACCCTCAAAATTCCGTAGCAAGAGAGGTCGCAATGTCTTGAGCCGTGTCACAGTCGTCGGTTCATCTAAGGATTGTTTCTTAATTGTATTCTTATGTCATATTCTTACAAATTCATGAATGTTTATGTCACGACCCCAACCCCGGTCGTGATGGCGCCCAACACATTGCTGGGCAAGCCCGACCATTTATGCAACCTTGGCCAATAAATCTAGATAGATGAATAAATATTCACTATTAAAAATACCAATTTAGTGCGGAATTTCTGAAATAATTTCTAACATTCGAAAACCCCAAAATGGAAACAAAATACTGATCAACCCACAGAATCTGGTGTCACGAACATGAGCCTCTAAAACGGAATATTCACCTATCACAAGTCTATCTAGGAAAGAAAAAAAATACGAATAAAAGGATAAAATGGATGGGAGAGATCAAGGCTGCGAACGCCATGCAGCTACCTCGATACTCCCGGATAAATGCTGCTCCGCTAAACAAGCCCTCACTCACCCTGTGGTGTACCTGAATCTGCACACAAGGTGCAGGGAGTATTGTGAGTACTTCCAACCCAGAAAGTAATAAACATAAATAAAGGTTGAGAGTAAGAAATCCTGGACAGGCACAAAGTAAGCTATAATTACAGCAGCTCAATTTAAATAATGTCAACTCAATAAACTAATGAAAGACAATTATAGGATATCACAGCAGACAAATAAGTAAATGGCAATCAAGTATGCAATGCAACACATAAACTGGTACATCTAGTACCCCGTTGCGGCCGTGCAGCCCGCTCCATTTATTTAACGTCGACGGCGCTCACTGGGGGTGTGCAGACTCCGGGAGGGGCCCTTTATGGCCCAAGCGCAATAATAAGCCATATCGAGGCATCAAACAGGCGCTCGGCCTCATATCAATATCATTATCATACCACTGCGGCATGCAGTCCGATCCCATGCTCAATTCAAAATCACATAAGCCTTTCGGCACAATAATATAAAAATATTCAGCCCAGACTTCATTTAAAAATATTACTTTAGTTTCTGCTTCTAGAAAAATGGTTGAGTTTACAAAACAGTGTTAAATACCAGGACTGAGTTCAATATCTAGAAATAGGGTAAGAAACCAGTAAAAATAATCCCTGAAGGATTCAAGTAGTTGGCACGAAGCCCAATTATGACAATTAATCCATTTTTATAAGGATACCACAAAACTACAATCAATTAGGTAGTAATTTTATTAAGCGGGACGGACCAAGTCACAATCCCCGACGGTGCTCTACCCCACGCCCGTTATCCGGCGTGCAAGTCACCTTACATAGCACTACGTTGTGCAAATTCGGGGTTTCAAACCCTCAACACAGCATTTACATTTATTACTAACCTCAAGCCGGCCAAAGTCCTAGCTTGCTATGCCCTTGCCTTTCGAATTCACCTCTTCGCGCGTCGAATCTGACCAAAACCACAACGAATACGTCACAATATGCTAAGGGAATATAACCCAATCGAAAAGACTCGAAAAACATCGAAAATCACGAAGTTGGCAAAACCCGAGCCCCGGGCCCACTTCTCGAAAAATTATAAATTTTACATCACCGGATTCCTTATCTCGCCGCGAGTCTATACATATAAAGAACACCAAAATCGGAGTCCAAATGACCCCTCAAATTCCCATTTTTGTTCTCTTAGGTTTCAAGCCCTAAACCACCATTTTTGACCTTAAATCCTTGAGTTTTCAGTCTAATTTCATGTGTTTGCACCATAAAATCGTGTTTTTGGTTTAGAAATTCTTACCTCAATGAAGTCCCTTGATTCCTCTCCTCCAACTCGCCCAAATTCTCCAAGTCCGAAGTGAAAATATGAAACCCTTTCAAAAATTCGCGAAGGGAAATAAAAACTATTCTGACCAGTTATTTCCGCATCTGCGGCTCCATGGCCGCATCTGCGGCTCCCGCTTTTGCGGTCAATGCACCGCTTCTGCGGACATATCCGCTTCTGCGGTTTAACATCCGCTCCTGCGCCTCCCGCTTCTGCGGACAAATTAACGCATCTGCGGATCCCCATAAGAGCTCAAATACCGCATCTGCGGTCCTCCTGTCGCATCTGCGACTCCGCAGATGCGGTCACCAATTCCGCACCTGCGGTCCCTGCCGCTTCTGCGTCTCTCCTCTCGCTTCTGCGGTACCGCTTCTGCGGTCCCAATTCCGCAGAAGCGAAAATACCAGAAGCAGCACAGGTTCTGCAAATCTCTTAAGTTCAAAACTTCCCGTTAGCCATCCGAAATCACCCCGAGGACCTTGGGACCTCAACCAAAAATACAAGCATGATCCAATACCTTATTCAAACTTGCTCCAATCATTAAAACACCTCAAACAACACTAAAACGATCATTTCTCATCGAATTCAAGCCTAAGTTCTTCTAAAACTTCCGAAACACACATTCGATCAGAAACCCAACCAAAACACCTCCGAATGACCTGAAATTTTGCACACACATCCAACATCACCTAACGAAGCTACAGCAACTCTCGGAATCTCATTCCGACCCCCTGATCAAAATCTCACCTACCAACCGGAATTCGCCAAAATACTAACTTCGCCAATTCAAGCCTAATTCTACACCGAACCTCCAAATATCAATTCTGATCGCACTCCTAAGTCACAAATCGTCCCCCGAAGCTAACCAAATCATCGGAATTCAAATCCGAGCCCTCTAACACAAAAGTCAACATCCGGTTGACTTTTCCAACTTAAGCCTTCTTAAAAGAGACTAAGTGTCTCATTTCTTATCAAAACCATTCCAAACCAACTCTAACACATCAAATACTGATAATGAAACTTAAAGAAGCATAACATGGGGAACACGGGGTGGTAACTCACATGACGACGGGTCGGGTCGTCACAGTTTATTATCGAAATCTGCTTTTTTAGCAACGCTACCCCAATGATACATACAGTATCACTAGATCAAAGCCAAGCAAGTCAAGTATAGCCAGCGGCTATGCGAACTAACCCCCCCCCCCTTTCCCCCTTTACAAAACTCACGACTTTTCTTCGGATACAGGCACTGGGATTGCGAAAGCATCTAACATACTATACACTCACGAGACATACATTGTTCAGGAACACAACTCTCAAAATTGTTGCACTTACCCGCATTTGCTACCCACGCACGCCAGTGATATTCCCTGTATCACAATGTCCCCAGCAATCACAATATCGCAACCTGCCATCAGCTAAGAAAACTCTATTACCATTTGCCATTTTATTTCATCTCTGCACTGCATAAGGCTACCATTCTGCCTTGCGAGACTAAACACTGTATCCATCTGCATTTTTCTGCATTGCATAAGGCTACCATTCTACCTTTCGAGACTAAACACTGTCTCCATCTGCATGTTTTTTGCATTGCATAAGGCTAACATTCTGCCTTTCGAGACTAAACACTGTCTCCATCTGCATTTCTCTGCATTGCATAAGGCTACCATTCTGCCTTCCGAGACTAAACATTGTCTCCGTCTGCATTTTTCTGCATTTCATAAGGCTACCATTCTGCCTTCCGAGACTAAACACTATCTCCATCTACATTTTTCTGCATTGCATAAGGCTACCATTTAGCCTTCCGAGACTAAACACTATCTCCATTTGCATCTACATGGCTGAAAGATCGCCACCTTATTTACATTTGCATGGCTGAAAGATCGCCACCTTATTTACATTTGCATGGCTCAAAGATCGCCACCTTATTTATACTTGCATGGCTGAAAGATCGCCACCTTATTTACACTTGCATGTTTCAGCCACCTTATTTACATTTGCATGGCTCAAAGATCGCCACCTTATTTATACTTGCATGGCTGAAAGATCGCCACCTTATTTACGCTTGCATGGCTGAAAGATCGCCACTTTATTTACGTTTGCATGGCTGAAAGATCGCTACTTTATTTACGCTTACATGGCTGAAAGATCGCCACTTTATTTACGTTTGCATGGCTGAAAGATCGCCACCTATTGCATCTCATGGGCTGAAAGATCGCCAAACACTGCATTTCATGGGCTGAAAGATCGCCAAATTATCCGAGGGCGTCATTGTTCAGAGGCACCATTTGCAAAGCCCGAGAATACCATGTCATGGCCTGAGGACCCCTTTATCCTCTTGCATATCATTATTCAAAGGCATCATAGTTTGGAGGCATCATTCTCATAGCCCGAGAGCATCATTTCATGGCCTGCGAATCAATTGTTATTATACGCTTCATGGCCATGAACATCATGGTCTAAGGACGTCATCCTAACCGTCCAAAGACAACATTCATGGTCCGACGGGAATTCGCATCACGTTTAAATTTACCCACAATATATGCTTGTATTGCTTATTTGCAGGTATACCGGCAAGCAACGGCCATCTCGGCAAGAGAGATTCCGCTTCAGTTCCCGCAGCCATATTAGACTTTAGCCATTCACCCCGTCTTGAATATCGTGTCCGTTCTTGAGGAGTCTTCATCGGCATATTCCGCCGACGGATCCTGAACTACATATGTCCTGATTCTTGTGAGACCAGGGATATGTAGGCAGCTCAGAAGCCAGAGCACGGCCAAACCTCTTCAAACAGTTTCGCAGGTCAAAATTGGCCATCATATCTTTATCCGACAACTCTTTCATCCTTCCCGGGTAAAGAGGGGCAGCTGTTGATACCCAATTTTTCCCTATATATTTTTAATATTCAAAATATTTCAAAAATGGCATATGTATGCATATAAAAGTATGTCCAAACGTATTGTTTATTTTTCCTTGATTTTTAAAAGATTTTTAAATCAATTCATTGCCCTATTTTATCCAGAAAAGCCCAATAATTATTCCCAAAATTATCATTTTAGTGATGCGGTTATTGGACTCTCATATTTACACTAAAACATAGCTGTGATAATTTTTTGCATAATTTTACAGATTTATTTAGTATTTTTAAAGGGCTAAATTGCATATAATTGCAATATTAGCCTCGTTTAGATTTAATTATGGTTATGTCTATAAAAATTAGATCAATATTTTTAATTTGATAATTATGTATTATTAATCATTTAGTACTTTTAATTTATTTCCAGAAATTGCTTTACTATTTTTTTATAAAATAAATAAGCAAAATGTGGCTATTTAAAGTATAGCCCAATTGTGTTTCAATTGTGCCCTGATTTGAACCCCAATTACCCTGACCCAATCCCTGCCTGAACCGACCCAAACCCAACCCCTATTAAACCGCTCCGCGTACCTGATCAATCCGGGTCGTTGATCAGAATGATCAACGGCCACCATTAACCCTTTCCATAATTAGTCCCAGACAACCCCTAAACCCTATCATTTCTCTCATTCAGCCGCCTCTGAATTCCTTTGTTCTCTCAATTCTCTCTTGACCCTCTCTCAAACCCTAGCCGCCGCCCTCAACTACCACCTGAAAATCTCCCAAATCCATGGCTTCTCAAGCCATTGGAGGCCTGTATCTACCTCTCTTGGCTTCTATGTGTCCGAGTACTATGGTTTCAAGGCCAGATCTTGAAGAAACTTGGCCCAGACCTTGGTCGATCTCAGTTTTTTTGACTGTCTCCAGTCATCTTTGACTTTGCTCTGGCCAGCCATGGCTATTCAAGCCTGATTCTTGACCTCTCCTGCTTAGATCGACGATTGTCCAAGCCTTTCTCACCATCTGGGTTTATAGTGAAACCCATCTTTGAGGTTCTTCTGATTTCTTCTATATTTATTTAGATCCGTGTTTTCTCTGAACTTCTAAACGTTTTTCCCAAAGTTTCTTCTAAAACTTTACCTTCAAAACCCCTTATCTTTTCCGATTTAGGGTTTTGTTAAGATATTTCGTAGCTTTCTCTGATTTTTCTACATGTTCTACTGTGTTTCCTTATGTCGTTCTTCTACTTAAGTTGCATGTTAAGGGCCTTAACCTTTTGAGGTTTCTGAATTTATTTTGTTAGTATTTCTGTCTGATTTATTTGTGTTTCATCTCTATACTCGATTGATGGCAAAAACCCTAAAATTTGGGGTTCATTCGAGTTCTGAGACTATTTGTTATGTGATTTACTTGTTCGTCATGCTCTGAATTCGATTGGTTTCAAAACCCTAATTTGCTTTGGACCTATTCGAGTTTCTGAGATTGCTTCATCTGTTGCTCGACTGAATTTCAAAATCTTTTGTTTCGACCTATGTTTCTTTATGTGGTTTTGACTTCCTGCTACCATTGAAACTCTACTATATTTTTCAGAAAGATCCTTTTACTTGATGTTTTACATGCTTCTGATACTCTCTCTTTTCTCTGTTATTGAGTTGGTGAAATTAACCTATGTGACTACCATATTTCGATAGTTCATTAGCTACTGACTTTGTGTTTGCTATTGCACTTCTCTTTGTCATGAGTTCATCCTCGCATGCCTAATGTTTAGGCACTCTTTTATATGCTAAATTTCCCTCTAAAACGACCTTCAATTTTGGACTGATTTCAAACCTCCTTGTGTTATTTAGATTGCACTCGTGTAATTGATTCTTTCCTTATTTTACTAATTTCCCTGTTTCTTGGAATGATTTGAAAACTTCCCTTTAGACTTTCGATTCTCCTGTCCTTAGTTTGGTTTATTTGTTTATTCATGTAAACCCATGTTATTCTCTCCCAAATCAATAATTTCGAATCCCTGACTCCTTGATTTACTGGGAGCTGATTGTCTCCATATTTTGCAAATCTATTGTGTTTCCTACCTTATTTGGTTAACCGAGTATCTTCACTGACACTGCAATAGTTGTTTCCTTAATTGGACCCTTATGTACTTACCCCTAATTGGCTATTCTGCGCATGATGCTCTACTTGATTTCTTTCCTTAAGTGTTTTCTGCCCATTACCATTAATTTTAATGCCTTAATTAAAGGAAGTCTTATACTGATTTGATTTTAATTGGTACATAGTTCCATAATTACTACTAGACTATGATTCTTGCCTTACTTTCTACCTTTTTTCAAACTATAAATACCTGGCTTTTTCATTAACACACACACACACACGAACACTCTGAGTTCTAAAATCACTTAGACATAAAAACACCCGTAGCTTCTAAACTCACACTCACACTCAAAAAGCATTCTCTCTTGTTACTTGTACTGTGGCCTATCTTCAAAGTCCTGCTACCTGCTTTTACTGTATTTTGCTTCTTTGAACTGGTATGTTCTGATTAAGATTTTCAGCATTACAACAATATGTTTACTTAATGCTTTTACCTTCCTGTCTGCCTACTGCTTGTGTTTAGTTCAGTACTTATATTAGCATGTTGCAATTTCCTTTTGCCTGTTCTACGTCTATTATGCATCCTAAATGTGTTTGATACTGATGGTTTGTTTGAGGCATGACAGTATTAAGTATTGATGTCTATGATTCAAACTTGATTCCCCTGGGATCACAACCTCTATGTTACCATTATATGTTGTGTATCCTAGTTGATTTTGTAAGCATAACATCACCCCATATTGTTGTGCATGCCCAGAATTAACTAATGCCTAAGTACATAGGCTCTCTGCAATAAGTTCCCAACCCCTGGACCCTTTTTTTGTGTAAAGTTATAAACTCTGTAACTGTTTCCCAGCACCCCTTTCCCTTTTCTTTACTTCCTTAGTTCTTAAGTTCTGTTTCTGCACTTCCACTCTCTCTTAGTCCTAAGTTCTGCCCCCCCCCCCCTCTTGTGAGCCTTGCTTTGGGACCCATGAGCTCCCTCTGAACTTGGATACTTGAGGGCTGACACTTCCACACTGCACTTGTCCCTATTCTGATTATGAAGCTTGGGTGTGAGCACTGCATGGGATCTTATTGAGGCCTTTAGGGAACTCTGACACACCCAAGTCTGAGAAAGGCTTTGGATCAGTGATCTTTGAGTTGGTGTATCTCATAACTCAGACAGGAAGTCAAGAATCAGGCTTCCTCTGGTTGTAATTATTTTTCTTTGTATTTTCTGATGTATTTGGTATTCCTGGTTTGTAATAAGTTGTAATAAATATTTGGGGTTTGGCTAGTGAAAAGGGGTGGGTATTTATGCATGTCAAGGGTAGAAATTATGCCTATAGGACTGTTATAATTGTGCATATTCACAACTCATCTGGAAATTATGCCTATAGGACTGTTATAACTCAGCATACTCAAACTTCACCTAGAAATTATGCCTATAGGACTGTCATAATTCTGCATATTCGAACTTCACCTAGAAATCATGCCTATAGGATTGTTCTAATGTCATTCTACATAATTCAAACTGCATTTAGATACCATGCCTATAAGGTTTAAACAAGTTTTTGCGTTTAGATGCTATGCCTATAAGGTTTAAAATAAGTTTCTACATTCAGATACCATGTCTATAAGGTTTTTTGCATTTCGACACCACGTCTATAAGTGTCTAAAATCAGCAACGTGTAGAAAACATGCCTATAGGAGTTTCTAAATGAATCTGATTCGCTTCACTCAATGCTATATGTAAAATCATTAATAATATATACTATCACCTGCAGAACCTGTAATCAATTTGTTTAATTCTGCATCTCTTTTGATAATCTAAGTCCCTCACTTAACAAAGTTTAGCAAGCATGCCTATAGGATCCCAAATAATTCATTTCGAGTTTTATTGTCTTATCACCTTATGAATTCAGTAGATACCATGCCTATAGGATCCTCGTCAGAACACTTTGGCAAGCCTTAGAGTAATAACTGTAAATTGAATCCACTTCTGTTAATTATTACAACCAGCAGGCAGGCCTGATTCGGACTTCTTATCTGAGTCATGTAATAAAACTAATCTGTTTCAATCCTAAACTCCCTCGTCTTCAGTATTTAATCAGACCTAAAAAGTATGTGCAAGTAATGCTAATTACATGCATTTCTTTGTTTAAGGAGGTATATATGAGCCTTTTGCTTGTCTATATGTCCCCCCCCCCCCCCAAATATGCAATATGTGTTTTGTATGTCGCCTTAGAGTTTTTACCTTTGAAACCCCAAATAAGCCTAATATCCTTCCCTTTTTAGGATTAGTAGCCCTAAGTGCCTCCGGGACTGATAGGAGTGGACGGGTAATAGCATGCAATAAGTAATCGAGACCAATCCGCGATTTAAATAACTTAACGGGGTGGGAAGGGTAGATATTGATATGATGACCACGCGATAATGTCACGTGTAGCCCCTCATTGAGGAGTGATTACCGGACATTGTGTGGGGTGATCCATATTTATAATAAACCTAGGACCACACACCCCCCCCCCCCTTCCTTTATTCTTTATTTCTTTTCTTCCAGCATTTTAACTCCTTATTTAAAATAAGCTTTTCTAATTGTTCTTTCAAACCATTATATGTTGAAATTCCCTCTTAGTTGATCCTTATCTGCCTAAATGTTAATTGCACCTCAATTCACAATAATTGTCTGGTCGGGAACCACACTAGTGGATTCTGAGGGGTGCCTAACACCTTCCTCTTAGAATAATTTCAAGCCCTTACCCTATCTCTGGTTATTCAAATCGAACTCTTTTGGTGTCCTAAGGCACCCCAATCATTAGGTGGCGATTCTTCAAATGCAAACCCAGTTCCCAAAAGGAACGAGTTGTCCCTCCAAATGTCATAAACCCGATTTCCACGGAGGAAAAAGGGGGCGCGACAATATATATGCGGTATATGGGTAAAAGGTTACGGCGTTATATACGCATCACCACCTAATCAGTTGGTATACGTTGATGATGTGCCCACAGTGGCCGAGATGATATGATGGGATGCCATCAGAGGCTTGATGATGTTCTGAATGCATATACCCATGCATGGTATGACATTTATATGCATATGCATGACATTATAAGTATTAAATGATTCACAGGGCTATTCAGACTTACATGTCGAGTCTTTCACTCCATGTTTCTCTCATGTCTATTATTTACTGATTTTCATTCCTTACATACTCGGTAAATTATTTGTACTGACGTCCCTTTGTCCCGGGGATGCTGCTTTTCATGCCTGCAGGTCTCGATAGACAAGCCGAGAGTCCTCCATATAGGCTATCAGCTCAGCGGAAGATATTGGTGCACTCTAGTTGCTCCGGAGTTGCTTATTTGGTCAGTATGATTTTGACTTGTATTGTTTAGTATGGCGGGGCCCTGTCCCGACCTTTATGGTATTTATCTACTCTTAGAGGCTTGTAGACATATGTCATGTACGTAAAAGATTGTATGGCCTTGTCGGCCTATGTTTAGTGTACGAGTGGTCATTTTGGTCTTATAGGCTTTTATGTCTTATGTATAAGATGGTATTACACGTTTTATTCTAGTTATCCTACAGAAGCCTTTTCGTCTCACCTATGATAGCATGATACGAAAAGATACATTATATTGTTACTCGGCTGAGTAAAGTACCGGGTGCTCGTCACAGCCTATCGGTTTAGGTCGTGACAAAAGTGGTATCAGAGAAGTTCAATCCTAGGGAGTCTACAAGTCGTGTCTAGTAGAGTCTTGTTGATGGGTGTGTTGTGCACCACATTTATAAGCAGGAGGCTATAAAGCATTTAGGACTGTCACTTTTTCTTCTTACTCTAGATCGTGTAGTAGAACTCAGTTGTAAGAACTCAATTTCCTACACTCTATCTTATTCATAATACGATGATGCCTACATATAGAAAGACGATTGGTAAGGGATTGAATGTAGCTGTGGAAGAGTTGAGTCATAGGAACTCGATTTTGTATCATGCTTATGATAAGTAAAGGTATCCCTGAGGCATGAATATCTATCCACCCATACGGTAAAAAGCAATGAGAGAATCTGAAGGTAGATACGAGTTTCAACAAGAAAAATAAGCAAGATGAAGAGGGGCAAGAGGTACTCAGCTAGTAAAGATTATCATTACTTACAATTCAGGAAGAGAGATATAAGCATTCTAAGTTACCTTCAACAGTAACAGAGGTATGTACAATTGGGCCACACCGATCTCAGTTATACCTTGTGGGAGCTAACAGATATGGTTTAAGAAAAGGACGAGATATCAGGATCCGGCTGGGGTTAGAATAAAACAAAAAAAAAATGGTGGATGTATTGTTCGCGTTAGCTGACATTTTCGAAGAATATTACAAATGTGCTAATAGATCTCCTTGTGAGATACCTAGATGGTGCACTCTAAAATAGTACAACTAGATATGAGTACTACAAAGACAGCCACTGGAATCCTGGAAGGTATAAATATTACCTTAGTATAGCTCCCGTCCCTAGTAGAGCGAGAATGTTAGGCAACTCGAAGAGCCGGGGGATGGAGCAAGGGAAGCTAAAAGCAAAAGAATGTCTTGTTAATGTTTTCAGAATAAAGTGATAGACAAAAATATTAGCAGGGAAATAAGAAGAGAGATAATGAATCATTATGAGTGAGATGTGATACATGGATGACAACGGTAGATAAGAAAAATGACAGTATTACAAAGTCTATAGTCAAGTGAAGGAAAATACGAGAGGTTACAGGCCTTGAGACAACAAAAGAGTATAGGCCATAAAGTCATATCCTCATTTCGAGAAATAAGTTCATAACTCCAACGCGACTAACAGAAGGAAAAGTTAGACCCCAGAGTAATAGAAATCAGTATGGGCCGGTGAACAAGATAAACCAAACATGAATTTGGGACTGGGTGATTTGATAATGGTCGACATCATAAGAATTTCGGATTGCGTTCCGACGATAATAGAATGGACAACAGAAGAAAATTTATGAGAAATTCAGAGAATGGTCAATCAGGAAGACGCTTCCCTAAAGCAAACAATGTGAGCAAAGTTAAGCTTAAGGGACTAGATGTGCTAGTTATACTAAGTGGCACCATCGCGAGTAAAAAAAATTGTTATCCTTGGTACAAAAGGATTACCGCAAGGCGAGTAAGGATCATCGATGATGTGAAAAGACGCCTAGGAGGAAGAGGTAAAACATCTATAGGCAGCTCGTCGTAGCACTAAATCTTAGTACTCCTCTAAAAGGGGGAATATGGAGTGATGTGGCATGAAGTCATATTTATGTGGTTCTAGTAATCATGAAATGGTAAAGGAAGAATGCCGTAAAAATGAAAAAAAATAAATGAGATTACACTTATTCAACTTCTACGATATGCTAGGATTCCAGAACATTAAGCAAGCACGACACCAAGAAGATGAAGTAAGGGTTCCGTCCCGGGATGTTATTGATAAATAAAGAGCTTGTGCGAGATGTAAGTTAAGACAAAGGAAATAATTACGCAAAATATTTTGATATGAGAATGGGCCAACGAGTAGTTAGTAGTTGATTCAGGAAGAGCCTAGTTATGGTTAGACAAGAGGATACAGACAAATCAACAGATCGTGCAAGATAAACATAGTGAACCCCAACATGGGGAATTCAGTCTAACAAATATGACATCGTGATCCTTGAGAAATATTCAGATAGGAGTTGGGTAGTTAAAGGTACCGTATGAATATTACGAAAATAAAATAGAGTCTCACTGGGAAGACACTCGAAACTACACTTCAGGAGCAACCATACGAGCACATGAGTGTGGAGGTAAATAACTAAGGATAATTATAGGTGAGTACGAACGTCAAAAATTCTATCGGTAACACGATATAATAAGCTCACGGCTTTACAAGAGTCAGAGGGTCTTCCCCAAGTACTACAATGAAAGACTAGCTGAGGAAATAAGGAAGAATGCATGAACCTAAGCATAGTGACCGAAAGAGGAAATGGTCTTGTAACAACAGCCTCACAACAACATTGTATGCACTCCATAAGAAAGTGGCACCTACCATGGCTAATGAACGGGGAGTAAAACCAAAAGTAATATTCGAGACCATATGAGTTGCATAAAAAACCCGGTATGCGTAAGAACTAAGATAAGCTAAGTATGCACGCAACAAGGGTGGCAAAAAGACCAAGAAAGTAATTGCTTACGTTTGAAAAAAGCTGAGATAGAAAGAAAGGAATTATTTGATCAATGATCCAGAGCTAGTTACCTTATAAACGCACTTAAGATTTTGGAGTATTATCCATGCAGCATATATGTTGACAGTCATACAGCCATAGAAGACTCCGGTATAACTAAAAGAAAGAATTGAGTCCAGGTCATAGACAAATGATTGAATTGTTAGAAGATTTTATCATGGATATTCCATAGCGCCCATGAAAGGCTAAAGTAATCACTAATACCAGGAGCCGCAGATTGGAAGATAGCCTAAGCCTACATGAAGGCTGATCAGAAGGAAGAAGAAACTAAAGAGTTAAATAAACCAAGTAAATCAGGAGTCCGATTATTGGACCCAGAAAATTATAGAAATTGTGATTGAGAACATTGCAGGATCACTCTTAATATCAGAGGTACAAGAGAGATAGTACAATAGCCATATTCTATAACGGCTCTACGATAAAGCCAGTTAGAAGAATACCAGCCTCATGAGAAGTCAGTATGAAGCTCCCACCGGATTGTGTATGCAGCAGGGGTGCAAGTATTATGATAGAGATTCGAGTAGTGGATGTGAAGTGTACCTATGTGGAAGGGAGGTCATGAAAGAGATAGGAGATGTGATGCAAGATTTTAAGGTAAGTAAGGTAAAGGTGAACAAAATACAAGAAACTCAAATGCAGAAGGTTGTGAATAGTGCATACATCAAATAGAAGGCCAGAAGCGCTGAGACTCAGTATCCAGGAATGATAGCGGCGTTGTCAGTGGCATATCTTCCATCCTATGGTTTCTAGGTATCAAGTGGCCTAGTCAAGAGAGTAAAGAAGAGTTAGAGACGATGTGATCTCTCGCTTAATGTTCCAAAATAACATAAGGAAATCTATGGGGCAAGCAAGTTGAAGGAAGGTTGCAAGTAGTATAAATAGATATGTGTAGGTCGCAAGCTAAAGTATGGTAAAGCGACAAGGTTTTAGGAAGACAGGAGTAAGGATAAGAAAGGGTGAGTGAGAAGGTGACGAGAATGGATAATTCCTCAGGATTAAGCCCATGAAAACAAGAAGAGCTGATGGTGTCTCTAAGTTATACAAAACTCAGTATAGCCTGAATGAACTCAATGGAGTTTGAGACTAATATCTTTTAGAAGAGATGGAATACTCTCCTGGTAGTAGAATGAGAGTATAATTTTGATAGATAAAGGATGAAGTTTGGGCCTTTGATTGAGTTATGATTTAAAAAAAGGGGGGAATTTCATGAGTTGTACGGGATTAGAATAACCCCCATGGGGTGAATCACGTTGGGATGTTATAAAATACGGTTATGGAAGCATGATATCGCCCCCAGGTGGATCAGTCTAATCGCTTCAAATATTTCCCGATGAGACGTAAGCCTTAGCGACAGTATTACATACGAGGTCAAGTTATCAAGTGGGATCAACGATAAGGTGAATGGACAATAGATGGATAAAGTTCCAATGTATGAGAGAAGATAAGGATTCCATCCTTTAGATTAACAGTAATAAGGAAGCATTAAAGGACTTATATTTATACCTGTATGATAAGCAGCGAGAGAGTAACCTGGAGTCGAGTAGAAAACTTCAGTAACAATAAATCGAAGTAAGAATTATGGTATAATATGACCTCCTTGATGCAGTAAAGTCAGGCGGATAGATAATCCGTCTATAAAGTAAGATATAGCAATATTCGTAAGTTCGACAAAGTACCGAGCGAAGAACTTCAGTATACCCATAGATGCCCAGAGGGACATCTCTATCAAGCTCTGTATATGTTTACAAAGTGAATCCTAGGGATTGGCTAATAGCCAGAGGAAAAAAAAGAGAGAAGAGTCGCATAGGCGCACTTACAAGGTTATAGTCGTACATGCTGCATAACAGAAGGTTGCAACAGTTATGAGATTGGAAAGATTTCGACCAAAAGTCATGGTATGAGAAAGAGGACTACAGGGGGAAATGCCCTGGCCTTTAGACTTATTCACGGAACAGTTGCCTAGATGGCAAGAGGGGTACTAAAGTATTCGCAAGAGTTATAGTTTATGATAATGATAAGTGCATCAGTCAACATTCGAGGACGAATGTTCCAAAAGGGGGAATGATGTTACACCCCATATTTTCATACGTGAATGTACGCCATAAATAAATTGATGGGAGCTTGGAAATGAAATGTTACATCCCGCATTTTTATACGTTAAAGTGTCGTCGTAAGTTAATCGACGTAAGCTTGGGAATGAGATTATTTTGTGATTATAAGTATTATGCTATCTCAAACAAGGGATAAGTAAATTCGTGAAGGTGAGAGGGTAAGCAAATCGAAGAAAATAATTTTCGTCGAAGTGTGACAATTTGGGATAAAATATGGTCCAAGCTATAATACCCCATATTTATGGACTAGTGTCACACAAGGTACCACATGACCATGATACTATGATAGTAGGATGTATAAAGTATTTTTTTAAGTGAGTAGTATTTTAAGTAATTTGAGATAATTTTTAATTATGTGAATAATTAATTAATTATGGAGATAATTATGATATTAAGTGGATAAGGGTCTTTTTGGGGCTGGCACATAGTATAAGCTAAGCCAAAGTGGAAAAATATACAAAATGAGTCATAAGACAAATGATACCTTGTTTACACGTAAGAATGCTTGGTCTCTTTATTGGTAAGGTATAGTCATTTTCTAAAATTAAGCAAAATAGCATTCCTACATCATTAAAAGAGAAATGACAATGTCCAGCGTGAAATTTCTCATAAATACTACAAGGTCCACATCATTAAACCATCTTTCTTTCTCTGGATGATGGAATTCTCTGAGGCATTCTTATGAACCCCTACAAGGTCCAACGTGAAATGCTATTTAAAGAAAGCCCGGTACAATCTTTCTCAAGAATATCATACGGATTTTTCCCTACTTCGATCCGTCGTTACGTGTTTTCACAAAAGAGAATCGGTTCAGGTATGTTAAGGCTATCCCTTCTTTACTTTTGGCATGATCCATATGATACAAACAAAACGAGCAAATGCACAATTTCCATAAATGACTCTATTCATAGAAATACTAGAGATGCATATGTTCTTGATTCCCCAGGTGTAATATTATTCTATCATCTGTTCATGGGTCTCAGAAAATATGTAAGTTGATAAAGTTTACTTCATGACATTAATCAATGGCATAATGGTTTTGTGATGTTCCAAGAGATTTTATTGACAGACTTCTCATGCATTGCATTCATTTATACATGTACATTAATCCATGACCAGATGGCATCACACACACACACACACACACACACACACACACACACACACACACACACACATACATATATATATCTATATATATATATATGTATGTATGTGTATGTATGTATATGGTAGTTTGGGAATAGTGTTACGGCTATTATACTANACGCTGCAATTATGATGATCGTCAGGATTTTGCACAAATTCTGATGGATTACTAGAACTTTTTAGCATTGTGGCTGGAAATTTTGGTGATCATCATAGTTTATGGTGCTTCAATATTCTGGCAGGTACTTCAAACTTCTAGGTGTTAGACTTCTTTATAGCAACATCCAACATTCCTACAAGGCCAATATCTATGTGACCGTCTTTTCGTGGACAGATCACGACCCTAGAAAAGCTACCATGAAAGCCAACCCCCGCCGGGCCTCCCATTTATCTTTATTCCCGGCGTGTGTCAAACCGGTGTTAGGCTCCTCGAAACCTCGCGGGTTGCCGTATCGGAGGTATAAGAAATGGAGTGTGCAACACCCTTCTACTAGATGCTTATCTTGAATGTCCCGACTAATGTTCAATAAATCCAAAAATCTGTGAAGGGTTACCGGTCTCGGTGCCAATGGATATCGACCCCTGAGGTGTCCGTTAAGACCCGCATATCCCGCCATCTCCTCTAGTGTGGGTGTAAGCTCGAAGTCCGAGAATCAGAATACGTTACGAGTTGGGTCCCAAAAAGGTACCAATGCTTCAATAATATCCGTTCTTGGCTTAATGTTCAACAGTCCGACGAGGCCACCCAGAATCTTTACCACTGTTTCCCTGCTACCTTTTCCTAAGTCGTTCCACCACATGTGAAGCTTCAAAGGGATCTCACTCAGGACTGAGAAGGTTTCAATGTCAACTGTACTCATCCTGCACATTTATTTAAAGGAATTTAATGACTTATTTTAACCTAAAAGGAAAAATGTGGCTATTTAAATGGCTATTTAATGACTCATTTTGAAGAAAAAGCGACTATTTTTCAAAATTTTCATTTAAGAAAACAAAGACTCGGTTTTGCAAGTACGGCCTTTCAGCACTTCCGGGAGGGAGGTTTTAAGGCTGTGCCCGCAAACCATTTAAAAATGACTCAGGGTGGCTGTTCTTGCAAAAACAGCCTTCCGCCGCCCTTTTGGGGACATTCGGCTTATTTTAAACAAGAATGGCGTCACCCGACTTATTTTGACAAACATTAAAGTTTTGGTATTATTGGCTATTTTTGCAAAAGGGAGGTTGGACCCGATGAGGGTTGCCTACGTATCTCACATCCGTGAGAATCAAACCAGCGTACTTCGGGCAGTTTTGTCAAAACCTAATATTTGTTAAAAGATCTTTTCATTTCTTTTCAAATATTCTATTTTTTTTTTTTCAAAAATCCGGCAGCGTTTCGGTACTATTTGGGCATCGGTTTTTTCCAAACAAGTGGTTACCCTCACTTAACCCTAACACTGCTATTTTTCTCAATTTTCTCTCATTATACACAAGCCGGTCAACATGCAAATCCAAAGCAAATGAATGCACAAGTAGCACGTAAGATGCATCAGGATGGTCTTTTCATTTCAGGTCACCTGTCCTAGACGGACCCAACCCCTGTGTTGAGTCCCCTATGTCAAATGCACATGATGCAAACAAACGTTCCTAGTAGGGATCCGACATGAGGTTTTGTTCTTCTAGGTTTAAACCCTAGGTTTATTGGTCTAGACCTGGCTTACCCGAGCGGACAACTCGAGCCGAGGGGGAGGCAGCGTACCGGGGATACATAAGCTCCGCCGGCTTAGCAACTTATCCAAACCTCGTTCTAAATAGGAAAAGACTCTAAACAGAAGAGAAGCTACACGAAGTGCACCCTTCTCTATGATGTAGAAGACTCAGAGAGAGGAAGAGATTCGTAACAGTTTATATATACAATTCAAGAAATATCAAAGCGGTAAAACATTTAGCACGTATAGCATGGAACATGTAGGAAAATCAGATAAAGCAAAATATAACAATTATACTAAGCTCGAATTCTAAACCCTGAACAAAAAGTTCTGGGTTCTTTTCCCCAGCGGAGTTTCCAGAGCTGTCACACCTCCTTTTTCTACTTTCTACACCCCGTAAAGGGTATAATAAAGGGAGTTTTTCCAATTGAAGGACAACCGAAACGGGATTCATTTTGTTAAAAATCAGAGTCGCCACTTGGGAGATTTATGGTGTCCCAAGTCACCGGTTTGAATCCCGAATCAAGGAAAAGGTTTGACTCTTTTTAACAGTTGCGAACCAGAAATCCGGGTAAGGAATTCTGTTAACCCGGGAGAAGGTGTTAGGCACTCCCGAGTTCCGTGGTTCTAGAACGGCCGCTCAACTGTTATATTCGGTTTATTTATCTGATTTTAATACATTTTGAACCTATGTGCAAATTTTAGCTTTTAACCGCTTTTATTCAATAATTTAAAGAATGTTGAACGTCGTTTAAAACATGTCTTTGGATCGCGTCACATGAAATGCACCCGCAATCCTAAACATATTTTATTCAACGTTTGGGATTTGGATTTGGGTCGCATGAAATGCACACCCGAATTTAGGAAGGTGAAATTATTAAAGAACGCGCCTAAAGCGACTAACGTGTTATTAACTTTGCGGGAGGCCATGAAATTTCGCTAAATGGCGCTCCTCGAATTCTAAGCATTTTTAAAGAAAGGATTAAATGAGGGCCACGCATTTGAGATTTATTTGGCGCGGCGCACCTCGATTCCATTTTCAAGTATATTTAAACTATAGTTCGGGGGCCCTAAGCTACGAGTTATCTAATTGTGGCTCACCTCAAATTATTTTGAAAGGGAAATCAGTTAATTGACTAAGGAAAATCTAGGAACTGCTATTTATTTAAAGAAAATCTCAAACCCATTACCCACTTTGCAAGCCTCGAATCGAAGGATTGTTTGAATCACCAACCAATCTCTAACAAGCTTCAGGCCTGGGCCCGATGAGCCCAACGATTTACTGCCATTACAAATATGCTGATTACCTGATTCCCCGCGTTCAATTAACCCAAATCATACTGGACCAGAGATAAGGATCGCAGACCCAGTTTCGAGCCTTTGCCAAAGCAAGTGATTCTTTCACGCCTAATCACAAGCCAATAAACTTCAATATCTATCAGTAATTAGTACACCAAGCTATTTTTAACACTATCATGTACAAATGTCTGATTGCAGGTTTATCAAATGTCTATTTTTGATTTGAATACGACGGACTTGCTCATCCCTCATGGAAATTTAGACCAATACCTTCCAATACTAACCCCCTTTCAATCCACAAAAGACACCATGCTAATTATATAAAAAAAAGATAAAAAGAAACCAATCTACACTCATTCTTTAAACATGTGAGTGCTAGAATCAAAGATGGAATTGGCATGCAAATACCCATTATAACTCACTCAATAGCCTTTTATACTCGGATGAAGTTCAACTTCAGCATGTGAAATAATCTGACCACAACTCAATAAAGTTCCCAGCAAAGAGATTTGATGACTAAAACTCAAATGCAGACAGAAATTTCTATTGAAACTCAGAATATAACCAAACTTGACTAAATCTAGTGCTTAACCAAGCTGCCATAACAGTTCAGAATCATGCTAAAGTTCAATTTATACAATACCAGAATCTGACTGTTAACTCAAATGGCCAAAGTGTGACCCCAATTTCATAGTAACCTTATGCCAAAAAACACTAATAGCACTAATTTATTTGGACCAGAATTCAATCCATTAAGACAACAAACAGATTTCCAATGTAAAATCAAAGCAATACTATTAAATCAGCAAAGTATAAAAATGCCATGCTTCCAATTCAGCTTTTTCATTTCAATCTTCAAGCTTACTTCACAACATGGAGGCTCAGAATAGATACCTGGATATAGCCAAAGAACTACAAAATTTCAGCAAAGAGAGAGGTGGGAACAGCAGTAGTCAAGCAGCAAAACAACCCGTGAAATCGAATTCTACACCTCCTTTTTCTACTTTCTACACCCCGTAAAGGGTATAATAAAGAGAGTTTTTTCAATTGAAGGACAACCGAAAAGGGATTCATTTTGTTAAAAATCAGAGTCGCCACTTGGGAGATTTATGGTGTCCCAAGTCACCGGTTTGAATCCCGAATCGAGGAAAAGGTTTGACTCTGTTTAACAGTCGCGAACCAGAAATCCAGGTAAGGAATTCTATTAACCCGGGAGAAGGTGTTAGGCACTCCCCAGTTCCCTGGTTCTAGCACGGTCGCTCAACTGTTATATTCGGTTTATTTATCTGATTTTAATACATTTTGAACCTATGTGCAAATTTTAGCTTTTAACCGCTTTTATTCAATTTTTTATAGAATGTTGAACGTCGTTTAAAACATGTCTCTGGATAGCGTCACATGAAATGCACCCGCAATCCTAAACATATTTTATTCAATGTTTTGGGATTTGAATTTGGGTCGCATGAAATGCACACCCGAATTTAGGAAGGTGAAATTATTAAAGAACGCGCCTAAAGCGACTAACGTGTTATTAACTTTGCGGGAGGCCATGAAAATTCGCTAAATGGCGCGCCTCGAATTCTAAGCATTTTTAAAGAAAGGATTAAATGAGGGCCACGCATTTGAGATTTATTGGGCGCGGCGCACCTCGATTCTATTTTTAAGTATATTTAAACTAAAGTTCGGGGACCCTAAGCTACGAGTTATCTAATTGTGGCTCACCTCAAATTATTTTGAAAGGGAAATCAATTAATTGACTAAGGAAAATCTTGGACTGCTATTTATTTAAAGAAAATCTCAAACCTATTACCCACTTCGCAAGCCTCGAATCGAAGGATTGTTTGAATCAACAACCAATCTCCGACAAGCTTCAGGCCTGGGCCCGATGAGCCCAACGATTTACTGCCATTACAAATATGCTGATTCCCTGATTCCCTGCGCTCAATGAACCCAAATCATACTGGACCAGAGATATGGATCGCAGATCCAGTTTTGAGCCTTTGCCAAAGCAAGTGATTCTTTCACGCTTAATCACAAGCCAACAGACTTTAATATCAATCAGTAATTACTACACCAAGCTATTTTTAACACTATCATGTACAAATGTCTGATTGCAGGTTTATTAAATGTCTATTTTTGATTTGAATACGACTGACATGCTCATCCCTCATGGAAATTCAGACCAATACCTTCCAATACTAACCCCCTTTCAATCCACAAAAGACATCATGCTAATTATATAAAAAAAGATAAAAAGAAACCAACCTACACTCATTCTTTAAACATGTGAGTGCTACAATCAAAGATGGAATTGGCATGCAAATACCCATTATAACTCCCTTTTATACTTGGATGAAGTTCAACTTCAGCATGTGAAATAATCTGACCACAGCTCAATAAAGTTCCCAGCAAAGAGATCTGATGACTAAAACTCAAATGCAGACAGAAATTTCTATTGAAACTCAGAATATAACCAAACTTGACTAAATCTAGTGCTTAACCAAGCTCCCATAACAGTTTAGAATCATGCTAAAGTTCAATTTATACAATACCAGAATCTGACTGTTAACTCAAATGGCCAAAGTGTGACCCCAATTTCATAGTAACCTTATGCCAAAACACACTAATAGCACTCATTTATTTGGACCAGAATTCAATCCATTAAGACAACAAATATATTTCCAATGTAAAATCAAAGCAATACTATTAAATCAGCAAAGTATAAAAATGCCATGCTTCCAATTCAGCTTTTTCATTTCAATCTTCAAGCTTACTTCACAACATGGAGGCTCAGAATAGATATCTGGATATAGCCAAAGAACTACAAAATTTCAGCAAAGAGAGAGGTGGGAACAACAGTAGTCAAGCAGCAAAACAACCCGTGAAATCGAATTCAACTAAGAAGTGATGTGCAGCAAGAATAGTTCCAATCAAACAGTAGCCCAGCAACTTTAAACCAGCTTTGAAGACCAATTTCCACCCATTTTTATACTCAGATGAGTCCAGATTGTTTCAGAGATTGAAAAGGATTCAAAAACAGTAAAATTATATGCAGCCTGTGTATTTTCTTGATTTTCAATTCTTCATCTCTATAAAACAGTAAAATTATGCAGCCCTTTTTGGGTTTTTTCTTTTAGCTCTGAAATCTCTTAAATGTAAAAAAAACCTTTTAAAAGAATGAAATTGAGCAGCCTTTTGTTTCTGAATTTTTAGCTCTTAAAACCTTGCATTCTAAGGCAAGAAATGGTACCTTTTATAGGCCAACAACTAGGACAACACCTGCAGATTTTGTTTTGCCTTTTAGTCCCTTTGTAAGTTATCATTTTAGCTTAGGGGTCCCTAGATTCTTAGCTTGTTCCCCAAGTTCTAATACTTAACAATCTGAAATTCCACTAGAGACCCTCACTAGAAGCTTCTCAATTTGTTATGAAAGATTCTCTAACCCTCAAATGCCTAAACTACCCTCCCAAAAACCCTGTTAATACCCTGAAACCCAATGGGTCAAGTTGAACTGATAATGAAACCAAAAGTGGGCTCAATTCTGACCCAATGACCCAAATCAAACCCCCATTGGGGTGAACTCTGCAATGGCTTCAAAGCCCAAACACAGATAGACTGAATCAAATCAGTCAACTAACAAAGGGCAAATACTTGAAAAAATCCGAGGATTAAGCTTATACCAATCATCTGATTACACAAATGAGCAAGAAATTAAGCAAGTTATCAAAATAGCCCTAATTAAATTGACTAGGTGACTAATTGGAGCAATAACCATGCCATTTAATCAAAAGAAACCAAGCAAATCAAGTAGGACCGGAGAACAGACTTGGAAACACAAAGAACAAAGAGAAAAACCAGTGAAGACTAAACAGACAAATCTCAAACTCGGTCGAAAATTTGGTTAAATTTCAAATAAGGAAAAAGAAAAGAAAGAAGAAGGACAACGAGTGAAAATGAAACCAGAAACAGACCCAAAAAATGAAATGAAACTCACCGGCTTAACTCAAAATGACACTCGATATCTTGACTCATACGACATTGATACCAGTCGTTTTTCTCCGTCAAGAAAGAACGACTAGCATCAGCTTTGTAGTGAGTCAACCTTCCAAACATGAGAAGAGCGACCTTGGGTCGATGCATGCCACCAGATTCGATCGCAACTGGTTTGAAATTTTTTTTTAGGGCTTGAACTTGGATCTAAGATTCGAGTGGTTCTGGGCAGATTCAAAGGAAATTAAATGGAGATTTGGAATGAGGGGACTGTGGTGGTTCTATGGTGTTATTTTGGTGGGGGTTGGAGCCAGCGCCGCCACCGGAGACGGAGAGGATTTTCAGGCGGCTCTAGGGTTTTCTGAGTTGAGACATGAATGAGGGAGATGAGAGATGGGGGGGACACGATTCAGACACTAATATATTAAACCCTCCCCACTTCCCAATCGTTGGATTAGAAACCTCGATGGCCCAGATCTACTAGCTATCCTAAACGGGGTCGTTTGAGTTAGTGGGGGGAATGGACCGGGTAGAGACGGGTCAGGGGCTGGGTTATGGACTGGGTCAGCCGAAAAAGACTTGGGCCTGGGGTTTTAATTAAAACAGGCCCAAAACTCTTATCTCTTCAATTCCTTTTCTTTTTCCAAGTTAATTCTTTTTTCTTTTTTTTTAAATTAAATAAAAATCTAAATTAATTCCTAGAACCTAATTAACCTAAAAACAAAACACTAATTAAACCTAAATGATAATTATCACAATTAATTAAAAAAAACTACTCAAAATCAAAGTTAAAATTAAAAGGTGCAAATTAAACTATTTTTGTGATTTTCCTTTTTATAAAATAACTTAATTACTAATTAATTCTTAGAAATGCAAAGTTAAATCCTAAATGCACATGCAACATATTTTTTTTTGTATTTTTTTCTTAATTAAATAAAATAAACGTGCACAGACAAATGCAAACAATTAACGAAAAATGCCACAAAAATCCACAAAATTGCAAACGATGGGAAAAATTGTTTTGTTTTGAATTTATGGGAGTAATTCATATAGGGCAAAAATCACGTGCTCACAGCTGCCCCTCTTTGCTCGAAATACGAAGAGTTTTCGGGCAAAGACAAGTGAGCATCTATGAGCGATTTTTGCCCGTTTGAACACTCCGTGTGAAGCATTTTTTGAAAATTTTGACCGCACCCTGCTTCTGAGGTTGCCTACATATCCTCGGCTAAAAAGGAATCAGGTCAGTATAGTTCGGGAAGGTCTGGTAGCTGGGACTACCATGAAGCTATGGTTTCACTGTAGCTGTTGCTGCTGCTACTGCTTACTGAACCCCCTTATTACACCGTGTCAAAGTAAAAGAAGCTAGACTAAGCTATGATCTATGAATTACAAAAGTCCTATCTATATCTTCAAACTTGCTCTTGTAGTTCTTGTTGCCTTGTTAACTTGCATTTCTTCTAGTGGAATTCCTTTGTTGTTGCCTTGAATTGTGATCGGAGATGTTTCACCAATTCTCCGAGTGATGATTGACCGCTAAAATTTGAGATATAAGCCTCTGCTCTCCAGGCAGGCTCCTGATTGCTAAAACATGAAATAAATGCCTCCGTTCTCCAGGCGGGCTTCTGATTGCTAAAACTTGAAATAAATGCCTCTGTTCTCCAGGCGGGCTCATGATCGCTAAAACTTGAAATAAATGCCTCTGTTCTCCAAGCGGGCTCCTGATTGCTAAAACTTGAAATATATACCTCTGTTCTCCAGGCGGGCACCTGATTGCTAAAACTTGAAATAAATGCCTCTGTTCTCCAAGCGGGTTCCTGACCTGATTGCTAAAACTTGAAATAAATGCCTTTGTTCTCCAGGCGGGCTCCTGATTGCTAAAAACTTGAAATAAATGCCTCTGTTCTCCAGGCGGGCTCCTGATTGCTAAAACTTGAAATAAATGCCTCTGTTCTCCAGGTGGGCTCCTAATTGCTAAAACTTGAAATAAATGCCTCTGTTCTCCAGGCGGGCTCCTGATTTCAACAGAAACAGACAAAACAAAGAAAACTTTCTGCCCCAGTTTGGTGGCTGGGTACAAATGTGAGTGTTAAACTGAATTATTCTACCAACTATTATAAGAATTTGAAAGCTAAGTCCTATTATCCAGGGAGGTCCTGACAACTCCTAACAATTACGAACCTAAGTTATATCTTCTAAAGGTATTACTCCCACTACATTTGTTATCTAAAAGGTCTTAAACTACTCCCCATTATCCAGGAGGGTCCTGACAACTCCAAGTTAAATGACAATTTTAACCCTAAGTTACATCTTCTGCATGTGTTATTTCTGCTACATTTTGTTATCTAACAGCAATCTTAAAGCTAGGTCCCATTATTCAGGAGGGTCCTGAAAACTCCTAATTGAATCCTATTCTAAACATGCAAGCTTTGAAACCAACTTATATTCCTTCGGCATACTTATGCTAAATCTCTTCTGTATATAAACTATATCTTTCTCTTCCTCAGAGATTGAATTGAAAGTCGACTGAATGTGATGAAAGGTTATATGCTTAACACATGCAAGTCGAATATAGTATGAAGGCTTTCTCTTCTAAAGGCAGGGAGCCCCGCCTAGAGGGAGGCGCTAAGGGAAGGGCGTAGCGTTAAATCTGCCTCGCCTTTCAGAGGTTTTCCACCCTTCTGTTGAGCACCAATTGGAAATCCAATCTGACTTGCTGCTCATGATTGCTTTGAAATTTAAACTAGGTCCCATTTTCCAGGAGGGTCCTGAAAACTTACCGTCAAACATGTCTGGTGCCTGCCTTTCCTTGAGGTGGGTTTCTCCGAAACGAACGAAATTTCTGCCCTTGTTTCAATCAAAGAAAAATCTTGTCAGTTTAAAAATGTGGTGGTTGGTTTGTGGCCTTGACTTTAAGGGCGATTGCTCCTTCACTTCCCACGATAACTGATTTCCACTTGAAGACCTTGCCTGTTTATTGACCAACCACTTTCTCTGTCATCCGTATCACTGAAAATACCTTTTCTCCGTTCAAACCTAATATCCTCTATTTGTTGCACTGCTCATGAACTACCATCTACCTAACCTTTGTGTCTCACACGAATCCCAAAGCACGTCCATTGACCCTACTCCATTTGTATGTTGTTCTTTCATGACTTAAACCACTGGCCTTGGCCTTGAGGTCTAATGCTCCTTCACTTGCCATGATAACTTTGCTTTCCGCTTGGAAGACCTTGTTTTTCATTGGTTAACCACTTTCTCTGTCAACCTCATCACAGATAATAGCTTTAATCCGTTTACCCAACATCCTCTATCTGTTGCATTGTTCATAAATTAATATATACCAAACCTTTGTATTTCGCATAAATCCCCAAGGCATGTTGATTGTTACCAACTCAGTGCCGCGTTATTCTTTCCTGACTTATGCCACTTTGAATGTGCTAGCCAGATCCTGTTTTGTGCAATTGGANCAGACTTACATGTCGAGTCTTTTACTCCATGTTTCTCTCATGTCTATTATTTACTGATTTTCATTCCTTACATACTCGGTACATTATTTGTACTGACATCCCTTTTGCCTGGGGACGCTGCGTTTCATGCTCACAGGTCCCGATAGACAAGTCGATGTCACACCTCCTTTTTCTACTTTCTACACCCCGTAAAGGGTATAATAAAAGGAGTTTTTCCAATTGAAGGACAACCGAAACGGGATTCATTTTGTTAAAAATCAGAGTCGCCACTTGGGAGATTTATGGTGTCCCAAGTCACCGGTTTGAATCCCGAATAGAGGAAAAGGTTTAACTCTGTTTAACAGTCGCGAACCAGAAATCCGGGTAAGGAATTCTGTTAACCCGGGAGAAGGTGTTAGGCACTCCCGAGTTCCGTGGTTCTAGCACAGTCGCTCAACTATTATATTCGGTTTATTTATCTGATTTTAATACATTTTGAACCTATGTGCAAATTTTAGCTTTTAACCGCTTTTATTCAATTTTTTAAAGAATGTTGAACGTCGTTTAAAACATGTCTTTGGATCGCGTCACATGAAACGCACCCGCAATCCTAAACATATTTTATTCAACGTTTTGGGATTTGGATTTGTGTCGCATGAATTGCACACCCGAATTTAGGAAGGTGAAATTATTAAAGAACGCGCCTAAAGCGACTAATGTGTTATTAACTTTGCGGGAGGCCATGAAAATTCGCTAAATGGCGCGCCTCGAATTCTAAGCATTTTTAAATAAAGGATTAAATGAGGGCCACGCATTTGAGATTTATTTGGCGCGGCGCACCTCGATTCCATTTTTAAGTATATTTAAACTAAAGTTCGGGGGCCCTAAAATACGAGTTATCTAATTGTGGATCATCTCAAATTATTTTGAAAGGGAAATCAATTAATTGACTAAGGAAAATCTTGGAACTGCTAAATATTTAAAGAAAATCTCAAACCCATTACCTACTTCGCAAGCCTCGAATCGAAGGATTGTTTGAATCAACAACCAATCTCCGACAAGCTTCAGGCCTGGGCCCGATGAGCCCAATGATTTACTGCCATTACAAATATGCTGATTCCCTGATTCCCTGCGCTCAATGAACCCAAATCATACTGGACCAGAGATATGGATCGCAGATCCAGTTTCGAGCCTTTGCCAAAGCAAGTGATTCTTTCACGCTTAATCACAACCCAACAGACTTCAATATCAATCAGTAATTACTACACCAAGCTATTTTTAACACTATCATGTAAAAATGTCTGATTGCAGGTTTATTAAATGTCTATTTTTGATTTGAATACGACTGACTTGCTCATCCCTCATTGAAATTCAAACCAATACCTTCCAATACTAAACCCCTTTCCATCCACAAAAGACATCATGCTAATTATATAAAAAAGATAAAAAGAAACCAACCTACACTCATTCTTTAAACATGTGAGTGCTAGAATCAAAGATGGAATTGGCATGCAAATACCCATTATAACTCACTCAATAGCCTTTTATACTCGGATGAAGTTCAACTTCAGCATGTGAAATAATCTGACCACAACTCAATAAAGTTCCCAGCAAAGAGATCTGATGACTAAAACTCAAATGCAGACAGAAATTTCTATTGAAACTCAGAATATAACCAAACTTGACTAAATCTAGTGCTTAACCAAGCTCCCATAACAGTTCAGAATCATGCTAAAGTTCAATTTATACAATANCTTTTTATAAAATAACTTAATGACTAATTAATTCTTAGAAATGCAAAGTTAAATCCTAAATGCACATGCAACATATTTTTTTTTGTATTTTTTCATTATTTAAATAAAATAAACGTGCACAGACAAATGCAAACAATTAACGAAAAATGCCACAAAAATCCACAAAATTGCAAAGGATGGGAAAAATTGTTTTGTTTTGAATTTATGGGAGTAATTCATATAGGTCAAAAATCACGTGCTCACAGTCGAGAGTCCTCCAAGTAGGCTATCAGCTCAGCGAAAGATGTTGGTGCGCTCCATTTGCTCCGGAGTTGCTTATTTTGTCAGTATGATTTGGACATGTATTGTTTAGTTTGGCGTGGCCCTATCCCGACCTTTATGGTATTTATCTACTCTTAGAGGCTTGTAGACATATGTCATGTACGTAAAAACTTGTATGGCCTTGCCGGCCTATGCTTAGTGTACGAGTGGTCATTTTGGTCTTATAAGCCTGTATGTCTTATGTATAAGATGGTATTACACGTTTTATTCTAGTTATCCAACAGAAGCCTTTCCGTCTCATTCACCTATGATAGCATGATATGAAAAGATACGTTATGTTGGTACTCGGCTGAGTAAGGTACCAGGTGCTTGTCGCGGCCCATCGGTTTGGGTCGTGACATTGCCAATGTCTGGGAGATCACAGCGCAGTCTGAGGATAGGTCGATGAAGCTGGCACTGGCAATGGTCCTGAAAGTCTAGCTGAAGCTGGTAGACCGGAGGATGAAGATGGTGGCATGGCTGTTGTCCCTGTAGAGGTACTTGCTGTTATGGAAGGCTCGACAGCTGAATCAGTAACCACTACCGCTGGCTCCTCAGACTGGCCAGTGGATGTAGTGGCTTTACCCTTGAACTTAGGGTTGTCAGCTCCTTGTAGGTGGTACCAGGAGAAAGGCTTTTTGTCCTTCACATTTGCATCATAGTGCTTGGACTCCATCCCTTGATCTTTGAAGTACTCGGTGAGGAAGTTTGGGTATAGGTAGGATCTCTCACCCTTCTGAACAACTAGAGTGATGTTGGTGGACATGATGACACCAACATTTATCGGATACCCAGCCATAATCGAGGCCACCAGAACTGCACGGGGGATTGGGAGCATGTTTTCATTGAGGCATGCGTCACGGCAGCTACACACAAACCTTTGCCACCCTTTTGCTTCAAAGTTTAGGGTGGCCCGAAGAATTGAAACTCCAGCTGTGAGCCACGGAGGAGTAGACCCTGGAATTGCTAAAATCTCAGCTAACCACGGACGGGCTGCATCACCCATGGCTAGCTTTTCCAAATACTGCACTGCCTCAACTTCTTCAAACCCCACATATTGGTTCAGTCCACAGAAGTCAAAGCGGATCTTTAGATTCTGCACTTCTGTAACCTTCGTACCCTGCTTGATTTGAGCAACATTTGCGTAGAACTCCTTGACCAGGTACTCATTGGCATCTGGCACTTTGTTGGTAAACCAGCTCCAACCTTTCCGCTCTTGGAATTGCCTGAGGACATTGGGATTGTGTTTGCTCAGGTCTTTCATTAAGAACTGTCGCTCAAGAGTGAGCAACCTCTGTGGCCAAACTTTTTGGAACTTTGCAAAGGCATTTGCACTGACAAACCAGTCCTCCCAAATCTTGACTACCCTCTTCCGAACACTCGGATGAAGTGGTAGAAGATGAAGACTCATCAACCAAATGATGTCTCTCAGGGAATAGTTGTCTTAGTTGTGACTAGGCTTCCTATTGTGCTTGCACGGAGTTACCCTCTGAAGCTTCCCGGGATGGGACATCCTCATTGGTCTCAGAAGTTTCCGGGGCTCTATTGGCGGTTGCCTTCTTGCTGATAGCGTTTTGAATTACAAAAGATTGCTCCTTCCTTTACCCCAACCTCGGGAGGGTTCTGCCCTCCCTTGTGGTGTATCTCCCTACTGCGTGAGCAAACCATTATCTGCAACATATAAGCATTAGAGATCAGACATAATTGAAACTCAAACTGTATACAAAAGCATGATGGAAAACTGCAGGATNTGCAGGTGATGAATTTGAAGGAACAATATGAGTGCAAATGGGAATTTACTGTGCAAGATTTACTTTAGGTCTAAGATGAGCGAAAAGTGTAAACATGAGAGAGAGGTTCTATTTATACTTTTTACCCGTGGAACCGAGTCTTACACATGAGTGCGGCCGCATAATTTTGATGTGGACCGCACTCTTTACCTGGCCTCTGAGGTGACTGGCTGCGGACCGCACAAAAATGAGTGCGGCCGCAGCACCATTGCGAACCGCACAAAAATGTGTTCGGCCGCAAACCCTTAAGCAATTTTGACAGGCCAACTTCAGAGACTATGCATTTTGACACTTAGCCAAATTTTTCATACATTGTCCCTGCAATGCACACCCATTCCTACATACACTTCAAAACTGGTTAGCACAAAATCAAGCCTATCTAAAAGAAGAAAAATAAAAGAAAGAAAAAGACATCGGTTTCCTTCCATGAAGCGCCCGATTTAACGTCGCGACATGACGCAGATTACCATCATTCATTTGAAATGGATCAATTCCACAACGTGGCAATCATCAACCTTACCAAGGTAGTGCTTCACCCGGTGCCCATTGACTCTAAAGATCTCACCATTCTTGTTTTTCAAATCTAGAGCACCAAAAGAAGTCACATGTACGACTTCAAAGGGACCACTCCACTTTGACTTTAGCTTTGCAGGAAACATCCGTAACCAAGAGTTGAATAAGAGAACAAGGTCACCTTCTTTGAATTCATTGTTCCAGATATACTTATCATTTAGGTACTTCATCTTGTCCTTATACAAGGACGAACTGGAGTAAGCATGGAACCGGAACTCATCAAGTTCATTCAATTGCTCCACCCGAAGATCGGCAGCTACATCCCAGTCGAGGTTCAATTTCTTCAATGCCCACATGGCCTTATGCTCTAATTCCACCAGGAGGTGACATGCTTTCCCGAATACCAACCGATAAGGAGACATACCAATTGGAGTCTTGTAAGCTGTTCTAAAGGCCCATAGAGCATTGTCAAGTTTCCTTCACCAATCAGTCCGGTTTGCATTGACACTCTTGGATAGAATACTCTTGATCTCCCTGTGAGACTTCAACCTGTCCACTTGCCTGGGGTTGATAAGTGGTTGACACCTTGTGAGTGACACCATACTTGGAGAGTAAAGTGTCAAAAGCTTTGTTGCAAAAATGAGAACCCCCATCACTAGTGATGGCCCTTGGGGTGCCGAACCTTGTAAATATATTTTTCTTCAAAGAAGCCACCACACTCTGTGCTTCATTGCTGGGAAAAGCCACAGCTTCAACCCATTTGGAAACGTAATCCATAGCAACAAGAATATAGGTATTCCCACACGAACTCACAAATGGACCCATAAAGTCGATGCCCCACGCATCGAAAATATCAATCTCAAGGATGATGGTGAGAGGCGTCTCATTCTTCTTGGAAATCCCACCGGCCTTTTGGCAATCATTACAACGTTTAACAAGCTTGCTAGCATCTTTGTATAAGGTAGGCCAATAGAATCCACAACTGAAGACCTTTGTATCAGTTCTCGCTCCACCATGGTGACCACCATAGGGTGGAGAATGGCAAGCTTCAAGAATACCCAATTACTCTTCTTCTGGAACACATCTCCGGATAACACCATCAGTTTTGAAAAGATATGGCTCATCCCAATAATAATCCGAGCAGTCATGTTTGAGCTTCTTCCTTCGGTTTGAATAGAACTCATTCGGGACAATTCCGCTCACAAGATAGTTAGCCATATCGGCGAACCAAGGCATCCCGTTCAAAGACATGGAAAGGATTTGTTCATCCAAAAATGAATCATTGATCTCAAGTCCGTCATGGGGCCTCCCCTCCTCTTCCAATTGGGACAACTGGTCCGCCACTTGATTCTCACTTCATTTGCAAGTTCTGTCTAGTTCATGCTTAACCTTGCCTAGATTTTCTTTTAGGACTCTCATCTGCTCATCCTTTTTGTACAACTCATCCTTTATTTTTCCTAAATTTTCTTCTAAGGTGAGGTATATGTGATCAGCTTTCTTTTTACCTGTTCTTAATTTCAGTTTTAGATTTTCAGATCTAAGTTCTAAGACAGTGGTGTCAAGTTCAAGAACTTGGTTTTTTAACTCAGTATTTTTACTATCACTTTCACTAGCCGTGAGTTCCGAATTTTTGCACTTAGCTTTTAGGATCACACATTCCCTAGACAGTTGTTCCTTCTCATTGTACATGACCTCAGACTCATCAATGAAGTCTAGTAGTAATTCAGATAGCTTTTCTTTAGACAAAAATTTAATCTTGCCTTTGAGATGAATCACACTTACCTCTTGTTTATCATCTGATTCTCCAATGGCCATATGTGTTGTTAATCTCCAGCTTCATCTTCTGAATCCTCATCTGAGCTTTCTCCCCAAGCAGCAACCATAGCCTTTGTTGATCCTTCGCTCTTCTTGGGTTGAACCTGTTCCTTCTTTCTATTTCTTCATTCAGCCCTTTCTTTCTTCCATTCAATTTCCCACTGAGGACAATTCTTGATCATGTGGTCAGTCTTGCCACATTTGTAGCGGCCCTCGTTGGTCTATTTTCTAGGGGCCCTTGGTTTGTTGAAGGTTGCACCTCTTGAAAAACCCTTTCCTCTCATTAGGTACTTCTTAAAATCCCTTGTGATCAAATCCATTTCATCATCCTCTAAGTCTGCACCTTCAGCTATTTTGAGAGCCAAGCTTCTGACCTTCTTGGGTGTATCCATCTTCATAGTTTGCCTTCTCATTTCATAGGCAGAGAGATTTCTAATCAGCTCATCCAACTTGAGAGTAGAGATGTTCTTTGATTCCTGAATAGCAGTGATTTTGCTTTCCCAAGTCACTGGCAAGACCCTTGTCAAGATTTTCTCAACCTTGTCTTCTTCAAGGATAATTCTTCCAAGAGACTTAAGTTCATTTGTTAGGGTTGTGAACCTTATGTACATCTCTTGGATGGTTTCTCCTTCCTTCATGTTGAAATTCTCGTATTGAGAATACATCAGTGTTCCTCTTGATCTCTATACTTGAGGAGTTCCTTCATGGGCCACTTGTAGAGTGTCCCAGATCTCCTTAGCAGTAGTACTCTTTGAATTCTGCTGTACTCGTCTGGACCTAGTCCGCACACAAGCCATTTCTTGGCCTTGGCATTCTTTTCCCACTTCTTCAAATCTTCAGCAGTGCAGTCGGCTCTAGTCTTTAGCATATCCTCTCCTTCAGCATTCTTCTTTGTAGTAGCCAGGGGACCATCAGTAACAATGTCCCAAAGTTCATAGTCTTCTCATATGATGTGGTCTCTCATCCTGTTCTTCCACCAGGAATAGTACTGGCCATTAAAGAGTGGAGGCCTAGTAGTGGATTGTCCTTCCTAGTTTCCACGTGGTGCACTCATCTTGATCTGTTCCTAAGGTGTTAGCCTCTTCAAGAATAACCTGCTCTAATACCAATTGATGTTTTATACTTGAATACCACGCAAGGGGGGGTGATTTGTGTGGTACCGAATTTTCGCTTAACTTGATTATGGAAGGACCTGGTTCTTCTATTTGTTTCAACTGCTACTGTTGCGGAATAATAAATACAGAAAATAAAGAACACAGAGACTTTTACGTGGAAAACACCTGGCTCAAAAGGTAAAAAAAAACACGACCTACCTTCCATTAGGATTTTCCCAAACTCTCTACCAAATTCACTTAGCCAAAAGCTGCATTTACAAAAACTCTTTTGTAAACCTAGGATTAACTCTAATCCCGTTGTGGCACATAGCCTCAACTGTTGCGACAACTTCAAGTTAACTCTAACTTAAAAACTCTAAGTACCTAATACAATTGCTTCTAGATAAGCTGAAAGGTACAATGTAAAATCACCTACTACAATTGAACTAGAATAAAAGATAGACACTAGGAACTGGTTCTTCTATCTGATTCAAGTAGCTTCAGGTTTGCATGCTTGAATCACACACGAATTGCTTGTAAAATTGCCTCGCTATTTTGCTCTCAATTCACGTTTAACTTCTGCTTGTGTGTGTTCCCTGTAAAAGAGAACAGCACTAACATTTAAGGAGTTAGCAATTGGAGATTGACTAAGATAATGATGCTACTGTTCCATGGTGGAAGAGTTCTAGTTGATCTCATACTCTAACTCTATCTTTTTCCTAAATAGTGTTCTCTCTGAGTAAGGAGTCTTTCTCCTTATCCAATATGCAACATTTTCGATCATAATCAGGAGATATCACTTCAATATGTTAGGTTTATCTCCTTCACGTGCATCTCACATATTTGAGTTGATTATAATTGTGCTTTACAAGATGGATCGGGACCATGTCTGAGTTCCTTTATCAGTCTTCAAAACTACACCTTTACTTGGGCCAACATAGGGTGACGTGGGAGCGCCTCTGGGTACTTGCATAGTAAGATTATACAGTGATTTGATGGCTTTTAGGACAACACTGGACATGTTCGAGGACGAACGTATGTTTAAATGGGGGAATATGTAACGACCCGATCGGTCATTTTGAGAAATTGAACTTTGCTTGCCAGTTCTCGGGCATGTCTAGCCCCGTATGATGTATTATGACTTACGTGAATTGTCGGTTTTGGTTTTCAGGTTAATCGAAATAGATTTGGTAGAATGATTCTCAGCTCAAAGCTTTAAATTTGAAAGGTTTGACCAAGTTTCGACTTTTTAGTATTTGACCTCGGATTGGATTTCTGATGGTTCAGTTAGCTTCGTAGGGTGATTTCGAATTTTGGAGCGCATCTGGATTGTGATTTGGAGGTCCGTAGTGGAATTTGGCTTGAATTGGCAAAAGTTGGAAATTTGGCAATTTTGGTCGGCAGTGGAAAATTTTGATATCGGGGTCGATATGGAATTCCGGAAGTTAGAGTAGGTTCATAGTGTCATTTGTGATGTGTGTGCAAAATTTGATGTCATTCGGACGTGATTTAGCGGGTTTCGGCATCATTTGCGAAATTTGGAAGTTTAGAAGTTCTTAAGCTTGAATCCGAGGTTAATTTGGTGTTTTGATGTTGTTTTAGGTGTTCCGAAGGCTCGACTAAGTTCGTATGTTGATATGTTACTCGTTGGTATTATTGGTTGAAGTCCTGAGGGCCTCGGGTGTGTTCGGAGGGTTAGCGGATTGGTTTTGGTGTTAGTGAACAGCTCAAATGGCTGCTGGTGTGAGCTCTTCTTGTGTTTCCGCACCTGCGGAAGAGGAACCGCAAGTGCGAGGGTCGCAGGAGCGGAAAATGATCGCAGATGCGGAGTTTTGGAACCTGAGGAAGGAGCCCAGGTGCACAAGCTTGGACGCACCTACGAGCCCGCAGGTGCGAAGCCTGGCCGCAGGTGCGGAGTATGGGCGGTTAAGTGGATTACGCAAGTGCGGTCCCGCAGGCGCGAGAAATTGGCCGCAGGTGCGGAAGGCCTGGGAAAAAGGTATATATTGCACACTTCGCGAATTTTTGGGTATTCTTCACCATTTCTATTCGGATTTCGAATCTTTTGGAGAGTTTTGAAGAGGGAATGAAGGGGGTTTTCACTGAGGTAAGATACTTGAGCCTAATACTCATGATTATGGAGATTTTCAGTTGTTTAAGCATGTAATTAGTAGGAATTAGGGATGTAAATGAGGAGTTAGGGCTTGGGAATTAGAGAGTTGAATTTGGGAATTTGAAGGGTCAAATGAGGTCGAATTTTGATAAATTTGGTATGGTTGGACTCGTGAGTGAATGAGATTTCTAGTTTTGTATATTTTGTCGAATATCGAGACGTGGGCCCGGGGGTCGGGTTTGAACCGAATTCAGGATTTTTGGTCTATTTGATAGTTTTTCATATGGAATTCATTCTGTTGGTGTATAATGATGATAATAGACTGATTTTGAACAGATTCGGAGTGTTTGGAGGCCGATTCTAGAGGGAAGGGCATCGCGGAGTAAGGATTTGACCGGTCTGAGGTAAGTAATGATTGTAAATCTAGTCCTGAGGGTATGAAACCCCGGATTTTGCATCATTTTACTACTTTGAAGTGATGCACATGCTAGGTGACGGGCATGTGTGGGTGCACCTTGGTTCGTCCAGTAGCAACTATAAAGTTGTGTATTTGACTGAAAACTATATGATACTTATGTGTTTTAGAAAGAATTTCTATAAATTGGGTTTAATGCCATATTTGGGCCTTGTGCCAGAGTTGTTTGGAACCTTAGGGGCCTTTTCTTATTATCCTCCCACAGTTTTGATTGAAGATCTATACTCAGTCATGCTATATTTACTGATTTCATAACTCAGTCTTTAGTACCCCATTTTGATGCATATAAAAATTTTATTTTGGGGCTGAGCACCCTATTTTTACTGATAGCCCGAGTGGCTTGAGAGGTTTATGACTGAGTGAGGCCGAGGTCCTGTTTTTGTGAGGATATTATGGGATTAGGCTGTGCGCCGCATCATGTTGTTGCTGATTCATGATTTTGTGAGGACCAGGGCCCGATTGATTTATGCCACAAGGTGGCTTGTTATAGCGTTTGGGATACTCATGCCCTCAAACAACCGAGCGAAGTGAAATTGCTCAAAATGACCGGTCGGTTAATTACATCCTCCCCCACTTAAACATACGTTCGTCCTCGAACGTGCCTAGAGTTGTTCCAAAAGTCATCAAATTGTTTTATAACCTTACTATGCACATTCCCACGTCACCCTATCCCACATAGGTCCGATAGCACAACATAACTGAAATTTCACAACTCACCCTAGCCCATAACCTTAGAATCAAATTTCCACTTCCAAAATTATCTATAAGATTAGAATCTCACACCTATACAATGAATAAGTCTGAACATGTTGTATCATGCCAACCGCAACTTAAGATGAAATCACATGATATACCAAACAACTCGAACACTCATAGCGATAACTTCTAATCATAGCAGCTGCTCGAACAACTCAATACCGGTAATAACCCTCTTATCAAACAAAGCCTTATTCCAACATTTTTGTATACTGCCAATGATGAAAGAAACACACAAAAATCATAACCATTCCTCAGATCAACCAGTCATGGAGTTCCCTCTTCTTTGGCAAGGACTATAGTAACTTTCTAAGCCAAATTTCAATATTATCCTTCCAACATGCTAAAATCGAATCCGATAGTATTCATCCTAGGTCCAATG
This sequence comes from Nicotiana attenuata, assembly GCF_001879085.1. Taxonomy (NCBI): domain Eukaryota; kingdom Viridiplantae; phylum Streptophyta; class Magnoliopsida; order Solanales; family Solanaceae; genus Nicotiana; species Nicotiana attenuata. The sequence continues at coordinate 35,425,171 of NC_031996.1, read as the reverse complement.
ACCTCATCTCATCCAACACGACTACTCTAATGACATGACACATCTTTGAAAATGAAATATCGCGTTGTATTTGGTAAAGAGTTGGCTTTCCTAGTTCCACGATAGGCGTCATCACGACATGGTAGGTTTAGGTCGTGACATTTCCTAAACCTAGTCTCTCTTTCTCAAGCAAAGACTAGGTCAAAAAGGCATGAGTGAATGTTTGCAACCATTAATTCTATAATTTAAGCATAAACAAGACTAGATATCACTAACCCAATCACAAATAAACCCTAAAATTAAATACCCATTAAGTTTCCATACTAGGGTTGGGTAACAACCCTAGATAAAGATCTAGCTACTCATAAAAATGAAGACATACAAGAAGAAATAAAAGTAGAATGCAAAATCATATATGACACAAAGAAAATCTAGTGTTAAGAAGCCAATCTATTACAAAATTACTTAAAGATGCAAGGAAAAACGTTCAGGTGCACCTCTGCAAACTAAACTTGACCTAAAAATAACAAAAAATTGTATTTATACTAAGCAGAAAATATCAGACTAAATGCCCCTACGGAGGTTATGCGACCGTAATTCTGATGCGGACCACAAAAGGCCTACTGCGGCCGAACAATTCTAGTGTGGTACGCATACTTGGGATTTTGGGGCTGAACTTGATGTCTTCTGTGGTCCGCATAAAACTGATGGCGGCCGCACTTAGGATTCTACTGCCGCACAAAAGTGTTGCGGTCCGCACTCTTCAGCATTTGGGCTTTGATCAACTCTCTGAATCTTCAATCTTGTGGACCGTGTAATACTGATTGCGGCCGCAATTGTCCTTCTACGGTCGCATATTTTTGGTGCGGTCCGCACTATCTGAGTTGTCTAAAAGCTTCCTCTCTGAACCTCATTCTGCGGCCGCACTAGAATTGTGCGGTCCGCATTGCTGGCCTCTTTGCCCAGATTTGGCTCTTATTCACTTTTGACTCCTTTATGAGTTGATTTTAACTTATTTGGCTCGTTTCCCAATGTTCCCCCAAGCAAGCACATTTCGTTAGTTTCCAGGAATACCTTTAAGCATTTTTTAGCTAAAACGCAAGTAAAAGAGAGCAAATAAGCGGTCAAAATTCCTACTTATCAGTAACCTTCTTAACAACTATTGTAATTTTTGTCAAGAACGAATGTGTAGGACTTTGTATGTAAGCATGTGTAATGAATGTTGAGCTTCTTGTGTCATTGTGGTTGACACCAAGTTTTAAACATTTTGGCTCATAGCCCACTGCCATTTTTTTCCTTTCTGTTTGTCTGTAAAAATCACCAAATGGCATTTCTTTTCATGGTTAAGTTGTTTCATCTTCATGAAGTATTGATTGAAACTAATGATCTCCATTTTCTTACTAACGTGTTTGATATCCAAAATAATTGAAAGTGGTTTCATGTAAGTCAAGCAGAAAGCAACAGTGATGCATTGGAATGATTATAAGCTTCTGGTTGGTCTATATATATGTGATTGGGCCATTTTAATTAACTGGGCCACAAATCAATAGCCATGACTTGTTCAATAATAATCTGTCACGAGTAGGGCTTCGTTTGTCACATGAGATGTATTACACTTTGTATCAAATTAAAAATATAATTTCAGCAGGCCATGTCGATATAGTTCATGAGTTAATCCAAATCTTTTTTTGGTGTCATATTCAGTTAAACAAATATAATAATGTCATATTCTTTTCTCTTGAATAATTTACTTAATCTCTTTTAATTAATTTAAGCGATAGCCAATTTTAGGAGCGTTTGAGATGTAGACCATCTGTTCATACACGATCCTTGGTCGATATTTATTTGATAAAGTAATCATGTGTGCATTCCCGCTCCTTGACTCTTTAATATTAATTGTACTTAAACCATGTGTATGGACACGTTCCTTGGTTTAGTACATATAATCAAATAAGGACCTTGTGTGCTTGCATGCTCCTAGGCCAAAATTATTAAAATTCTTAAGTGACAATAGACGATAGTAATTTAAGGTAAATATCACATAGTTTATCCAAAAATAACTCAAGCCAATTTTAATCAATAAAAGCGACCGTGCTAGAACCACGGGATACGGGTAGTGGCTTACACCTTCTTCCCGGTCAACAGAATTCCTTACCCGGACTTTGTTTTTACAGACCAACATGAAAAGAGTCAAATCTTACTTTGAATAGGGATTCAAATAAAAGGTAACTTGGAACACCCAAAAATTAATTCCAAGTGGTGACTCTGAATAATAAAATAATCCCTACTTCAAAAAATATCACTTTAATTGGAAAAACTCCTTAACCCACAACAATCTATAATATTATTTTGTGGGTGGTTGAAAAAGAGGTGTGACAGCTCTGGCGACACTGCTTGGGACATATAAGAATTTGAGCTTATACATTGACTGCTTTTATTGTTTTTGGATATTACTGTGTATGTGAGCCTAATGTGCTAATTGTCGCTCATTTATTGCTTTGATATTGTTTTAACTGTATATGTAAGTTGTCTTCTATCGCACCCTGTCTGAGTCTTCTGATAAGTAATAGTGTTGTGTGTGTTGACCAGCTCCCCAAAAATTTTTGTCTGAGATAAAGCCAGTGTGCAGACCTGCACCTGGTGAAGGATTAAGTCACACATGTTTAGGCAGGGAGAACCACCAGTAAAGCCGAAAACGTTCTACGGCCGGCACGCTGACGCTCCTCGGCTTGGGTTGTCCGCCCTAGTAAGCCTGGTCTAGATACTTTCTCCTGTAAGATTTAAAAACCTAGAAGAACAAGCCATGTGCCTGGTTATCCCTGGTAGGATCGTTTTGTTGCATCATTCAACTTAGTGAAGCTCGACACAAGGGTCGGGCTCGTATAGGACAGGTATCCTTTTTGAGACCATCATGTTCATGTATGTGCTACTTGCTACATCATTTGGAAGGCTTGTTTGCATTATTGACCGGCTTTAGAAAAATTAGAGCGGAGTTATAAAAAAAATCATCATCACCCCCCCCCCCCCCCGGAGTCGATACAAATACCCAATTTTACTAATATTTTCGAAGTGGTACGGCGTAAGGTTTTTGTTTAAAAAATATTTATAATAAAAATTGGTCAATTTTTTTTCTTTTAGTCTTGGACCGAACTACGCGGGTTTGATTCTCATCGAATGTGAAATAAGTAGGCAACCTTTATCGGGTTCGGCCCCTAATTTTCAAATATCTTAAAATATTTTCCTTTAATCTTTGATAATCCAAAAATTTTAAAAAAAAAACAAGACAAAAAAAAGAATTTGAATTCCAAAATATTTTCGTTCTTCTTCAGAAGTTTATCTTTCAAAAGAATAAAAAAACTCAAAATCCCAAAATATTTTCTGAAATTCAAAGGCATAAATTAAAAATCCAAAAATATTTTCTTTCTTTTTTAGAAGTCTTTCTTTCGAGGATTCCAAAAACAAACGAAAAATCAAAAAAAATCCAAAAAAAATATTTGCTTTCTTCTTTAGAAGTCCTTCTTTAACAATTTACAAAAAAATCATAAAATATTTTCCTTTAAATCTATCTTTGAGACATTAAATGCAGTAATTTAAAAAAATGAATTGCAAAGTATTTTCATTCTTCTTCAGAAGTTTTTCTTTAGGAAATTAAAAAGAAAACTCAGAATCCAATTATTTTTTCATTCAATGGCAAAAACTCAAAACCCCAAAAATATTTTCTTTCTTCTTTGGAAGTCTTTCTTTCGAAAAACCAAGAAAAAATCTTTCTTCTTTAGAATTCTTCCTTTCAACAATTCCCACAAAAAAATAATCCAAAAATATTTTCCTTGTTACATGATCTATCTGTATATGAGTAAAAAAAAGAAAAAAGAGTTAGTTTATTTATTTATTCTTGATATCCCTGAACTACGTAATGATCTGATTCATGCGGCTTCATAATACTTAGGCAACCCCCAAAATGTTCGATCAAATATATTTCAATGACTCTAAAATAAGGGATCAAAATAAGGCGAGTGAAAGGAAAAACGAAAAAAAAGAGAGAAGGAAATTAGAAATAAGAGCATCAACAAGCAGAAACCTTATAAGCCGGAATGAAACATGAAGCCTTCCAAAAGCATGTTAGAGATGGTGATAATGTTAGGAACATGGCCTATTACATGTGATTCATATATGTAAAATTCTTAACCCTAACACGTTTGTTGTCTCTTATATAGTAAGCTTAAGGTGGTTGGTCTGTGGTGAAACTGGCAACACATCATTACTTCACCATATCTAAGGGAAAAGTAGCAATGACTAACAATGATGAAATTGAGTTGGTTAGTGACGACCCCAGGGTCAGTCAGTTGAGCAAGAGTCGGAGGAAGTAAGAAGATTGAAAGAAAAACTGTCTGATGTGTATCAGGCTTGGGTCTCCGGTCATCCTCCGCCTCAGGGTCCCTCAGAGGGAACTTCAACCGTACCCCTAGCTACTCAACCACCGCTCCATGCAATGAGCGATCACATTCCACCACTAGGGTATGTGCCAAACTACAACTTCCATGTCGCCCCTGGAACCTCTAATGTGCGATCTCCAACCGCACCGGTCAGGAACACCCCTCTTATCGTGTCTGGCGCACCGGTATATACAATCCCGCCACCACTTCCTGTGATGAGGCCAAACAACAAACCACTATCTCATGCTTATGATGGCCAATACTACTCTCCAAATATGGCTTTCAGGGTCTCGGCTCCATACAATCAGACTCCTCATTACGAGTCACCAGTGGAAAATGAAAGGTCTGCCAAGACAGGTGAGCCAGATGAGATGGGCAGGAAAATGAAAAGTCTTGAACAGAACATAAAGAACATACAAAGACTAGGTGGTCACAAAAGTGTTTCATTCAGTGACTTATGCATGTTCCCTCACATCCATTTGCCACCAGGGTTCAAGACCCCAAAATTTGAGAAATATGATGGACACGACGACCCTATCGCCCACTTGAAAAGGTATTGCAACCAGCAAAGGGGTGCAAGAGGAAAAGAAGAATTGCCGATGGCTTATTTTGGGGAGAGTCTGGTGGGAGTAGCCTCTGAATGGTTCATTGACCAAGATATCTCTCACTGGCATGTTTAAGATGACATGGCCTAGGCCTTCGTCAAACAATTTCAGTACAACATTGATATTGCGCCAGATCGTAATTCCCTGTCCAATATGAAGAAAAAACCAACCGAAAGCTTTAGGGAGTATGCCGTCAAGTGGAGGGAGTAAGCGGCTAGAGTTAAGCCACCCATGGATAACCATGAGTTTATCAGTGTTTTCCTAGAGGCTCAAGAGCCTGATTATTTCCAAAACATGATATCTGCAATGGACAGACCATTTGCAGAAGCAATCAAGATAGGGGAAATGGTCGAAAATGGCCTCATGACCGGCAGAATTTTAAGTCAAGCTGCTCTCAAAGCCACCACTCAGGTAATCCAAAATGGGTCGGGAAGTTTGACAAATAGAAAGAAAAGAGATGAAGGGTCCATGATGACTTCGGGATCCAGGGAAGTTCAAAGAGGGGCATCACACCCTTATGTGCAAGTACAGTAGGGGAAATCCAGCTACCCTCAACATTATTATCCCCCGCCGATTCCTCAATACCCCGTGGGCCCACCACAGTATACAGTGTTTAATGCTCATTCATATGCTCGACCTCCCAATCAATAGGTACGGGCAGCAACTCCAAGGATCCCCCGACCTCAGCAGCAAAATTTTCGGGCACCCTACAATGCTCGTCCCAGGCAAGATTATGGTCGAGAGTAGAGGTCGGTGGAAAAGTTCACTCCATGGCTGAATCATACTCTAGTCTATTCTAGAAGCTGAAGTAGATGGGCGTGATTGGACCCATTTATCCCCACCATATGCATCCCGATTCACATGGATTTCAAGCAAATGCTAGATGTGAATATCATTCAAGTGCCCCGGGGCATAGCACTGATGACTGTTGGACTTTAAAAAGAGCCATATAAAGACTCATCGCGGAAAAGTTGACTGTGGTAACAAATGGCGAAGACCCTCTTAATGTTACAAATAACCCGCTGCCAGCACACAACATGTTCATTTTGTGGGAATGATTGGCCGAGATCAAGAATACAAGCCGGTTGGCGGAGCAGAAATCACAGTGGGAATGATTCAAGAAGGAACATGACCGAAAGTAAGTCCAAGCCGAGATGTGCCATTGATTGTGAAAGGTGCCCAGAGCGCAAAGAAGTCAACTTTATTTGTTCCAAAAATCTCGAGGTTGGAAGTTCGCTCCAATGTTCCAAGCCCAAAGTTGTATGTCCTTGGAGGTCACCCCATCACAAGGCAGAATCGGGGCAGTACAAAGGGTATAACAGAGCCGATTATAATCAAGCCTACCATACAACCCCGTGCGACAAACACGAAAACCATTCCTTGGAACTACAACAAAACTGCAGTAACTTACAAAGGCAAGGAAATCGTAGAAGAAGTGGGGGAAACTGGAGGTTTGACTCAATCGGGGAGGTGTTACTCTCCAGAAGAGTTGAGGAAGGCCAAACAAATCAGAGAAGGCTAATTGCCAATAAAGAAACCGGTCACTGAAGAAAAGGCAGAAGAGTTTTTGAAAAATATGAAAGTTCAGGATTACTCAATTCGTGACCAGCTGAGAAAGACTCATGCTCAAATCTCTCTACTATCTCTGCTCATACATTCAAAAGAGCATGCCCGTGTACTAATCAAGATCCTGAACGAGGCACATGTCTTAGAGGAAACCACAATGAATCAGTTAGAGAAGATGGCCAACAGATTTTTTGAGGTGAACAGAATCTCCTTTACTGATGATGAACATCTCGAGGAGGGAGTTGGGCACAATAGGGCTTTGCACTTGATTGTCAAATGTGAGGGGCATTATGTAAAGCGAGTCATGGTTGATGGAGGCTCAAGTGTAATTGTATGCCCTCTCTCTACCTTGCAAAGCATGAAGATAAATATAGACAGAATCAGACCCAAGAATGTTCGCATTCAGGCTTTTGACGGCTCAGCAAGAGATACCATTAGGGAGATCAACCTCACCATGACGATTGGGCCAGTTTATTTGTAATTGTCTTCCAAGTAGTGGACATGGAAACTTCTTATAACTTTCTTCTTGAAAGGCCATGGATCCATATGGCCCGAGCTGAGCCATCCACCTTGCATCATATGCTCAACTTCGAACATGACAGGCAAGAAATTATTGTTCATGGGGAAGATGAGTCGTCCATTTATAAAGATGAAGAGGTTGAGTATGATGAAGATGAGGTTGTTGAGGAAATAAAAAAGAGAGTTGGAACAATTTGAAAAAAAGCCTAAGCCCAACCTCAATGAAATTGAGCCAATTAATATCGAAAGTTAGGAAGAAGTTAGAGAAACAAAGATAAGCATTCACACTGAACAAAAAATCAGAGATGCCTTGATTCAAGTTTTATTTGAATACAGAGATGTGTTTGCTTGGTCTTATGATGATATGCTGGGTTTAAGTGCTGATCTAGTGGTTCATAAGCTTCCTACGTATTCTGATATTCCACAGTCCAACAAAAGCAACAAAAATTTAAAACAGACATGAGTGACAAAATCAAAGAGGAAATAATAAAGCAATTGAGCGCCAATGTGGTCAGAGCTGTCTGATACACCACCTGGGTAGAAAATGTTGTGTATGTGCCAAAGAAGGATAGAAAAACTAAAGTCTGTGTTGACTACAGGGACCTGAACAAAACAAGTCCAAAGGATAATTTTCCTTTACCAAACATCTACATTCTTGTAGATAATTGCGCAAAGCATGAGATACAATCGTTCGTGGATTGCTATGCTGGGTACCACCAAATTCTAATGGATAAGGATGATGCAGAGAAGACCGCTTTCACAACTCCATGGGGCACTTATTGTTACAGGGTCATGCCATCCGGTTTAAAGAATGCAAGGGCAACTTACATTGGGCCATGACCACCATTTTTCACGACATGATGCACCAAGAAATTGAAGTATATGTCAATTATGTCATCATAAAATCAAAGACACAGGTTGATAACGTGTGCGATTTGAGAAATTTCTTTGAACGGCTTTGAAGGTATAACCTTAAGCTTAATCCAGCCAAGTGTGCATTTGTCACGACCCAAACTGGAGGGCCATGACTAGCACCCGGCCATACTTACCGAGTACCAACATACATTTTATCTAACCTTCTTTATTATCTTTTAGGGCTGACGAGATCAATATAAATGGTAGACATGGGTCATGGACAACCAACAATAAAATATGATGGCACGAACATACATAACATGGGATGACTAGACAATCAAGAAACTATATATAAGGTACGAGCTACCACACTAACATGAGAGACTATACACAAAAACCAGCCGACAAGGCCTACCAAACTATACATGAGTCGACACCTGTCTATGAGCCTCTAAAGGAACATAAGTGTTGCAACATAGCCGGAACAGGGCCCCGACATACCCATAATATCTATAACAAAAATGCATACCAAGACCAAGGCAAGTCCGAAGAAGGGATCTCGCCAATCACCGCGAACTGGACAGCCTACTATGGTGGGGGAGCTGCGCCTGCCTGTCTATCAGGACCTGCAGCACGACATGCAGCGTCCACAAATAAAAGGACGTCAGTACGAATAAAGTACTGAGTATGTAAGGCAGGGAACCATAAGTACGAACAGTAATGTAAGCAGGGATAGAGAATAAACAACCTGTAACATCTGGGTACCTCTAAGGCTACTGACATGAAATGCGTAATACATATGTACATATACATAAACTTTTAAAACATACGCCTCTGTGGGCATCATCATCATCATATCGTACCCGGCCGTAATAGGCTCGGTAAAAACGTACCCGGCCATGTGGAGCTCGGTAAAACCCAACTGATCAGTGGTTGCACAATAGGTGCCATACCCGGCCGACTATAGCGCGGCTCGGTAGAGTAAAATAGATACATATATATAATGCATGCTCGACTCATGAACTCACGTTCTAAACCTTTCGGAGTGACGTAAGGTCGGTATCCTCTGTACACGTTATTAGGACTAACTCTTCACCATGAACCTTATAAGAATCAGGAAGTACCAATAACATTGACAACATAAGAATAAGAGAAGCAACATCAACATCAATCATTCCATAAGAGGGGAAACAATGTAAGTACTGCTAGCTTCTAAGAGTAGAGTATCTTTGGAAGCTCGTTCATTACATTATGTACAATCGGAGTCGTGCAAAAGAAGGAAAGGGATAGCCTCACATACCTTGTATATACTGCCCCAATCTCAAGCTATGCAATTTTCACGACTCTTTAGTCTACAATAAGAGAAACGGTACTATAGTTACCATTCAAGCGTCATAACTATTATGTATCGACCACAACCTATTTTACGATAAAACGGACAGCACCTCCCCTATATATATGACTTCACACAAATTCCAAACAATCACCAAACAGCCCAACAACATCAATAATAATCATATTGAGCATCCCAAAACAGTCCACCAACCGATAACATTACTACCAAGCCTTTCGATATATATTTCACAAGTTCTAGCTTCAATGACATAGCCGTAACTTGGATAATCTTAAATACATATAGATTAAGAGGTTCCTTACCTTTATACAGAAAGAACAACTCCAATTTGACCTTAATTCTCCACGAAATATCCCTCCAATTCTGCCACAACAACAAGGAAGCGAAACTAGCAATCAATTAGTGTTTCTTTTTGGCACTAGAATCACTTTAGAAGGCTTGAAATCACCTAGGGTTGATATTAAGAACTTGAGGGAGTATTTACAGAACATAAACCCTTTAAAACAACCTCCCACACGGGCTGGAACAACACAAAAATGAGCAACAACAAGAAGAACAAGAGACTTACTAGCGCCACGGGATTCCCGACACTTGATTTGTGTTGTTTGCCCTTTGTTTGGGTCTTGAATCTTGAGAGAACCTTGAGAGGGTGTTCCTAGGGTTCTAAGGTCTGAAAATAGTGAAAATAAATGACTTAAAACGGGTTGGAGGCGTCCTATATAGATCCAAATGTCTTAAACCGCCTAAGTGGGTCCCATAGAGAGGTGCTTGGCGCAGTCTCGCGAAAACGCAAATATCTCTCTACTCCAACGTCGTATTGATAAAAGGTTTAAAGAATTAGAAACTAGACTCATAGATCTTCAATTTGGTGGGTAGATCACCCCGTAATTCCAAGTATATTGGGAGAAAATCTTAATAACATTTAACCTAAAGTTTAAGTAAAACTATGAACTTAAGTTGCAACAACTCTTGTCGACTTTTGTTTCATAACTCGTTTGACTTCAAGACTATGATACGGATATTTTATGATTCATATACCTTAAAATACGACCTCTTGAGAGTATTAAGCACCCCTAGGTTCACCCAAAAATACGGCTGACAACATCCTTGATTCGTTTAACTTCTAATACTTGTTAACCACCCTTATACACCTTTGTATCATTTAAGACCAATAGGATTAATCTCTTATCATCTCAAAGATAATCTCTTCATGGATTTACGTCGACGACCTTATGGCATGAACTAACGTATGTGAATATGGGTTGTAACAGCATTTGGGTTCCATCTGGGAAACTCCTCAGTTTTATACTCAGCCAAAGAGGCATCAAATTGGATCCATCTAAGATAAAGTCCATTCGAGATCTGCCACCTCCGAAGAACAAAAAGGAAGTCATGAGTTTGCTCGGGTGGTTGAACTACATCAGTAGGTTCATTGCTCAGCTCACAATCACGTGCGAGCCCATCTTTAAGTTATTGAAAAAGGATGCTTCTATCAAGTGGATGGACGATTGCCGAAAAGCTTTTGACAGATCAAAGATTATCTATCAAAACCCCATGTATCGGTCCCACCTGAACCTGGTAGGCCTTTGTTTTTATATCTATCGATGATGGATAATTCCTTTGGATGCGTTCTAGGGAAACATGATACAACAGGCAAAAAGTAACCGGCAATCTATTATTTGAGCAAGAAGTTCACCAATTATGAGGTTAAGTACACCCTTTTAGAAAGGACATGTTGTGCCTTGACTTGGGTCGCTCAGAAGCTGAGATATTATCTTTGGCCTATACTACTTACGTCATATCCAGAATGGATCCTTTGATGTACATCTTCCAAAAGCCAATGCCCACTGGCAGGCTCGCAAAATGGCAAATCCTGCTCACAGAGTTCGACATCGTCTATGTCACCCGCACCACGATGAAAGCACAGGCTTTGGCAGAACATTTGGTAGAGAATCTAGTTGATGATGAGTACATGCCACTTAGCACATACTTCCCAGACGAAGAGGTCAACTCAATAGAGGAAGTAGTTCCAGACGACAACCCCATATGGAAAATGTATTTTGATGGGGCTGTCAATATCAAAGGAATTGGGATCAGGGTAATCCTCATCTCACCTATTGGATAGCATTACCCTGCAACGGCCCGACTTTGGTGCTTTTGTACCAATAATACGACAGAATACGAAGCTTGTATCATGGGTCTGAAAATGGCCCTCAATCTGGATATGCATGAACTATTGGTTATGGGAGATTCCGACTTGCTTATCCGGTAAGCCCAAGGCTAATGGGAGACTCAAGACATCAAGCTTATTCCATACAGACAATGTGGGAAAGACTTGAGCAAAAGATTCAAATCCACCGAGTTCAGGTACATTCCTAGGTTTCACAACGAGCTAGTCGATGACTTGGATACTTTAGCCTCGATTCTCCCTTATTCAGGCAGCACTCATATTGATCCACTAGAAATCCAAGTTCGGAATCAACACGGTTACTACAATAAAATTGAGACAGAACCAGATGGTGAACCATGGTATCATGACATAAAACGATTCCTGAAAACAAGAAAATACCCAAAGCATGCCAAAGGAGATCAAATAAGAACTATAAGGCAGCTCACTGGTGGTTTCTTCCTGAATGGGGAAATTTTGTACAAAAGGACCCCAGATTTAAACTTGCTGAGATGCATAGATGCCACAGAAGCTAAGCGGATCATGAGTGAAGTGCACTCAGGGGTATGCGGACCTCACATGAATGGATATGTTTTGGCGAAGAAGATTCTACGGGCAGGGTATTATTGGCTTACTATGGAGCGAGATTGCTTCAGGTTTGTTCGCAAGTGTCACCAATGCCAGATTTATAGTGACCTGATTCACTCGCCTCCTTCGGAGTTGCATCCTATGTCCTCTCCTTGGCCTTTCATTGCTTGGGGAATGGATGTTATTGGGCCAATCGAGCCAAAGGCTTCAAATGGGCATAGATTCATTTTGGTTGCAATTGATTACTTCACTAAGTATGTGGAGGCCGTCACTTTCAAAGCAGTCACCAAGAAAGCAGTGGTAGACTTTGTTCATTCCAGCATCATCTGTCACTTTGGTATCCCGAATACCATTATCACTGACAATGCAATCAACCTGAATAGTCATCTGATGATGGAGATATGCGACCAATTCAAAATTGTGCATCGCCATTCTACCCCTTACCGGCCAAAAGCCAATGAAGCCGTTGAAGCAAAAAACAAGAACATCAAGAAGATTCTCAGGAAGATGATCCAAGGGTCCAGGCAATGGCATGAAAAGCTGCCTTTTGCTCTTTTAGGATACCGCACGACTGCTCACACGTCTGTTGGTGCAACTCCTTATTTGCTTGTATATGGAACTGAAGCTGTAATACCAGCAGAAGTCGAAAATCCCTCTCTTAGAATCATTGTGGAATTGGAGATTGAAGACACTGAGTGGGTCAAGACCCGATTAGAACAGCTAATGCTGATTGATGAAAAATGGTTAGCGGCAGTGTGTTTTGGCCAATCATATCAGCAAAGAATGGCCCGCGCTATAAGAGAAAGTGCGCCCAAGGCACTTTGAGGTAGGGAAACCCGTTTTGAAACGCATCCTTCCGCACCAGGTAGAAGCTAAAGAAAAGTTCTCCCCGAACTGGCAAGGACCCTACATCATCAAGAAAGTGTTACCAAAAAGGGCCTTGCACTTGGTAGATAAAGAAGGATGGGTACCAGACATGACTACCAAAGCAGATGCAGTCAAAAGATATTATGTTTGATACATACCCATTGTCGAACTTTCATAGTGATTTCCTCAGATTGAGATGACGAAGGCTATCATTGCTCGCTATTTCAAATAGGTGTCACCCTTTTGTTAACCCTTTGAGCTGTATTTGTCGTCTTTGTTTTCCCTATTTTTAGAACCTGTGTACTTGTAAAAAGCAAAAAAGAAAGAAAAAAAGAGAAAAAAATTGGAAAAAAAAGAAGTGAAAAATCAAACAACAAATCTTCTGAGTCATTGAACTACGTCCGACCTGATTCCGAAAGGATACGTAGGCACCCTTACCCTGGTTTCGGTCCCATCACAACAAAAAATCCATATTCCTAATACTCCAAAACTGGAGAAGAAGTTTGTTTTATTTTACGGTTTTTCCTATAAAAACGGTTCTAAAAGTTGTAATTCAATTCAAGGTTCTTTTCTCCTTTTCCCTGTTAGGAACTTCTGATCGATCTTTGAGATGTTTGAAGTCCCCATGCCAAGGGCGTTGGGCAAACTCCCGCACGCAGTAAACAAAAAAAATTAAAAAAGAAAAAAGATAAATAAAAGAAATGAGAGAGTCATATCGATGAAAGCCCGTATGGGCACTATAAAGCGACAGTGAGCAGAGAAATGAGAGAGTCTTATTGGTGAAAACCCAGATGGGCACCATAAGGCGACGGTGAGTAGAGAAATGAGAGAGGCCAGTTAGCGAAAACCTGCAAAAGGCGCTACTAGCCGAATGAGGGTCTTCGATACTCCGGCATTGAGCACTACCAAGAACCCGATTTCAAGATAAACTTTTGCAACAAATTTTGAGAATTAGACAACTCAGATGGATTACGAGTCCAGTCCAAAATGCATGTCATGATGCATTGAAGTTGGCACACACCTCCAGATAAGTCTCCCTATTCCTCTCCCCGGAAGGAACACCTTTTGTTTATACACAATTCCTTTTTTTTTTACTTTTAGTTGCTCTTCTATTTTTCCCATAATTTTCCTTTGAGTTCCTTTCGCTCTAATATTGGATCAAAAGCGAAGCAAAGAAAGGGCTGCAAACTGGCTACAGTTTCCCCGTAATATCGAGCACAATTTGGGGCATATATGGCACTGACGAAGGCACGAATCCATCTGTGATCTCATTTGATAAGGCGAACAAAGTGTCTCAAAGAAACTGAAAAGGTCGCCTAAGCAAGAACTACTTCATGAGAAAAGTTGATAAGCACTACGGACACAAACTAGTACTGAGTGCAAGACAACTGAGTTTGATTTTAAAGGGAAAAATTGCCTTGCCTTAGGGACAAGGGTTAGCAATACCATGGACATTCGAGTGTGAAACAGTCAGGGGAAACATCAGAAAATGAGGTCTCCGAGTACCTCAGTATCACACTGATAGAATCAGTTCATCAACAGCGGAGTGTCCGTGAATTCAAACTACAACAGGGCATCAAGGCCACAAACCGACCACCACTTTGAAAACTCACATATTTTTCTTTGTTTGAAGCAGGAACAAAGCAGTGCAGAATGGCGATTCTCAAAGGACGAATGTAACCAAATGTAAGCTCCTTATAATCTCCATTTTCTTTTATTTTCAGCATGCATCACTACTATTCGCACCTCCCATTTTTGTAGCTTAACTCAGGTAGAACTGTTTCGCCTATGGGGATCCCGCTCATAGTTCTGGGCAGAAGTACTCTTCGCTCAATTTGTTTTACGTAGCTTAACTCAGGTAGAACCGTTTCGCCTAGGGGGATCCAGCTCATAGTTCCGGGTAAAAGTACTCTTCCCTCAGGTTGTTTTACGTAGCTTAACTCAGGTAGAGCCATTTCACCTAGGGGGATCGCGCTCATAGTTCTGGTTAGAAGTACTCTTCGCTCAGGGTGTTTTACGTAGCTTAACTCAAGTAGAACCATTTCGCCTAGGGGGATCCAGCTCGTAGTTCCGGGTAGAAGTACTCTTCACTCAGGTTGTTTTACGTAGCTTAACTCAGGTAGAAACGTTTCGCCTAAGGGGATCCAGCTCATAGTTCCGGGTAGAAGTACTCTTCTCTCATGATGTTTTACGCAACTTAACTCAGGTAGAACTATTTTGCCTAGGGGGATCCAGCTCATAGTTCCGGGTAGAAGTACTCTTCGCTCAGGTAGTTTTACGTAGCTTAACTCGGGTAGAACTTTTACGCCTAGGGGGATCCGGCTCATATTTCCAGGTATAAGTACTTTTCGTTCAGACTGTTTTACGTAGTTTAACTCACGTAGAACCTTTTCGCCTAGATGGATTCAACACATTATCCATAATGCAGGGCGCCAACCCCTAGTTACATTCCTTCCTAGTGATACGGGGTACCAACCCCTAGTTACATTTTCTTCCTAGTAAATCAGGATGCCAACCCCTGGTTACATTTCCATTTAGTGATACAGGGTACAAACCCCTGGTTACATTTTCTTCCTAGTAATACAAGGTACCAACTCCCGGTTACATCCCCTCCAGTAATACAGGGTGCCAACCCCTGGTTTCATTTCCTTCCAGTAATACAAGGTACCAACCCCTGGTTACATTCCCATTCAGTAATACAGGGTACCAACCCATGGTTACATTCCTTCCTAATGATAAAGGGTACCATCTGGTAACCACACATGTAGGGGGATAATAGGCGATTTGGCAGCAAAAGCAATAAAAAACCTGGTTACATTTTCATCCTAGTAATACAGGGTACCAACCCCTAGTTACATTCCCTTTCAGTAATACAGGGTACCAACCCCTGGTTACATTCCTTTTCAGTAATAGAGGGTACCAACCCCTAGTTACATTCCTTCCTAGTGATACAGGGTACCGACCTCTAGTTACATACAGGGCGCCAACCCATGGTTACATTTCCTTTTAGTGATATAGGGTACCAACCCCTTATTATATTTTCTTCCTAGTAATACAGGGTACTAACCCCTGGTTACATCCCCTCCAGTAATACAGGGTGCCAACCCCTGGTTAATTTTCCTTCCAATAATACAGGGTACCAACCCCTGGTTACATTCCCTTTCAGTATACAGGTACCAACCCCTGGTTACATTCCTTTTCAGTAATACAGGATACCAACCCCTGGTTACATTCCTTCCTAGTAATACAGGGTGCCTACCCCTTGTTATATTTCCTTCCAGTAATACAGGGTACCAACCCCTAGTTACATTCCCTTTCAGTAATACAGGGTACCAACCCCTGGTTACATTCCTCTTCAGTAATACAGGGTACCAACCCCTGGTTACATTTTCTTCCTAGTAATACATGGCGCCAACCCCTAGTTACATTTCCTTTTAGTGATACAGGATACCAACCCCTAATTACATTTTCTTCCTAGTAATACAGCGTACCAACCCTTGGTTACATCCCCTCCAGTAATACAGGGTGTCAACCCCTAGTTACATTTTTCTTCAGTAATACAGGCTACCAACCCCTGGTTACATTCCCTTTCAGTAATACAGGGGACCAACCCCTGGTTGCATTCTTTTTCAGTAATACAGGGTACCAACCCCTGGTTACATTCCTTCCTAGTGATACAGGGTACCAACCCCTAGTTACATTTTCTTCCTAGTAATACAGGGCGTCAACCCCTGGTTACATTTTCTTTTAGTAATACAGGGTACCAACCCCTGGTTACATTTTCTTCCTAGTAATACCGGGTACCAACCCTTGGTTACATTTTCTTCCTAGTAATACAGGGTACCAACCCCTGGTTACATTTTCTTCCTAGTAATACAGGGCGTCAATCCCTGGTTACATTTTCTTTTAGTAATACAGGGTACCAACCCCTGGTTACGTTTTCTTCCTAGTAATACCGGGTACCAACCCTTGGTTACATTTTCTTCCTAGTAATACAGGGTACCAACCCCTGGTTACATTTTCTTCCTAGTAATACAGGGCGTCAATCCCTGGTTACATTTTCTTTTAGTAATACAGGGTACCAACCCCTAATTACATTCCTTCCTAGTGATACAGGGTGCAAATCCTTGGTTACTTTCCCTTTCAGTAATACAGGATACCAACCCCTAGTTATCGGNAGCCCCTCGTTACATTTCAGTATACAGGGTACCAACCCCTGGTTACATTCTTTCCTAGTAATACATGGTGCCAAGCCCTGGTTATATTTCCTTTCGGTAATACAGGGTACCAACCCCTGGTTACATTCCCTTTCAGTAATACAGGGTAGCTACCCCTGGATACATTCCTCTTCAGTAATACAGGGTACTAATCTTTAGTTACATTCCTTCCTACTGATACAGGGTACTAACTCTGGTTACATTTTCTTCCTAGCAATACAGTGCGCCAACCCCTGGTTACGTTCCCTTTTAGTGATATAGGATACCAACCCCTGGTTACATTTTCTTCTTAAAAATACATGGTATCAACCCCTGATTACATCCTCTCCAGTAATACATGGTGCTAACCCCTGGTTACATTTCCTTCCAGTAATACAGGGTACCAACCCCTAGTTACATTCCCTTTCAGTAATACAGAGTACCAACCCCTTGTTGCATTTTTTTAAATAATACAGGTTACTAAACCCTGGTTATATTCCTTCCTAGTGATACAGGGTACCAACCCCTGGTTACATTTTCTTCCTAGTAATACAGGGCGACAATCCTTGGTTACATTTCCTTTTAGTGATACAGGGTACCAACCCCTGGTTATATTTTCTTTCTAGTAATACAGAGTACCAACCCCTGGTTACATTCCTTCCTAGTGATACAGGTTGCCAATCCCTGGTTACTTTCCCTTTCAGTAATACAGGATACCAACCCCTGGTTACATATCCTCTAGGTAACGTAGGGTACACAATCCCTCGTTACAAATTTTATCTCTTTTAGTTAGTTTATACTTCTGTTTCTGTGTGCCTTTCAATAAATTAGATAGTTTATAGCTTTCTCTGATAACTCACAAAATTTCCTAGCCAAACTGTGACAGAAAAATTTTGTTCGTTTTGTTCGTCTTTGATGGCTTTGCAGGCCCCACCGTAGAGCACAGGTGACTATAAAAGCTTGTGATTTCAATTTCTCATTTGAAGAAAGAAGTCTTTCAATCACAAGATAGTTAGAGTTAGCTTTGATAATGTGTCAGCAACCCAGCTTCTCAAGTTTCATTTTCCTAAATTCTGATCGAGAAATCAAGTAATCGAGAATGAGCCATAATATTTTTTTCAAAGAGCATCAAGATCCAATCTAAGGTCAACACAAACAAGCATGTCAAGAATCAAGATTTGACTCCAGAAGACACATAGATAGGAATTTTGTAACTCTTAGCTTGCAGGAATATGCAGTTCTTTTCTTCTTTTGATGTAAGCAGCAAGTAATAGTAACAGAAACAGCAGCAGCAGCAACAACAGACTTAACTTCAGTGTTCGGTAGTCCCAGCTACCAACTTTTTTCAGAACTACACTGACCAAATTCCTTTATAGCCAAGGATATGTAGGCAACTTCGAAAGCAAGGCTCGATCGCCTTTTCCACAAAAAAAATGCTTTCATTGTAGTGATGTGTGAGAAAAAATTAGTCATGGAATGCACTTTTCTTTGCACGAAAACTCTTCATGTTCTCGAGCAAAGAGGTAGCTGTGAATTCCTAATTTTTGCTCATTTCAAATTCTCCTATAAATACTAATATTTGGATAATTTTTAGTTATTTGTGCATTTTTATTTGCATTCCTTTATTAAAAATACCAAAAATATTTTTTACCTTTTATTTGTGTATTTTAGTTTGCATCTTTAAATTATATATCCCAAAAAAAATTTCTTTCTACTTGTATATTTTTTCTAGGACTAAATAAGATAATTAAGGGTTAAGGGATTGGGCTAGTGTATTTTAATTGATATTGAGCCAAATTGGCCCAAAATTAGAAGCCCAAACAGCTCACAAACCCGGTCCACATGGGGCTGCCAGGGGCGGGTCCAAACGATGTAGTTTTGGATCAAAACTACGTTGTTTTGGTTAAGTGACAGAGATTAAATCTCATCCATCCATAGCCCCTCTTCCAACAACCATAATTTGATCACTCTTCTAGGTATTTAAGACCTAGACAGGCCAAAAATTTGCCCCATTTTTCCTTTATTTCTTTCCTTCTTCCTCTCTTTTCCCCTCTCTCAGACCAGCTGCCACTTCACCCACTACCGCCTTGCTCCGCGGTCGGAGATCGTCCACCCGCGGCCAATCGTCCAAACCACCCCAAATTATCACCATACACTCTCCTCAACCTCCTCTTTCCATATCTTCAAACCAAATCCTTCTAAATCCCATCAAACTCCACGAATTTTAGATCTAGGAAACCCTAGCCGCTACCTTTTTGCCCAAATTCATGAAGCTCCGGCCACCACCACCCTATATAACATACATGAATGGATAGAGCTCCATGATACCTACCATTTCCCCTTGGTCTTCACACGAAAGGCCGTACCACCGCCGACCAGCCACCCCACTGTCCCGCCGTCGTTGCTGTACCTCTACCCAATTCCACTAACCCTCTATTTTAGCCTAATTTCGACCCAAGAACATTTGTTTCCTTTTGGTATGATGTCGGGTTCATTGAGTTCAGCATATTCCATAAGGAAAGAGGTCGGACATCCACCACTTGGTATCTTCAGCATCTTCTCGTGGCTCGAACAGTGTTGAGTTCCCTCAATTGATATAAACCTTACTTTTTTTATCTTTTTTATCTTTTTTGATTTTTTGCTTTTGCAATTAGTATTAGTTTTAAAGGTTTAATTTACATTAATGTTGCCGTTATTTATGTGCAATTGAGTATTAGTTTTTAATTACATGTTACTTTATAAATTTGAATTTCGTTCTTCGACCTAGCTAGTCGAGTAATTCGTTATTGTCTGTTAGTTTTGATTTTTTTGGTTCT
>NC_031996.1:35395226-35402726 GCF_001879085.1 Nicotiana attenuata | reverse complement strand
CTTCCGTATGACACCTGATTATTTCGGTCCTAACAAGTGGTATCAGAGCGAGGTTCAAGACATGATCATCTTGGCTGGTTTAGTTCTGCCGCAACCTATTTGAATGATTCTTGTCTGAGAAATTTGACCGGAGTGCTGCTCACGTTGAGACAAACTTTGCGGGTGGAGATTTGGAGATGCGACCTATTGAAGTCTATGTGAAGAAGGTGGATCAAGTTTATATTGTCAGAAAATTCAGGCCAAGAGGGAGAATTGTTAGGTGTTTGTCTTGATTTTCTTACCATATTTGATTTTCTTATCTCTCAAAGGAAAGGGCAACATATTTACCATAATTGGGTTTTCCTTCTTGTAGAAGAAAATTATAAATCTCTCATATTTGGCTAGTTCCTTTTCTTGTAGGAAAAGGCTTGGACTTCGATAAATTGAGGATCCTTCCTTCTCATTCAGTAGCATCCATAATGTCGCCATAAGGGGCTTGAGAGTCTTGGTTAGGGGGAGAATTTCGGGACAAGTGTTAGCTAGCCACTTGTGTTTGCCTCTTTGTGAGGTTGTTCTCTCGATATTTTGTACTCTCTTTTATATAGTAGATTGTTCATCTCCGCCGTGGACATAGGTCAATTGACTGAACCACGTTAAATAGCTGTGTCTCTTTTAGTATGTTTCTCTATTGTTGTCTGATTTATCGTCATTTAAGGTTTGCTTTACTAGTTTCCGCATGACACCTAATTATTCCGGTCCTAACATAATGGACTCTAACCTTATTTGATCTACGTTTAGTTGGTGTTATCATATTTGAAGTTCTTTTTCATTTGCAAGTATGTTTTGTAATTTGAACAATTAATTATATGAGTCCATAAAATTTGACTTTTGATTCTTTCGAATACAAACTTGGCAGACAATCAGACATGTATTAAGGGGTAAAAAATAATCTTCACCCCAATGCGTACACCAGATTAATAACTTCTATCGCTTAATTATAGCGAATCAATATGTACAATTTCTTAATAATCACTTGCTTATGATAAATTTATATGATATGATATAAACATTACAGCCGGTAAGTATTATCCATATGCATGTGTGTGATCAGGCTGTGCATCTGTGAATTATAGCTCTCATTATTAGTTACTCCTATATGATTATATCACCCCCAGCTACAATATAACGTCCTTGACTGATCATATCGTTTTCGTTTCTTTGTACATTTGTAATAGAGGTTGAGTAAAATTTACATTTGATTCTTACATTGGATTAATTATTAATACATGCACTTGAATGAAAAATCAAAGATAAACAATGAGCAAAGAAAACAGTTGATTATAAAGTTTGATTTGCTATAGTAAGAGTAACTTGAATATAAGTTTGTTTGTTTGTTGTTATATTGGAATGTAGAACATGCTAATGCATGGAGCCAAACCGTCCATGAGTCATGATCTGAGGTTTTTGTGCTTAATAATTAGGGAATTAGTGTTACTTAGTAGAGTGTGTGATTTCTCTTTCTCTTCACTTGATTAATGATTAATCACGAAATGAACAATTTTTCAAGACATTTTGTCTTACTTGTGTGACTGTCCATGCTTCCATGACGTGGCTGTATCATTTGATGTGCTTTTGGCAATTGGTACTGTGTGATAAAAGGCATAGATATGCTGTCCCAACACACCCTTCATTTCACACTCCTCATGTTGGCATAGTCTCTTATTTTGCTTGCTTGACCATTTTCCTTTCACATGAAAAATCTGAATAATTCACGTGCAAAGGTACAAAACAGAGGTGGACTCAGGTTCTTAAAGTGGCAGAGACACTATTATCAAACAAAAATTTGAGCAAATGTTAGAGCAAAAATCGAACCTGTGCTATAAGTCAAATTGTGCCTCCCAAGTTGACCCATGCAACTGTCTAAGATTTAATCTTAGGGTGTCAATCAAAATATATACTTATTATTTAAGATATATGCACATTTCAATGACCCCCTTAATTACCCAAAGGGTAGGTCCGCCTTTGATACAAAATAAAGGACAAATAAAAGATTTATATTACATATATATTCAATATTTTAAAATATTTTACAATATCATGAATAATTTAATTGATAATAACAAGTTTTCGCTCTATTTTTTCAAATAACTATTGTATCAGAAGTGCGTAAAACTAAATTCAAATATAAGTGTTTATGATGATCCTGCAGCTAGAATGACACTTAATGGAATGGCTCTAATTACTGAACTTTGTGTGCACTAATTTCCTACATTTAAAGAGTCATGTATTAATTCAATTGCTGTGACGTCCATGTACTATATATTTGTAGGTTCAAATCTTTATGCACCTGTTTGGATATCAACAAATTTAAAGAAAGGGATTTGACATTCAAAGTCTAAATACAGTTCATTGTCATCTCTCTCTTTTTCATAAAGTATTTAAATTTTTTATGTGAAGTCCAAATTTTCTTCGTCCAAACGGGACAAGCATTAGTGGTGCAGGTTCATTAGTTCATAAGTTTTGACCGTGCTTGATTCAGATTATCCATAATTGCGCATTAAGCATAATCAACTATTAATATTGGCGCACTCAATAAATGTGAACTTTTTAAAAAGAATTTATTTATTTTTTAACTTCAAAGCGAAATGGAAAAAAAAAAATGAGTGGGTGAAGAATAAGTGGTGTAATGGAACGACAAATTGACTCCTAATTTTTTTTTTTTTTGTAATTGTTGGATCATCAAAATAATTGGGGGTATATCTGCAACATTGACATTTAGGACTCACTAGAGGCTAATTTAAAGGATTGTTCTAAGAAGTTTGGGACTTTATTAGTCATCAAATTCTCTTATTTATTTGTGCCTCGTTTTTCATATCAAGCAGCACCGGTTTTGTTTTAAGTTTGACGTGCCTAATAAATCAAAGTTGGCCACGTAATGTAATTTAAGAGATGGGTTATCTTTTAGATTTTTTTAAGCTGAACCTAAGTTTATCAACTGAACTACAGCATGTATTATAAAAAGTAGAGAAAATGCATAAAGACCCCATTCAACTTGTCCTGGAAATTATTTACATATCTATACTTTATGGGTGTCCTATTACCACCCTATTCTTATTCAAAGTGAAATTAGTACATCCTTCAAAGGTGAGGTGGCAGAAACTAATTTTACCTTACTCAAAGCGCGTAGAAGGCTGAAAAAATGTAAAAAGCTACTTAAATTTTACAGATGTTAATTTTTCATTGGTTGTTACATTTAATTACAATTAATTAGTTGTATTTGGTGTAATACTAACCCTTTTTATTTTTATTTTCCTGTTTTCTTTTCTTCTCCTTCCTCTTTCCTTTTCTTCTTTCTCTTTCCTCCATTGTCACAAGAGAGCAGCACCATACAACCATAATCGTAACAGAACAAAAATTAAAGATTGATAGCTCTTTCTACACCTATTTTATCATCTCCTCCACCCTCCAATTGTTCTTCACAGCTTGGCCGGAGCAAACAACCAAGGTGAAAACGAAAACCCAACACTTTATTGGATCTTTCTTAGCTTCCTCTTGCTTTGCGATTGTGCTCTATACATTAACTTTACTTTATATATTTATCTTTTGACCAAGATGGAAGAAGAAAATTGACGAGAAAAACCCAAAAAGAGAGACCATTTTCTTGTCAATATAGTCAGCTAGTTTCTCTTGCAAAGGTTCCATCAGAAAAACTTTTTCTGAAAAAGTTACTTCTTTAGTTGTAATTTGGTTGCCCATGGAGATCCGACAAAATGTGATTGAAATTTCTTAGGCAAGCTGGAAAAGATGATAAAAATGTTTGGAATATTTTTAAGGAGAGAAAGAAAGGTTCGATTGGTGGAGGGGGACGATTATTCCAGTCAAAGAAAGAAAAAAAATGAAAAAACCTGCGAAAATGCCACGTGTCAGCGTGTGGAAACACTATTTGTGTATAATTTGGTTGTGGCATTTTAGCGGTTAAATAAATTCATCTTGGATAAGGATAAGGTAGTAATAGGACTCCCGTAAAATTTAGATATATAAATAATTTTCCGGGACAAATTGAATAAGGCTTTTATGCATTTTCTCTAAAAAGTATAAACAAAGTGAGAAAGAAGAAGGAATCTTGACATTAGAATAGGGATGTTGATTGAATCGATGAATATTAAAATAATCGTTCCACGCATTCGATCTTGGAGTTGCTAATTCTGAAAAGCAGAAAAGTTAAGCATTTGCTAAAGTTTTTACAAATTAAATGAAAAAGAGAAGAAAAATATAGGAATATAAAATAAAAAATAGACAAAAGAAATCCACGTGGTTGTTAGGGTCAAAGTAGGCGGCTTGGAAGGTTCCATGGAGCAGTCAACTTGTCTGCATATATAGACATCAGACAGTTCCAGAAATAATAAAAGAAATTTAAAAAGAAAAAAGAAAATGGAAAGTGAAAGCAAGTGGAAATATGAACTGCACTCTACCTCTTTTTAATTCAATCCTGACAAAAATCATATGCAGTCTTCTAACTCCTTGTCCCCCCCTCTTTCTCTCTATACAAATGTATATATACACTCTACGACTGAAATTTTTGCTAGTCTCGTCGTTAAAAGAAAAGTAACCCATAATACAATAACAATAATTCGATATAATTTCACAAGTGTGTATGGAGACCTTATTTTTATTTTATATAGATAAAGAACCTATTTTTAATAGATCCCTCGCTCGATAAAATCGAATCGAATAGAATATATAATAGATCCAACAAAATCGAATGGAATCGAATACATACTCTTATCCAATTTCATGCATGGCTAGTGCTAAAATATTTATTATCTTTAAATTTTGAATCTGTCTCTGGTAAATTTTCATGTTTTATGTATCTTTTACGTATGTGGCACTGCCACAATTAAGCTGACGTCGATTAGCTATTCGTCGCATGATATTCTCAAGAAATACATACCTGCAAGTATTGCAAATTACTACTTCTGCACGTAGAACAAATTCAACCTAGAAAGGTGGATTAGTACCATCAACTTATGTATTTTAAGATTTGTTTGTCTCAAAAAGAATTTACCTGTTTTGTCTGTATAAACAGCTCTATATACCTAACCGAGTACGTTTCACATGGCAAACACTTAATAAATTAAAAGAGCTAACATTATTGTTTACTGCTTGTTTGGATGATCATTACGTATTGTTTCATAATGTATCGTATCGTATTGTACTGTATCGTTTGATGAATACAATGTTTGGATGGATTCTATCGTTTTGGCGTCGTTTCATGGTATCACGCATCTGTGATATGATGAATAAATTTGCAATATTATAAAGAAAAATTATGATACGATATATAAAAAGGTAGGGTAAATGATAAACTAAAATTATTTAATAATAATGAAGAATGAGATTGAGAGAAAAACACAAGGAAACGACGGGACCACACCAAATCTGTCGTTACATAAAGTGGCACATTTCATCATTACGTAACGACGGATTTAACGATACGATACGATACGATAAAATTTAAGTAACAATCAAAACAAATATTGTATTTAAAGTAACAATACGATACGATACAATAGTTAACAACCATCCAAACAAGCTGTTAATGATAATGATGAGATATATTTTCAACAATTTGCAACCATCTCCAACCTAGGGGTGTGCATTCGATTTATCGATTCGATTTTGACCATTATCGATAATTACTTATCGATTATCGATTTGTACATATGCTTATCGTTATCGTTTCAATAAGGTTTCGATTTTGATTTACCGAATTTTGGGGCTTATCGATTCGGTTATCGATTACACCAATAAAAAGATTTGCGGGGTTCCACGAAAAGTATATCGCCATAAACACGTCTAACTAATATGGACAAAAAGAAGCTAAAATAAGACGAACACCGTTTATAACATAAAAATTGTGTCAACAAGCACATGCAACGAAACTAAAGTAAGGGATCAAATGTATGCCACCAACACTCCAACGGCATAAAAAAAATACATCATCGTGGCTAATTTTGTTTTCCATTAATTTGAACTTCATTCCCTTGGGCTTTAAATATGATCATTCCTTAAATGTGGTAGAGGAATAATAGGGTTATGGACTTAGGGTAAACGAAAGGGTATTATAGAATAAGGGTAAAAAAAAATTAATTTTTTTTTGTCTTTTTAGTATATCTTATTGGTTTATCGATAAACCGATAACCGAAGAGGACAAAATCGAAATCGAAATCGATAACTCGATAAGGAAAATTTCGAATCGAAATCGAAATCGATAAATCGATAAACCGATAACAAATAATCGATTCGATTTATCGATAAACCGATTCGAATGCACACCCCTACTCCAACCCAATACCAATTTTGACACTAAATACCATTTTAGTGTAAAATTTGGTATTTTTTTTGCTCCAATACAACACCATTTTGGTGTGTAAATAGTGTTACACCAAATTTGGTGTAACACTATTCATCAACACCATTACTATTCACCATTATTTTAATATTATCTTTCATTATATAACACTTTTAATTTAACGTATTATAATTTTTTACTATTATAGTTTTTATGTAATATCTTTATAATATTAATTTTATATTTTAATTTTGGTGTATAATTTTTATAAATTACGGCCCACTTGGTGTCGGATCAGCTCGACAAGTCACTGAATAGTCTTTCGCGGAGGTTTAGCTAATGGAGATATTAACTCTTCCGGGAACCAGTAACGCGTAAACCATGTCAAACCAAGACCAATCAATATCCGAACATTTTCATATATTTTATGTTTTTATAAAATTGTAAGTTAATTTTATTATAAGTTATAATTGTATAAAAATATATAACCATCAAAAAAATGAAAAGTGCAAACGAAAATATAATATGTTGTTAATAAATAGCACAATGTTCATTGATTATTATAAAAATAAATATTTAATACAATAGCGACTGACATAGATTAAATTGAAAATACATTAAATAACATAATGGGATGAGAATATTACAACAATAATCTAGTACTCTGGAAGGCGGCTTCCACATCCACCAATTAAGGGACAAAGATGCTCATTTTGCACTTCGTAATGTATTAATAGAGCATTTATGGGAGCAACATACTAATCATGTAAGTTGAATATTATGTAAAAATTAACTAAATTTTACCATAATGAAATATTTATTTAATTATATCTTATCAATGATTTCATTTTTGTTTGAATTATACATTTATATGTATAATGTATAATATTTGCTTATAACTTATATTATT
Organism: Nicotiana attenuata; assembly: GCF_001879085.1. NCBI lineage: Eukaryota > Viridiplantae > Streptophyta > Magnoliopsida > Solanales > Solanaceae > Nicotiana > Nicotiana attenuata. The sequence goes on along the minus strand of NC_031996.1, from coordinate 35,395,485 downwards.
TAAAAATTAAAGGTATAAAATAATTTTATATTAAATGGTTATATAAGAAAGAAATATGAATTATATGGGATAAATATGTAAAAAAGAAAAAAGAAAGGATTTGTTTTATAAAGAAAATAATATAATATAGAAGAGATAGAAGAATATAAAAGGAATATTCTTTTTTGGTATAAAAAATAGTGTAATGGGTTGGAGTTATTTTGCACCATTTTAGTGTGAAAAACTGGTGCAAGGGTTGGAGATGCTCTAAGTCTATTTG
>NC_031996.1:35209702-35395216 GCF_001879085.1 Nicotiana attenuata | reverse complement strand
GGGGATACTCGTACTAGTTGAATATAAGTTTCATAAACTGAAGAAGTCACTATGTATTTCTTTATTTTCTACCCTTTTGGGTACCATCATAAGGAAGATAGTTTTTCAACTACTATCCTTTTGTTCACAGTCAAAGTTCGTAGCACAGAGTTTGTCTAGTACGGTGTACATCTTTTATATGATTCACAAACTATCACTGCGGTGAGTAGGTTACCGGTGCGCACCCGAAATATAATGACTATAGATTTTCTTGGGAATTTTCACAAAAAAAAAAAAAAAAAAAAATACTATTCCCTTCATTACATATTACATTGCTGCATTTTTCTGCTTTAGTCAAGTAACATTAACTTTTAAATAACTGATTATAAGCAGTTTAAAAGTCAAACAAGTTACTCATATGAAAATTTTGTATCATATATCAAGTTTATGTCAACTCTTTTTCTCAAAACATAAAACACAAAATGCTTAACCGGCATTTTCCGGTTTTTAAGAAAGAAAAATCCTTTACTTTATTTTCTGACATAACAAAAATCATATTCTTACAAGTGGAGAAACAGTAATAAAATAAATAAATAAACAAATATAAACAGTAAGATATATAATGTGAACGCCTATAATTCGTTAAAGCTGGCGCTCTCCATAGTCGTCGTCTCTCACACGTTTTTCCTTAGCCAGAAACATAACTTCTCCTACGTCAACTCCTCTGTCAAATATGGCGGCGCTATTGAATTGCCGGCCGGAACTTATCTTCTTATCTATATTCCCTTTCTTCTCCGTCGCTTTTTCCGACGAGCTTCAAACACTTTTATCCATTAAATCCTCTTTAACAAACTCCGCAACCAAAACCAATATATTCAAAAACTGGGAACCCAATACTCCTCTTTGTAACTTCACTGGCATTAAATGCAGTTCCAATGGAGCAGTCAAAGAACTCGAACTCTCAAGTCAAAGCCTATCTGGTTTTGTCCCTTCTGATAAAATATGTTCTCTTAACTCATTGGAAAAACTCTCTTTGGGTTTCAACTCACTCTCTGGACGTGTAACCGATGACTTGAACAATTGTGTTAGCTTGAATTACTTGGACGTTGGGAATAATGATTTCACAGGGACTTTTCCTGATATATCTTCACTTAGTAAATTAACCCATTTTTACGCAAATAACAGTGGGTTTTCAGGAAAATTTCCGTGGAATTCTGTTGCAAATATGAGTAAATTGATTGTACTCAGCCTTGGTGATAATCAATTTGATCGAAATCCGTTTCCGGCGGTGATTGTGAAGCTTGATCAATTGAAGTGGTTGTACTTATCGAATTGTGGGCTTGAAGGGGAAATTCCAGAAGGAATTGGAAATCTAACGGAGTTGATAAATTTAGAGCTGTCAATGAATCATCTTACTGGTGAAATTCCTTTGGGAATTACAAAGCTAATGAAATTATGGCAACTTGAGTTATATGAAAACGAGTTAACAGGGAAGTTGCCAGTTGGATTCGGGAATTTAACGAGTCTCGAATATTTTGATGCTTCGACTAATTACCTGTACGGTGATTTATCGGAAATTCGAGAGTTAAATAATTTGGTAAGTTTGCAACTATTGCAGAATGAATTTTCAGGGGAAGTACCAGTGGAATTGGGAGAGTTCAAAAAACTTGTGAACGTGTCTTTGTATACTAACAAGTTAACAGGTCAACTTCCACAGAAGTTGGGTTCTTGGGCTAATTTTGATTTCATTGATATATCGGAGAATAATTTCACTGGTCCAATTCCACCGGATATGTGTAAGCAGGGGACAATGAGAGGATTATTGATACTTAGAAACAATTTCACTGGTAAAATTCCAGAAAGTTATGCAAATTGTACAACATTGGAGCGGTTTCGAGTGAGCAAGAATTCGCTTTCTGGTGTAATTCCAGCTGGAATTTGGGGGTTGCCCAAACTCCAAATAATTGATGTTGCAATGAATAATTTTGAAGGTTTGATTACTTCTGCTATTGGAAATGCAAAATCTTTAGGTGAAATTTATGTTGCTAATAATAAATTTTCTGGTGAGTTGCCTTTGGAAATTTCAAAGGCTACTTCTTTGGTGAGAATTGATTGTAGTAACAATCGGTTTTCAGGTGAAATTCCAGGGACAATTGGTGAGCTAAAGAAACTTGGTAATCTTTATTTACAGAAGAACAAGTTTTCTGGTTCCATACCATATTCTTTAGGCTCTTGTGTTTCATTAAGTGAGGTTAACATGGCTCATAATTCGCTTATTGGATCAATTCCTGTTTCTTTGGGGTCATTACCGACTTTAACTTCATTAAACTTGTCGGAAAATCAGCTCAGGGGGCAGATTCCGACAAGTTTATCACATCTGAAGTTAAATCTTCTTGATTTTTCCAACAATCAGTTGACTGGACCAATACCGGATTCTCTATCAATTGATGCTTATAAGGGTAGCTTTTCTGGAAATGATGGTCTTTGTAGCCAAAACATTAAGAATTTTCGTCGATGTTATGGTGAATCTGGAAAGCCTAGAGAATTGCACACCCTTTTGCTTTGTTTGTTGGTGGCTGTGATTGTTGCACTCCTTTCACTTGCGGGTTTCATGTACTTGAAGAAGAAGAACGAAAAAGTACATGAGAGGTCTTTGAAAGAACATTCTTGGAATACAAAGTCATTCCATATATTGACTTTCACAGAGGATGAGATTCTTGATGGAATTAAACATGATAATTTGATTGGAAAAGGTGGTTCTGGGAGTGTATACAGAGTGCAGCTCGCTGATGGCACAGATTTTGCTGTAAAGCATATTTGGACCTCTGATTCAGGAGGAAGGAAAATGTCAGGAACAACATCACCAATGTTGGGAAAACGTGGGATGAAGTCGAAAGAATTTGAGGCTGAGGTTCAAACACTGAGCTCAATTCGACATGTGAATGTTGTGAAATTGTATTGCAGTATAACAAGTGAGGACTCGAGCTTGTTGGTCTATGAATATATGCCAAATGGGAGCTTGTGGGATCGATTGCACACTTGCAAGAAGATGCCACTTGATTGGGAGACGAGGTACGAGATAGCTCTTGGTGCAGCCAAAGGATTGGAGTATTTGCACCATGGTTGTGATAAGCCAGTCATTCACAGGGATGTTAAGTCTAGTAATATCTTGTTGGATGAGCTTTTCAAGCCAAGAATTGCTGATTTTGGTCTTGCTAAGATTGCACAAGCTGATTCAAACAAAGATTCAACTCATGTCATTGCAGGAACACATGGATATATTGCTCCTGGTAAGATAGTTCATTTTAGTTAATTTGTGTATGTAGATTGAGTTTAAATCCTGTACACGTACATTATATACGTCTTTTACGCAATCAGGTAAAATTGACATACAACAATAGCTAACTCTTCATATAATCATGACACGGTATCTGGGAAAATACAGGGAGTCGTGTTAGTATATATAAGTTAAATCCAGTGTAGATTATCTATTGATTTTGGTCATTGGGGTTCTGAACGTGTATCATTTTTGACTTATTTGAGTTTTTGGTGTTGCAGAATATGGATACACGCACAAAGTGAATGAGAAAAGTGATGTATATAGTTTCGGGGTGGTGTTGATGGAGCTAATATCTGGGAAAAGGCCAATAGAACCAGAATATGGAGAGAATAGCAACATAGTAACATGGGTGAGCAGCAAATTGAAGAGCAAGGAGAGTGTGTTGAGCATAGTGGATTCAAGTATCCCAGAAGCTTTTAAGGAAGATGCAATCAAAGTCTTAAGAATTGCCATTGTCTGCACAGATAGGCTTCCATCTTTAAGGCCAACAATGAGAAATGTAGTCAAAATGCTGGAAGATGCACAACCCTGCAAATTGGTTGGGATAATTGTAAGCAAAGATGAGGGTAGTAACAAGATGGAGCAATTGAAGGATCACACCAAAATATAATTGAATCCCCCGTTTCGAAGAGTATTTACCACGTTGTCTTGTTCACTCTTCAACCCGTTCTCTATGTTTTGCTACTAATATTACGTGGAACGTTGTATCTTGTAGCAGTATGTAAAGTTTTGATGATGGCCTCCTGGCATTGTAACATATAGTAGAAGCTAGATTCATATTAGTGTATTTAGTAGTGAATTTAGAGATGCATGGCATAAGTGCCATAAGATGTACTACTTGTATGTGCTCAATAAAAATGTTTCAGTAATTCAAATCCGTTCTCAACTTTGCAATGTTTGCTGTGTTTTCAAACTTGAAGAACCAAGTGTAAAATGTCTACCACTTATCTTAAATCATGTGTCCAATAATTACTGTACAATTTGCAACATAAAAATAATTTTATTAAAACTAAAGGTATTTTCTTTTCGGTTCTGATTTGGATTCATAGATCACATTCGACTCATGACTATTAGCACTTTTTTAAGCTAGGAAAGATAAATAAAACAACCGAGGGAAAGGAAACTTTCCTACGATTCGGCGAAAGGAAAATGAGCAAGACAAGTAGTAACAGGGAATGTGCCAAAGAAAGACAATATTTACCAACAACTAGTCATTTTAGTCATGCTACTAAAAATAGCCCAAAAATACAAATGATATACAACATTCGAAAAACTCAGGCAAAATAAGATTTTTTCAATGAGTATTGTTGCGATTCATTGAAATCACACAGATGAGGCAATATGCAAAATTTGACGAAGTTTGAAAGCAAGTTAGACTAGTTTGGAGTCAAAATTCATTATCAATGATATAAAATTTTTAAAATAAGGGAAAAAGGGATTTTTCTTTTCAATGGGTATCATTGGAATTCATTGAAAACATATAAATGAGACAACATACAGAATTTAAGCAAGACTAGAGGTGATTTGGACCAGTTTGGTATCAAAATTTGTAGTTAAACTCGAGTTTGAAATTTTTTTCAGTGGCACATGTATCACGTATGTATCTCACATACAGATATACATGAATAATATATGTGATAAACATATGATATATATATGCGATACACAGCGTGAAACATATTATCTTTTTTCATGTTCATCTTCTACTTCGAATTTTCAATTCAAACCACCTCAAAACTCCACCAAAATCATCTCAAAACTGAGATTCAAACTCCTTAAGATATACTTAATCTATTTTAGTAACACTCACTCATAAGAAAGTAATAATCTAACCTTTTTCTCTACAAATAGCTAATGGGCTAATATTAGAAATATTTTTTGAATGACTAATTTATGTAATAAGCTACTTATAGGCGAACATAACTTGTAGTTTCACATAGTAGTAGTATTACTTCGTTACATCTTTCTAGTCATGTCTATATATATATACACTTTTCTGAATACCGGATATAAATAGTTTTGGCTGCGAGCTAAAAGTGATATTTTATACCCAGCCTATAGTACTGATGCCTAGTTTTCCATCAAATTGATAAGCCCGAATGACTTAAGTTTTGGAGCCGATTCCATACTGCAGTAATTTGGATGAACTTTCACTCTGTCTTGTATAAATGATGATCTAGAACCAAGCCATTTCTTCCAAATGGCCCATTTCTTATGAGATTTTGGTAGCCTATTAGTTTCTTATGCGTTGGAAGATCCCAAAACAAATCAAAACAAACTCACCAGTCACCACAAAGAGCTAAAAGGCCCAATGGGTAACTCCTCGAGGGGCAAGATGCTATTTGGTGATTAGCCAGTACTTATTTAGTTTTGAAATTTTAAACTAACAATCTTAACTTCAGGACAATTTATGGCATTTTTGTCCTGAAAAATTAAACTGAAAAACTGAAATTCAGGACGCACTGGCTAATTTCTAAATAGCAGTCATTTAGAGTGGCTACCTGGTGTCATTTCTACACTTACTTCCGGAAGCCAAGTATTACTAACACTTCAACTGGACTTGCTGGATTAGGAGACTGAAAGTAACAACTTGCTTCTCTGCACTCTCTGGAGTATAGTAGTACACACTTTTTGTTTCGGTGGTGTTTGATTGAGCATAGAGCTTAGTCCAAACTAGGGTGATCGGCTCTGAATAACCAGCCCAGCAATAAACTCAATTCTTCCATAACATAAGGGAGCGGGCTTGCGCGCGAGCTAATGATGAAGCAAATCCCTAAAGCCAAAGTACTCCATGAAAGCATCTGGTTTTTCCGTTCAAGAAGAAGTTTAGAGTTAAAGAGTTTCAAATAGTATATAAATGTGACAATCCTTTTTAGACATGCTATAGCGACTGTAACTGTCACGACCCGGATTTCCCACCGGGAGTCGTGATGGCGCCTACTGTTGGAGCTAGGCAAGCCAAACATTTAAACCTTTTCAGATAACAACATAACAATAATAAAATGACGAGTCTTTAAATAAATGCGGAAGTCTTTTTAAAACATAAATAACTGAAAACCCAAAATGCGGAAGTCTAATATTTCACTACCCAAGACTGGAGTCGCTATCTCACGAACTACTAAAGAGTGCTACAAACAAGTCTGAATAGAAATACATAAATGTCTGTCTTGGTACAATGGAAACAAACTGAAACATAGAAAGGGACTCCGGCCTGCGAACGCCAGCTAGGCTACCTCGTAAGTCCCTGGACTGAAGTCAGCTCCCGATCGATATCCTACTGCTGTGGTCCAAAAGCTGCTCCGGTACCGTGATCTGTGCAAAAGAGCAAAGAAGTTTAGCATCAGCACAGCCGACCCCATGTGCTGGTAAGTCCTAACCCCGGCGAAGTAGTGACGAGGCTAGACAGGACTACCAAATCAACCTATGCAGTTCAATGTATATATATATGCAATACAAGGAAAGAATACAGAAGTTTAACAGTTAAGAGGAAGGGAAGCATACTATGGGAAAGTACAGTCCGGAGATAAAGTCAACAATTTAAATAAGAAACAAGGCAATAACAATAATTAATGAGAGCAGGACAATCAATAGTTGCACGGCATCAACCTTCGTGCTTTTACTCTCATTCTCACCAAAGCAATCAAATAAAGTGCACGGCATCACCCTTCGTGCTTTCCCTCACGTAACTCTCATATCATGGCACGGAATGATCCTTCGTGCAAATATAACCAAAACGTGGCACGGAATGACCCTTCGTGCAAATATAATAAAAACATGGCACGGAATGACCCTTCGTGCATTATCACTCTTCCTCACCCAAACAGTAATCGCAACCAAACGGGGCGAGGGGATAACCAAATAATGAGAACTGTCCCGGCAAGGGAATTACACTATTAACAGCTAACTCCCGGCAAGGGAGCAACAACAATACTTTCACATCCCGGCAAGGGAAATAATCAATATACTCAAACCATCCCGGCAAGGGATATAATCATATCCCTTTCTTTTTCTTTCATTTCTTACTCAATAGTCTTTTTATCGTTCGGGCCAATGCTCCAAGGGATTTGCAATTCATAAATTAGTTCTCATACTCTTCACATTGCATAAAATTCATCAATTAACATGGAGGAGTCATAACAATATCAGGATAAGTACATACAAGGACCCACGGTCATGCTAGACACCGGCGTATAGATACTCGTCACCATGCCTATACACCGTACTCGATCATTTAGCAATTAGCAAATAATAACACTCTAATCCTATTCCTCCAAGCCAAAGTTAGATCAAACACTTACCTCAAATGCTCCAAACTCAACTCAATCCTCTAGTATAGCTTTACCCTTCGAATTCACCACCAAACCGCTCGAATCTAGTCACAAATTACTTGTGTATCAACAAAGGCTAATCTAATAAATTTGAATGCATGAAAAGTGAATTTCCCAAAGGTTGTTCAAAAATCCCCAAAATGCCCCCGGGCCCACGTGGTCAAAACCCGAGGTTCGAACCAAAACCCGACTACCCATTCCCCCATGAACTCAAATATATACGTTATTTTGGAATCGGACCCCAAATTGAGGTCCAAAACCCCCAAATTTAGGAACCCTAGTTCTACCCTAAATTCCCAAATTCCCCCAATAAAATCTTTGTTTTGAAGTTGAAATTATGTCTAAAGATGTTAAGGAGTAAAGAAAATAAGTTAGAAATCACTTACCAATCGTTTTGAAGAAGTAGAATCGTTTGGAAAATCGCCTCTTATGTTTTGGATTTTGAAAAAGTGAAAAATAACTGGAACTCCCGACTTTATAAACTGAACTGGAGACCCGGCGCGGACCGCACAAAAATGCCCCGCGGCCGCGCCGAGGAAGGGGGGGGGGAACCCACTCTCTGAACCTACACAGCGCGGACCGCACTGATTCGGTGCGCGGCGGCGCTGGAGGAATGGACCAAAATTCCCACTCTCTGAATCTCCCAGCGGGGACCGCGCTGATATGGCACGCGGCCGCGCTAGGCGACCTAGGACTACTGGCCCTCTGAACCTAACCACGCGGTCCACGCAGAAATGCACCGCGGCCGCGCGGCTTCCAGCGCGAAAATGACCGCGGCCGCGCTGGGGGCCTGTAACACCTGGACCTGCAAAATTTCTGACACTTCTAAGCCTAAGACCTCCCGGGACCTACTCAAAACTCACCCGAGCCCTCGGGGCTCCAAACCGAACATACATATAAACTCAAAAACATCCTACGGACTCATCCGTGCGATCAAATCGCCAAAACAACATCGAATTAGGCCTCAAGACCCATGATTCCTTCCAATTTCCATGAAATATCAAATTTTACTGCTTCTAGCTCAAAACACGTCAAATGACGTCCAAATCTAGCCAAACTTCACAGCAATTGCTTAACTCACATTTAAGACTTGTGCCGGGCGTCGTAACCAAAATACGAACCCAACAGCACAGTCTTCTAAACAAATAACACTTTCCTATTCTTTACTTATTTTCAGAAAATAATTTCACGTAAAAATTCAGTCCTCGGACTCGGGACCTCGGAATTTGATTTCGGGCACACCCCCAAGTCTCATATTTTCCTACGGATCCTCCGGGACTGTCGAATCACGAGTCCGGGTCCGTTTGCCCAAAATATTGACCGAAGTCAAACGTAATCAATTAAAACATCAAAATTTTTATTATCTTTCTCACAAATTCATATTTAAACGTTCCGGCTACGCGCCCGGACTGCGCACTCAAATTTGAGGCAACCTCCAAGTGAGGTTTTCACGGCCTCAGAGATACAGAGTGAGTAGGAATACAGGTGATGACCCTTTGGGTCGTCACATTCTCCACCTCTAACACAACCGTTCTTCCTCGAACGGACAAGAGAAAGAAGTACCTGAGTCAGGAAAAAGATGGGGATAACGGCTCCGCATATCAGACTCGGACTCCCAGGTCGATGCCTCAGGAGGCTGACCTCTCCACTGAACACGAACAGAAGGAAAACTCTTAGACCTCAACTGACGAACCTGCCGGTCTAGAATAGCTACCGGCTCCTCCTCATATGATAAGTCCTTGTCCAACTGGACAGTACTGAAGTCTAACACGTGGGTAGGATTGCCGTGATACCTACGAAGCATAGATACATGGAAAACCGGGTGCACGGCTGATAAGCTAGGTGGCAACGCAAGTCTATAAGCCACCTCACCCACTCGATCAAGAATCTCAAACGGGCCAATGTACCTAGGGCTAAGCTTGCCCTTCTTCCCAAATCTCATCACGCCCTTCATAGGCGACACTCGGAGCAATACCCGCTCACCAACCATGAAAACTACATCTCGAACCTTACGGTCTGCATGACTCTTCTGCCTAGACTGAGCTGAACGAAGCCTCTCTTGAATGATCTTGACCTTATCTAAGGCCTCCTGAACTAAATCTGTACCCAATAACCGAGCCTCTCCCGGCTCAAACCATCCAACTGGAGACCGACATCGCCTACCATACAACGCCTCATAAGGAGCCATCTGAATGCTGGACTGGTAGCTGTTGTTGTAGGCAAACTCCGTTAAAGGCAAGAACTGGTCCCACGAGCCTCCAAAATCAATGACACAGGCTCGGAGCATATCCTCCAATATCTGAATAGTCCGCTCGGACTGGTCGTCCGTCTGAGGATGGAACGTTGTGCTCAACTGAACCTGGGTGCCCAACTACTGAACTGCTCTCCAGAAGCGCGAGGTAAACTGCATACCCCGGTCCGAAATGATAGATGTCGGCACCCCATGAAGGCGAACAATCTCTCGGATGTAGATCTCGGCTAACCTCTCCGATGAATAAGTGGCTGCAACAGGAATAAATGCGTTGACTTGGTCAGCCTATCAACAATAACCCAAATAGCATCAAACTTCTTCCGAGTCATCGGGAGTCCAGTAACGAAATCCACGGTAATCCTCTCCCACTTCCACTCGGGAAGCTCAATCCTCTGAAACAAACCACCAGGCCTCTGATGCTCATACTTAACCTGCTGACAGTTCAAACATCGAGCCACATATGCAACAATATCCTTCTTCATCCTGCGCCACCAATAAAGTTGCCGCAAGTCCTAATACATCTTCGCGGCGCCCGGGTGAATAGAATATCGAGAACTATGGGCCTCCGCTAAGATCAACTCTCGAATCCCATCGACATTGGGCACACAAACTCGCCCCTGCAATCTCAAAACACCATCATCATCTAAGGTCACCTTCGTGGAACCTCCACGCTGCACCGTGTCTCTCAGGACACACAAATGGGGATCATCAAACTGCCAATCACGGATACGCTCCAATAGAGAAGAACGAGCGACTGTACAAGCTAACACTCTGCTAGGCTCAGAAATGTCCAAGCTCACAAATCGATTGGCCAAGGCCTGAATATCCAAAGCAAGCGGTCTCTGGCTGACCGGAATATAAGCAAGGCTACCCATACTGGCGGACTTCCTACTCAATGCGTCGGCCACCACATTGGCCTTACCCGGGTGGTATAAGATAGTAACATCAAAATCCTTCAGCAACTCCAACCACCTCCTCTGCCTCAGATTCAACTCCTTTTGCTTGAACAAGTACTGAAGACTCTTGTGATCGGTGTACACCTCACACGTCACACCATATAGGTAATGCCTCCAAATCTTCAAAGCATGAACTATGGCTGCCAACTCTAGATCATGAACCGGATAATTCTTCTCGTGGATCTTCAGCTGCCTCGAAGCATAAGCAATGACTCTGCCATCCTGCATCAATACTGCACCAAGTCCAATACGGGAAGCATCACAATAAACTGTATAAGGCCCTGAGCCTGTGGGCAAAACCAATATCGGTGCCGTAGTCAGAGCTGTCTTGAGCTTCTGAAAGCTCGCCTCACACTCGTCCGACCATCTGAACTGGGCACCCTTCTGGGTCAATCTGGTCATCGGGGCTGCTATGGATGAAAACCCTCCACGAACCGACGATAGTAGCCTGCTAAACCCAAGAAACTCCGAATCTCAGTAGCTGATGTTGGTCGAGGCCAGTTCATGACTGCCTCAATCTTCTTCGGGTCCACCTGAATACCCTCTGCTGATACAACGTGACCCAGAAATGCGACCGAACTCAACCAGAACTCGCACTTCGAGAACTTAGCATATAACTGACTATCCTTCAGAGTCTGAAGAACCACCCTAAGGTGCTGCTCGTGCTCCTCCTGGCTGTGGGAGTACACCAAAATATCATCAATAAAGACTATCACGAATAGGTCCAAGTACGGCCTGAACACTCGGTTCATCAACTCCATGAATGCTGCTGGGGCATTGGTCAACCCAAACGACATGACCAAGAACTCGTAATGCCCATACCGAGTGCGGAATGCTGTCTTAGGGACATCGGACGCCCTAATCCTCAGCTGATGGTAGCCAAATCTCAAGTCTATCTTGGAAAATACCTTCGCACCCTGAAATCAATATCCCTGTCGGGCGGCATACCCGGCAGGTCTGAAGGGAAAACCTCGGGGAACTCCCGAAAAATAGGAACAGAGTCAATAGAAGGGACCTTTGTGCTGGAATCACGAACATACGCCAGATAAGCTAAACACCCCTTCTCGACCATGCGTCGAGCCTTCACATATGAGATAACACTGCGGGTGGCATGACCTGGGGTCCCTCTCCACTCCAATCGGGGTAAATCTGGCAAAGCCAAGGTCACGGTCCTGGCGTGACAATCCAAGATAGCATGATACGGGGACAACCAATCCATCCCTAATATAACATCGAAATCCACCATGTCTAAGAGCAATAAATCAACACGGGTCCCAAGACCCTCAAATACTACCACACAAGAACGATGAACTCGGTCGACCACTATAGAATCACCCACCGGTGTAGATACATAAACAGGAATACCGGAAACATCACAGGGCATAGTCAGGTAGGGTGCAAAATAGGACGACACATATGAATACGTAGACCCAGGGTCAAATAGCACTGAAGCATCCCTATCACAGACCAGAATAGTACCTGTAATAACAGCATCTGACTACTCAGCCTCTGGCTTGGCTGGCAAAGCATAACACCGGGGCTGGGCCCCACCTCCCTGAGCCATGTCTTTGGGACGATCGGCTATGGCTGACCCCTACCTCTGCCGGTCCGAGCTCCACCTCTATGATCTCTACCTCCACCTCTATGATCCCTACCCCCGCCTCTAGCTGGCTGGGCAAGCTGTGCATCACCTGGTGCCTGAATCATGGGGCGAGGACCCTGCTGCTGAGAGCTACCCGAGGCTCGAGGGCAAAATCTGAAAATGTGACCGGGGTCACCACAACCATAACAAGCCCTCGGCTGCTGAGACTGCTGGCCCTGTCGACCTGAATGTCCTCCACGGAAACTCTGAAGTGGCGATGCACTGATGGGCTGCTGATCAGAATAATGCTGCTGAGAACCACCACCGCTTGGAGCACCATGAGAAACCCGAAGTGCTGACTGAAAGGGTCTCGGTGAGTGGCCTCTACCATAAGAATCCCTACCTCCAGACGAGGTACCACTGAACCTACCAGAATGACGAGGCCTCTTATCCGACACCTGACCACCTCCTCGTGCAAGAGCCATCTCCACTCTACGGGCCGCATTGGCCGCCTCCTGNTTGCTCATTATTAGCATATCATCAACATATAAGCAAACAATGACTACATGATTTGGAACGTTCTTAATGTAAACACATTTATCACATTCATCAATCTTAAAGCCATTTGACAACATTGTTTGGTCAAATTTCGCATGCCATTGCTTGGGTGCTTGTTTTAGTCCATAAAGAGACTTAACAAGTCGACACACCTTCTTTTCTTTTCCCGGAACCACAAACCCTTCAGGTTGGTCCATGTAGATTTCTTCCTCTAAATCACCATTTAAGAAGGCTGTTTTTACATCCATTTGATGGATTTGAAGACCATACAAGACGGCTAACGCTATTAGCATCCGAATGGATGTAATTCTTATTACCGGCGAGTATGTGTCACAATAGTCAAGACCTTCTCGTTGTCTAAATCCTTTGACAACAAGTCTTGCCTTGTATTTGTCAATAGTACCATCGTCTTTCATTTTCTTCTTGAAAATCCACTTAGAACCCAACGTTTTGTTACCTGGAGGAAGATCAACCAATTCTCAAGTATGGTTGCTCAATATGGATTCTATTTCACTATTGACAGCTTCTTTCCAATATTGTGCCTCTGAGGAAGACATTGCTTCCTTGAAGGTACGAGGCTCATTTTCTAACAGAAAAGTCAGAAAATCTGGACCGTATAAAGTAGATGTCCTTTGACGTTTACTTCTTCTCGGATTTTCTTCATTAGGCATATCATCTATTATTTCCTCCTGAAGTCGTTTTGACTTTTGGCAGGTCACTTCACTTTCCTTTTTATATGGAAAAATAGTTTCAAAGAATTCAGCATTATCTGATTCTATTATCATATTAATGTGAATCTCGGGATTTTCTGATTTATGAACCAGAAAACGATATGCCTTGCTATTGGTTCCATATCCAATAAACACACAATCAACCGTTTTTGGACCTATCTTAACCCTTTTAGGTTTAGGAACTTGTACCTTAGCTAAACACCCCCACACTTTGAAGTATTTCAAGCTAGGCTTCCTTCCTTTCCACTTCTCATAAGGAATGGATTGTGTTTTACTATGCGGTACATGGTTGATTATTCGGTTAGCTGTAGGTATAGCTTCCCCTCACAAGTTTTGTGGTAAGCCAGAACTTATCAGCAACGCATTCATCATCTCCTTCAATGTTCGATTCTTTCTCTCCACAATTCCGTTAGATTGTGGAGATTAAGGGGCAGTTGTTTGGTGAATAATGCCATTTTCCAAACATATTTCTTCAAAAGGAGATTCATATTCGCCACCCCTATCAATTCTTATCATTTTGATCTTTTTGTTTAGTTGTGTTTCAACTTCACTCTTGTATTGCTTGAAAGCATCAATTGCCTCATCTTTACTATCAAGTAAATAAACATAGCAGTATCTCGTGCTATCGTCAATAAAAGTAATAAAATACTTTTTCCCACCGCGAGATGGTGTTGACTTCATGTCGCAAATATCTGTGTGAATTAAGTCTAAAGGACTTGAATTCCTTTCAACGGACTTATAAGGATGCTTAGCATACTTTGATTCCACACATATTTGACATTTGGAATTAATGCAATCAAATTTTGGCAATACTTCTAGATTTATCATCTTTCGCAATGTTTTGAAGTTTACGTGACCTAAACGCGAATGCCATAAAGTGTTTGACTCAAGCAAGTAAGAAGAAGCATTCACTTTATTGATAGGAACTGCTATTACATTTAGCTTAAAAAGGCCCTCATTTAGGTAACCTTTTCCTACATACAAATCTTTCTTACTTAGTACAACACTATTAGAAACAAAAATACATTTGAATCCATTCTTGACAAGAAGTGAGGTAGACACAAGATTCTTGCGAATTTCTGGAACATGGAGGACTTGGTTTAGAGTCACTATTTTTCCCGACGTCATCTTCAACGCAATCTTGCCAACTCCTTCAATTTTGGCCGTAGATGAATTTCCCATGAAGATTGTCTCGTCGGGACCTGCGGGGGCATAAGAAGAAAATAACTCCTTGTTAGCACAACATGGCGGGTGGCTCCAGAATCTATCCACCATTCTTTCGGATTTCCTACCAAGTTGCATTCAGACAACATGGCACACAAGTCTTCCATTTCATCTTCAACCATGTTGGCTTGATTCTTTTTCTTCTTATCATTCTTTGGCGCACGACAATCCACCGCCTTATGCCCAGATTTTCCACAGTTGTGGCAATTACCCTTGAACTTCTTCTAACTTGGGTAATTCTTTGGTCCAGAAGCTTTCTTCCTCTTCTTATTTTGTGGTGCCTCCTCAACAATGTTTGCCCCCATTATTGTCGAGTGTCCACGTGACTTCTTTTCAGCATTTTTGTTGTCCTCTTCTATCCTCAAACGAAAAATCAAGTCTTCTAGTGTCATTTCCTTCCGTTTGTGTTTAAGATAGTTCTTAAAATCCTTCCACAGCGGAGGTAACTTCTCAATGAAAGCAGCGACATGAAAGGCCTCATTTATGACCATACCTTCAATAACAAATTCATTATTAATAATAAGATAAATCTTATTAATAAAATTATTGATTTGGGTCATACCTTTCAGCAAGGAGGCCATGTACAATGACTTGTAGTTCTTGGACTTGAGTTATGACCGACCTAGTGTCAATCATCTTGAAATCCAAGAACCTTGCAGCCACGAACTTCTTAAGTCCAGCATCCTCAGTCTTGTATTTCTTCTCAAGCGCATTCCATAACGCTTTTGAAGTTTCCGTGACACTATAGACATTGTACAAGCCATCTTCCAAACAACTCAAAATGTAATTTTTTTGCACAGGAAATCAGAATGTTTCCATGCTTCAGTTACAACAAGTCGTTCATCGTCCGGAGTATTTTCAGCCATGACCGGAGGATCCTCCTTGATGAAACGTTGCAAACTCAACGTAGTAAGATAGAAGAGCATCTTCATTTGCCAGCGTTTGAAGTCAATACCGGAAAACTTTCCGGGTTTTTCTGCCGGTGCCATAGCATGAGCAGGAGTAGAACGGCTTGACGAGGCAGCAGCACTCATAACAGTAGCTCCCGTTCCAACAACATTTCCATTAGTTTGGTTTTCGTTCGTCATCTTTTCTGTAGAGTTGGAAACACAACAGAACTTTGTTAAATCAGTGAAGTTTTAATATCTTCAAAATAAATACCAAACCAAACATACAACACGTAACAATGGTGAAGTTTTTATATACTTCAAACCCGTACGTTTATTATTCTGGTAAAGTTTTAATATACTTTAAACCGGACAGAACAATTATTGGAGTAGAAAGCACGAAGGCTTTAGTCTCCAAAACAGTATACAAAATATGAATAACAGTTTAATATATGTTTCAACATAGAAACGTTAGTTTAAAATTCCTTAAGCTTGTAAGCGCTACTGTGTTAAAACACAAATTCAGAAAAAAACTGTTAGAAAAATAAAAGAAACTGGAAAAACGGAAGAGTTTAAGAAATATTCCGAGTCCACAATTTGCTTGTGTGTCCTTAAGGAATTTTAACCCCCTCACACGTTGCCAAGGTAATGGATTAAATACTCCCAGGATAAAATGGAATAAACCTTCCTGCAACAGTAGCAATACAAACTGCAGGATACCAACGAACTTAAAGAACGGAGCAAAATCACATTTACGAATTTGAGAGAGAGGGACTGCGAATTAGAATGCAGTATATTCAGAAAGAAAGAAGTTCTGGAGTATTTTTCGTGTGTAAAAAATGGAGCCTTGCCTTAGAATTTATAGGCAATTATCAGAAGAGGTGTCTGGAAAAGGTGACTTTTCAGAAGAATACGCTGCCTGCCGCGGTTCTACCGCGGTCGCGGCAGAACCGCGGTCAGAGAGGCTTTCTGAACCTGCCTGCCGCGGTTCTACCGCGGTCGCGGCAGAACCGCGTCCAGAGAGGCCCTCTGAACCTTCAGCAAGGTTCTGGCGTATTTTCAGCAGTGATTTGGCATTTAATTAATTATTAAATAATTAAATAAATTTTGTCCAAAAAATAATCTTATCGATCGATCATTTGACAAATCCAAATCCAAATCCAAATCCAAATCCAAATCCAAAGCCAAAGCCAAAGCCGAGCCGAGCGAGCGATGACGACGGCGCGAGGGTTCATTCTCTTCAACTCCTTTTAAGAGCTTTAAGAAGTGATTCTATATATAAGCACACAAATGTGGTTTTCCCTCACCAATGAGGGACAAAGTGAAAGACAAAAGTTCACTTCTTCAAATTTTCAATTTTCCTCCATTTCCAATTCACACTTCTTCTACTTTAAAGCCCAATGGCTTAAAGTCTAACAAATTCATGGATACAACAAAATGGTTCCATTTGCCCATTGAAGTGGACGTGTGTGTCCTTTAAACGATCACTTTCTTTGCAATTGATATTGCATGCCAAGTTAAACCAATCACACTTTGAGTTATGTGCACCTCGGATCAATATAGTAGACTCCTACTGGAAGTCTAATAGCTTTGGTAGCCTTTGCTTGGCATGGAATAGCTAAATCACCGCCTCACAGTGGCCTTTTCCAAATTGGAGAATAATTCTTGCAATCTGAATCCTTTTTAGAGTTCGATTACAGCCATCCCACATCAGTATTTATTTCCCCACATCGCCTTTTAACATCTATAAATACCTTACACCCTGCATTGCATTAGTACCAATTTTAGCATTTGCAACTTGCTTTGAGTCTACTTTTTGACGACTTGAAGGCATTGATGCGAAGGTTATTTCTTCTTCTTTTCTTGTGCTTTCTTATTTGTTTTAAGTTGTTGTCTCCTTTTGTTTTCCTTTTAGAAGTAACTTCGTCAAACTACGAAGTCCTTTAAAAATTCGAGATGAAGGCCTTTAAAGTTCGAGATGAAGGCTTTCAAAAGTTCGTGATGAAGATATTTAAAATTTGCAGTGAAGACCTTTAAAATTTGCGGCAAAGACCCATAAAAGCTCGTGCAAAGATCCTTAAAAGCTCGTGGTCAAGATCTTTAAAAGTTCACAGTGAAGACCTTTAAAAGTTCGCAGTGAAGATCTTTAAAAGTTCGCGACGAATACCTTTAAAATTAACGGGGAAGACCCATAAAAGTTCGCGCGAAGATTCTTAAAAGCTCGGCAATGAAGACCTTTAAAAGTTCGCGGCGAAAACTCTTAAAAGTTCGCGACGAAGACGTTTAAAGATTCGTGGCAACGACCCTTAAAAGCTCATGGTCAATACCTTTAAAAGTTCGCGGTAAAGACCTTTAAAAGCTCGCGGTGGAGACCTTTAAAAGCTCGCGGTGGAGACCTTTAAAAGCTCGCAGTGAAGATCTTTAAAAGTCCGCGACGAATACCTTTAAAATTTTGCAACGAAAACCGTTAAAAATTCGGATGCCTTTAAAAGTTCGAGACGAACACCTTTAAAAGTTCGCAACGAGAGCCGTTAAAAACTCGGATGCCTTTAAAAGTTCGAGACGAACACCTTTAAAAGTTTGCAACGAAAACCGTTAAAAGAAGTCCGACACAGACATCCCTTTTTTTTAAGGCAGAGGGCGGACTTGGAGACCAACAAACTTGAAGGTTTGGCGAACCTGAAGGCACAAAGAATCTTTGGACTTCAATGCAAATATTTTGACATCCTCCTAAAATCGGCCCATTGAAGATATCACTTCACCATGGAGAGTTGCCCCCCTTTAAATCAAATGAGATCAAAGTTCAACAGGAGGATAGCATTTCAGCTTGATCTTACATTCCTGCTTTCATACTTCATTCGAGCAACAATTGGGGCAATATGTATCTTTTGAACTTATGTGACTGAACTTAGAATGAAACTCTAAGCTGCCTACGTACCTCGGTGAAGAGGATCAAGTCATACCGTAGTTCAGACTGGGTAGATTTTTTTTTTTACGTCCTAACTTTTGCCTAGGCCGCCTCTTTCGAAGTTTTCAACCTAGCGGACTCTTTTTTTTTTTGCAGGGGCCGTGCACAGTTTAGACTCATGCGGTCCAGGAGTGTAGCAACATGCAGTTTAGGCTCGTGCGTCAAGGAGCGTTATAACTTGCAACTTCATGGATAATACTTCTTCAAAAACTTGCCGTTGATAGGGCCAATTCTCATACCATCTGCATCAACCAGCTTGTAAGCCCCACTTGAATAAGCTTCTTGTACGACATATGGCCCATCCCATTTTGAAGTGAACTTCCCTACAGGTTTATGGGAAGTAATTATGGGTCTTGGTATGGCAAGGACTTGATCTCCTACTTGAAAGGATCTCGGACGAACTCTTTTATTGAAGGCGCGAGACAATCGAGCTTGATAACATTCAAGACTGTTGAGCTTCCAATCTCTTTTCATCAAGAGCTTCCAACTCTGCTAATCGAAGTCGAGCATTTTCCTCATCAGTGATCCCTTCTTGAATAGCCAGTCGTAACGAAGGTATTTGACGCTCAAGTGGCAAAACGGCTTCGACTCCATAAACGAGTGAATAAGGAGTCGCCTGTGTTGGCGTGCGGTGAGTCGTCCTATATGACCATAGAGCTTACTTCCAATACGGTCATTCCAAATCTCGTTTGGATTTGGAGACGACTTTCTTTAACAAGTTGCATAGAGTCTTGTTGAATGCCTCAGCTAGACCATTGGCGGCAGCATTGTACATCGAAGAAGTTACGTTGCTTGAAGCCAAAAGAGATCACAAATCTTGTTCATCAGCCTATTGTTGAATGGCTTTCCATTATCCGTTATTATGTAACGAGGAATGCCAAATCGATAAATAATGTTTACTCGGATGAAACTTGCGACATTTTCCTTCTTTACTTCTTTAAGAGCAACAGCTTCAGCCCATTTTGAGAAGTAGTCAGTTGCGGCCAATATGTATAGGTGCCCACCAGAGGACTTTGGCAGTGGTCCAACAACATCCAATCCCCAAGCGTCAAATGGCCAGGATGCAACAGTCGGGTGCAACACTTCAGGAGGTTGATGAATAAAATTCGCATGGAATTGACATGTCTTGCATCTTCGAGCGTAGTCCAAGCAATCTTTCACCATCGTTGGCCAATAATATCCCATCCTTTTTATATGGAAGTGGAGCTTTGGTCCAGACTGGTGTGACCCACATACCCCAGAATGTGCCTCTTGCAAAGCTTGGAGAGCTTCTTCTTCTCCTAGGCGATCGCAAGAGTACTCCTCGAACGACCTTCTGTATAGAGTATCCTTGTAGTAAAGGAAGCGAGGTGCACGACGACGGATTTCAGTCCTTCTCCTCGGACTTTNGCACCCCAAGGAGAAACACTAGGCCTGATGAAACCCTTCTCTAGCAGATCTTGCAACTGGTCCTTTAACTCCTTCAACTCTGGCGGGGCCATGCGATACGACGGAATAGAAATGGGCTGCGTGCCTGGGGCCAGATCAATACAGAAATCAATATCCCTGTCGGGCGGCATACCCGACAGGTCTGAAGGGAAAACCTCGGGGAATTCCCGAACAATAGGGACAGAATCAATAGAAGGAACCTCTGAGCTGGAATCGCGAACATACGCCAGGTAAGCTAGACACCCCTTCTCGACCATGCGTCGAGCCTTCACATATGAGATAACACTGCGGGTGGCATGACCTGGGGTCCCTCTCCACTCCAATCGGGGTAAATCTGGCAAGGCCAGGGTCATGGTCTTGGCGTGACAATCCAAGATAGCATGATATGGGGACAACCAATCCATCCCTAATATGACGTCGGAATCCACCATGTCTAAGAGCAATAAATCAACACGGGTCTCAAGACCCTCAAACACTACCACACAGGAACGATGAACTCGGTCGACCACTATTGAATCCCCCAGCGGTGTAGATACATAAACAGGAATACCCAAAGCATCACTAGGCCTAGTCAGGTAGGGTGCAAAATAGGACGACACATATGAATACGTAGACCCAGGGTCAAATAGCACTGAAGCATCCCTATCACAGACCAGAATAGTACCTGTAATAACTGCATCTGAAGACTCAGCCTCTGGCCTACTGGAAGAGCATAACACCAAGGATGGGCCCCACCTCCCTGAACCATATCTCTGGGACGATCGGCTGCTGGCTGGACTCTACCTCTGGCGGTCCGAGCTCCACCTCTATGGTCTCTACCTCCACCTCTATGGCCTCTACCCCCGCCTCTAGCTGGCTGGGCAAGCTGTGTATCACCTGGTGCCTGAATCATGGGGCGAGGACCCTGCTGCTGAGAGCTGTCCGAAGCTCGAGGGCAATACCTGGCAATATGTCTCGTGTCGCCACACGTGTAACAAGCCCTTGGTTGCTGAGAATAACGGAGTGGTGTGCGCTGATAGGTGCTGATGGTGAACTGAAAAGCTGCATGTCAGAAGACTGCGGCTGAGAGCCACGACCACTTGAAGTACCATGTGAGACCTGTAGGGCTGACTGAAAGGGCCTCGGAGGATGGCCTCTACCATAAGAATCCCCACCTCCAGACGAGGTACCACTGAATCTACCTGCATGACGGGGTCTCTTGTATGACCCTGACCACCTCCTCGTGCAAGAGCCATCTCCACTCTACGGGCCGCATTGGCCGCCTCCTGAAAAGAAATCTCACTACCAGCTCCCATAGCCATCTGTAGACGGATCGGCTGAATCAATCCATCAATAAACCTTCGTACCCTCTCTCGCTCTGTGGGGAGTATAACAATAACATGGCGTGCCAAATCAATGAACCGAGTCTCATACTGCGTGACTGTCATAGTGCCCTGCTGGAGGCGCTCGAACTGCCTGCGGAGAGCCTCTCGCTGAGTAACTGGGAGAAACTTCTCCAAAAACAACTCCGCAAACTGATCCCATGTCAATGCTGGCGACCCTGCTGGTCTAGATAAACAATAGTCCCTCCACCAAGTCTTGGCGGATCCTGCAAGCCGAAAGGTGGCGAAGTCGACCCCATTGGTCTCCACAATGCCCATAGTCCTAAGGATCTCATGGCAGCTGAATAAGAAATCCTGTGGATCCTCTGAAGAAGCACCGCTGAATGTGGTGGTGAAGAGCTTGGAGAACCTATCAAGTCTCCACAAAGCATCCGAAGACATAGCCGCTCCATCACCGGTCAGAGTCACAATACCCGGCTGAACTGCCACAGCTGGCTGAACCACTGGAACCTGAGCCTGGGGAGCTACCTGCTCCGGAGTACGTGTAGCAGGAGTCTGAACCCCTCCTCCAGCCTGAGAAGTGGCTGGTGCTACTGGAAGCAAACCCGCTCTAGTGACGCTCTCCACAAAGCCTACCAATCTGACCAGAGCGTCCTGAAGAACTGGGGTGGCTATGAACCCCTCTGGGGCCTGAGCTGGGCCCACCGGAGCTGCTGGGGCTAGAGCCTCCTCATCATAATCAACATGAGGCTCCACCTCTGGGACTGCTGCTCGGGGCTGAGCTCTGCCCCGGCCTCGGCCTCTAGCACGGCCTCTGCCCCTCGCAGGAGCTGCTGTTGGGGGCTCGGGCTGCTGCGCGGTAGAAGAGGAAGCACATGTTCTCGCCATCTGCGAAAGAACAGAGTAGAAAGACAACCAGTATTTGAGAAACAGAATCGCACGACAGGAAAGAACGAAAGTGAAACTTTTCCTAACTCCGTAGCCTCTGGGGATAAATACAGACGTCTCCGTACCGATCCCTCAGACTCTAACCAGTTTGTCCGTGAGTAGCGAGACCTATGTAACCTAGAGCTCTGATACCAACTTGTCACGACCCGGATTTCCCACCATCGGGAGTCGTGATGGCGCCTACTGTTGGAGCTAGGCAAGCCAAACATTTAAACCTTTTCAGATAACAACATAACAATAATAAAATGACGAGTCTTTAAATAAATGCGGAAGTCTTTTTAAAACATAAATAACTGAAAACCCAAAATGCGGAAGTCTAATATTTCACTACCCAAGACTGGAGTCGCTATCTCACGAACTACTAAAGAGGGCTACAAACAAGTCTGAATAGAAATACATAAATGTCTGTCTCGGTACAATGGAAACAAACTGAAACATAGAAAGGGACTCCGGCCTGCGAACGCCAGCTAGGCTACCTCGTAAGTCCCTGGACTGAAGTCAGCTCCCGATCGATATCCTACTACTGTGGTCCAAAAGCTGCTCCGGTACCGTGATCTGTGCAAAAGAGCACAGAAGTGTAGCATCAGCACAACCGACCCCATGTGCCGGTAAGTGCCTGGCCTAACCCCGGCGAAGTAGTGACGAGACTAGACAGGACTACCAAATCAACCTGTGCAGTTCAATGTATATATATATGCAATACAAAGAAAGAATACAGAAGTTTAACAGTTAAGAGGGAGGGAAGCATACTATGGGAAAGTACAGTCCGGAGATAAAGTCAACAATTTAAATAAGAAACAAGGCAATAACAATAATTAATGAGAGCAGGACAATCAACAGTTGCACGGCATCAACCTTCGTGCTTTTACTCTCATTCTCACCAAAGCAATCAAATAAAGTGCACGGCATCACCCTTCGTGCTTTCCCTCACGTAACTCTCATATCATGGCACGGAATGATCCTTCGTGCAAATATAACCAAAGCGTGGCACGGAATGACCCTTCGTGCAAATATAATCAAAACATGGCACGGAATGACCCTTCGTGCAAATATAATAAAAACATGGCACGGAATGACCCTTCGTGCATTATCACTCTTCCTCACCCAAACATTAATCGCAACCAAACGGGGCGAGGGGATAAACAAATAATGAGAACTGTCCCGGAAAGGGAATTACACCATTAACAGCTAACTCCCGGCAAGGGAGCAACAACAATACTTTCACATCTCGGCAAGGGAAATAATCAATATACTCAAACCATCCCGGCAAGGAAAATAATCATATCCCTTTCTTTTTCTTTCATTTCTTACTCAATAGTCTTTTTATCGTTCGGGCCAATGCTCCAAGGGATTTGCAATTCATAAATTAGTTTTCATACTCTTCACATTGCATAAAATTCATCAATTAACATGGAGGAGTCATAACAATAGCAGGATAAGTACATACAAGGACCGACGGTCATGCTAGACACCGGCGTATAGATACTCGTCACCATGCCTATACACCGTACTCGATCATTTAGCAATTAGCAAATAATAACACTCTAATCCTATTCCTTCAAGCCAAAGTTATATCAAACACTTACCTCAAATGCTCCAAACTCAACTCAATCCTCTAGTATAGCTTTACCCTTCGAATTCACCACCAAACCGCTCGAATCTAGTCACAAATTACTTGAGTGTATCAACAAAGGCTAATCTAATAAATTTGAATGCATGAAAAGTGAATCTACCAAAGGTTGTTCAAAAATCCCCAAAATGCCCCCGGGCCCACGTGGTCAAAATCCGAGGTTCGAACCAAAACCCGACTACCCATTCCCCCATGAACTCAAATATATAAGTTATTTTGGAATCGGACTCCAAATTGAGGTCCAAAACCCCCAAATTTAGGAACCCTAGTTCTACCCTAAATTCCCAAATTACCCCATTAAAATCTTTGTTTTGAAGTTGAAATTATGTTTAAAGATGTTAAGGAGTAAAGAAAATAAGTTAGAAATCACTTACCAATCGTTTTGAAGAAGTAGAATCGTTTGGAAAATCGCCTCTTATGTCTTGGGTTTTGAAAGTGAAAAATAACTGAAAATCCCGACTTTATATACTGAACTGGAGACCCGGCGCGGACCGCACAAAAATGCCCCACGGCCGCGCCGAGGAAAGGGGGGGAAACCCACTCTCTGAACCTACCCAGGGCGGACCGCACTGATTCGGTGTGCGGCCGCGCTGGAGGAATGGACCAAAATTCCCACTCTCTGAATCTCCCAGCGCGGACCGCGCTGATATGGCACGCGGCCGCGCTGGGCGACCTAGGACTACTGGCCCTCTGAACCTAACCACGCGGTCCGCACAGAAATGCACCGCTGCCACGCGGCTTCCAGCGCAGACCGCGGGGAAATGACCGCGGCCGCGCTGGGGGCCTGCAACACCTAGACCTGCAAAATTTCTGACACTTCTAAGCCTAAGACCTCCCGAGACCTACTCAAAACTCACCCGAGCCCTCGGGGCTCCAAACCAAACATACATATAAACTCAAAAACATCCTACGGACTCATCCGTGTGATCAAATCGCCAAAACAACATCGAATTAGGCCTCCAGACCCATGATTCCTTCCAATTTCCATGAAATATCAAATTTTACTGCTTCTAGCTCCAAACACGTCAAATGACGTCCAAATCTAGCCAAACGTCACAGCAATTGCTTAACTCACATTTAAGACTTGTGCCGGGCGTCGGAACCAAAATACGAGCCCAACAGCACAGTCTTCTAAACAAATAACACTTCCCCATTCTTTACTTATTTTCAGAAAACAATTTCACGTAAAAATTCAGTCCTCGAACTCGGGACCTCGGAATTTGATTCCGGGCACACCCCCAAGTCTCATATTTTTCTACGGACCCTCCGGGACTGTCGAATCACGAGTCCGGGTCCGTTTGCCCAAAACATTGACCGAAGTTAAACGTAATCAATTAAAACATCAAAATTTTTATTATCTTTCTCACAAATTCATATTTAAACGTTCCGGCTACGCGCTCGGATTGCGCACACAAATTCGAGGCAACCCCCGAGTGAGGTTTTCACGGCCTCAGAGATACAGAGTGAGTAGGAATACAGGTGATGACCCTTTGGGTCGTCATAGTAACGACCCGAACAATCGTTTTGAGCATTTGCACTTCGGTCGGTAGTTTGGGGGCACGAGTAGCTCCGTATGATGTATTAAGACTTGTGTGCAAAATTTGAGTTCATTCCGAGTTGATTTGATATGTTTCGGCGCGAGTTTTTGGAAGTCAAAAGTTCGAAAGTTCATTAAGTTTGATTTGAGGTGTGTTTCATCGTTTCGATGTTGTTATGCGTGATTTGAGGTCTCAAGTAAGTCTGTGTTATGTTATGGGACTTGTCGGTATGTTCGTACGGGGTCCCGAGGAGCTCAGGTGAGTTTTGGATAAAATTGGGTTGTGTTGCGCTCGTTTTTTTTTATGTTTCGACGTCGTTTCTTCAAGCATAAATGGTACCACATTGAACAAATGAGCTCCAATTTCTGTTTTGGTTGAATCATTCTATATGTATCGTAATTACGGATCTGTAGCAAAAAGAATCGTCGAATTTGGACATCGTAAGAGGATTTTATGGTCATTTTACTAAGAATTGGGTTGCTAGATTTTCAGATTAATTACGAAATTGCCATTGACTTCGTATTTAAAAAATCTGCACTATTTCCGAATATTAAAAACAATATATCTCCTTCATTATAAGGTCAAATGGAGTGATTCAAAATCCTATCTTGACTGAAATTTCACAAGGAGTCCATTGGAGGCATCAAAAGCAAGTTTTGGGACCGTTTGCCACGTAAAACGAGGTAGAACAGCTGGGCAAAAGTACTTAATATCGGTTTGTTCATTTGGTCATATTTTGAGTTGGGGAGCTCGGATTTGGACAATTTTTGGAGGCGATTCTCATCATATGGATTGGGGTAAGTGTTCTATACTAAATTTTGGTTATATTTCATGAATCCATCTTTGTTTTTGGCATTTGATTGATGATTTCAAAGTGATATTTGAGAGTTTTGTCTAAAATTTTATAAAGTGAATTTTTGAGTTTTGAACATCGATTCGGAGTCGAATTTTAGTAAAACTAGTATGGTTGGACTCGTAATTGAATGGGTTATCGGATTTTTTGAGTTTTGTCAAGTTCCGAGGCGCGGGCCTGGGTTGGGCTTTTTGGCTGATTTTAGGCTTTTGATTAAAGATTCGACCTTTTTCGTTTGGGATTGGTTCCTTTAGCATTGTTTGATGTATTTGAGTTGTTTTTGGTTAGTTTCGAGCCCTTCGGAGGTCAGAACGCGCAGGATGGCATTTTTGGAGCATCGATTGGCTTGCTCGGCATTGGAATTGGCTTGTTCAAGGTAAGTAACTCTTCTAAACTTAGTGCTGAGGGTATAAAACACTGAATTACGTGCTATGTGATTGATGATGAGGTAACGCACATGCTAGGTGACGGGCGTGTGGGCATACACCCTGTGAATTGTGACTCCGTTATTTTCATGGCACTGTTTAGTGGCCCTATTTCATTGATATCTGTGTTATCTCCATGTGATTAAGTAACTAAGCTGTCAATCATGCTAGATAACCTGTTTAGGCTTTATGCTGATTTTGTTAGGACCCATAGTGGTCGTTTCTTGCTGTCATCTCACTGATTTCATTGACATTTCGTACTCAGTCAGATTCATGCATTCATATCATATCTCAGTCTCAGTTATCGTTTATTGATACATCATATCATTGTTGTCGGGCTAGTTTCATGACATTGTGAGCCCGTGAGTGAGACTAGAGAGATTGATGACTGAGTGAGGCTGAGAAACTGATTATGAGTGATAGTTATGGGATTGGGCTGCACGCCGCAGCATGTTATATTGATTTACACCTGGATCTGGCTTATGATAGCGCTTGGGTTGTAGGAGCCCCTCCGGAGTCTGTACACCCCCAGTGAGCGCGGATGATATTATTGAGGGATGGATTTCCCTGGACATGGATTTGTCCGAAGTACTTGATATTTGGAGATGGATTTCTCCACATGGTTGGATTGCCCTTTTTCCTCGGTACTAGATGACTATAGCCAGTGTTGTATATGTTCCAGGATGGGTTTCCCTTGGCCGGGCCATATATAGTACCGAGTAGTTGAGCATGATGAGTGGAAAGTGTGAGACAGTGAGATTGAGTACTCTGAGAGTGTGAGTAGATGATTCATCTCTGAGATACATGGCATTGGCATGCACACATGACATACAGGCATAGAGATGCATTTTTCCTCATGCTGTACGGTATCACGTCATTCATAACTTTTTACACACATTGATATGTGGGCATAGAGAGGTATTTCACACTTGCTATCTGGAAAGAAAACAAAAAATCTAAATTATTGTGGAAAGGATTTTTGGAAAAATTTATAGTTTTCAAACTATCTCATATTTTACGACGATTTCGGTAAAGGATTCGAGTTTTCACTGATATTCTTGAAAAGTGGAACTATTTTCGGAAAACTGTGAAAAAGCTGAGCATTCTTATCTCTGGGTTACTTTCTTATTTATATGCTTTACGTTGTTATGAACTGCTATTGGTTATTGGTGTTGGACCCGACCTATGTTCCAGCTCGTCATTGCTTTCAACCTAAGGTTAGGTTTGTTACTTACTCAGTACATGGGGCCGATTGTACTGATACTACACTTCTGCATATTGTGTGCAGATGTTGGCTGATGTTGTTGTTGTGCTTGATGGTTGCCGGATTTGAAGATGTACCTACGTTCCTGTTGTAGCTGCCTCTTGTTCATGGTAGCCTTAGATTTATAAAAACTCTGTTTATGTACTTTTCAAATAGAAGATGTAGTTACTTCATATCAGCTTTGTAAATTCTATTCTTAGAAGCCCATAATGTGTACCAGTCCTTCGGGAATGTATAAGATTTAGATAATTCCTTTTGTTTAATTGTCTTATTAATATTAGTGGAATTGGATAGTTATTAGTTGGCTTACCTAGTAGGTTGGATTAGGTGTCATCACGACTAGTGGATTTTGGATCACAATGACGTATAAAAGGGACATTGAATATAAAACAGTCCAAGACTTTGAGAAATTTCAACAATCAATATAGACAAGTGTATAGCCTAACAAACTAACCTTTAAAAATCGTAAGATATACTAATTCCATTTGGTATATATTTTGTTTAAATCTATTTAGATAATTTCCATGAATGATCCACAAAAGTACATCGAAAAATATCTTAATAAGTTGTTGAGTGTTGGTTATAAGCTGTTGGACCTGTGAAAATGATTTGGATCAATCACATAGATTTAGATTCGCTATTCTTTCCCCACAAAAATCCAACTTATATTTTGTCATGGTTGCTCCTTAAACTTGGATTAAATATTTAGATGAATATGAAGCTTAAAAGGATAGTTCGAAAGTGAAGAGATTACAATTTAAATTCTAGTGGTACAGTCAAATGATCATCTAATCAACTACTATTATCTTGTTGATTTTTTCCTCTTTTTCTATTAACAGTGTTTATTACAGATTAGCTTCAAAAGACATTCATTTGTCACCAACGAAATATCTCTCTCCATTTTCAAGAAAATGGTTAAGAAATTAATTAGAGAAATTTATGCTTCTAGTCCCTCAAATATCAATAAATTTCTATTTTGGTCCTTGTAATATCAGGTTAAGCACATTTGACTTTCAATTAGTTGGACTGTACATTTGGTCCCTCTAATAATAACGAATTATTAATCAGTACATTATTGAATTATTCATGTATTATGTTAAGTTTCCGCATAACATAATCATATAAGTGGACCAAAAACTTCATTTTAATTAATTGGAGATTGAATATACTAAATCATACATCACATGCAACAATAACAACAACAAACTCAAAGTAATCCTACAAATGGGATACAAGGAGGGTAATCTGTATGCAGTCGTACCCCTACCTTGAGAAGATAGAGAGATTGTTTCCGATAAACTCTCGGCTTAAGAAAAGATGAAAAAGAAGCAATAGCAGTAAGCAATAACACTAGCAAAACAATAAAAAATCGAAGCGAAAGAAATAATAAGAAGACCTAAGCGAAAGAGTGACCAAAGGTGCTAATACTCCGGTGAATTATAACTTCTGACTTGTCAAGAATGTGGTCTGCTCCTCATTTGATCACTTGTTAACTTTGTATTCAATTGAAAGCAACTGTATATTTTTTTTCTAATACTAGTCCATTGGTACGTTCGTTGCGCGTGTATCTAATCTTAATGAGTATAAATTTTGTAAAGTTAAATAAATAAATATTAAATTTGTGTTTGAATTATGAAAAAAACTAAAAAAATTATGTAAGTTCATGAAAATGATTGTTGTTAATCTTATTTAATTGCACAATAAAGAAAGAAACCATGTCCCATAGAACTATTCAATTATCTCAGTCAAACAAATTAAGTTCACCTTCTAAGTAGATATATTCCATCAAATTCTAATATCTTCCATGTTAATTCCACTGAATTTTAATTTCTTTCAAGTCTAAATTCCATTGATATGAATAACTAAAATCCATATCACAATCTCAAAAAACTATAAAAAAGGTGTTGTGCATTTTGTAGACAATAAATTTGCGTCGAGAAAATAAAATCAAGACCGAAAATATTGCAACAATCGTAGTATTTTATTTCGAATATTTGAGTGTTACAATCTCTATGAATCATCTGATTCTTATTTTCAATAGTAAATAAATTCAAGGGCCTTTGAGTTTGATCTTGAATCTATATTTGCTTCCACGAACGATGATCTTGTTCTTGAGCTTGAGCTTGAGCTTGAGCTTGATTGCTTGAACTTGATCTTGATTCGTTCTTCGTTCTTGAGCTTGAACTTGAACTTGATTGCTTGAAGCTTGAAACTTGTAGAGAAATTTGCGGCGTTTGATCCACGAGCTCTCTCTTGCTTCTTGTTATAACTTCTGGTCCCTTTTCTGAGTTATGAAGACCCCTATTTATAGTTGTGGAAGGGAAGAATTGTGATAAGAACAAACTCTTTCCGATCAATCAAATTGAAGTGTGACATGCTCGCATTTGATTGGCCAGAACATGTCACTTGCACACGTGGCGCGATTTCATTGGCCTTTAGTGTGACTGGGCATGCCTTATCATTTTGACACGTGGCATGGTCCTATTGGCTCTTCCGCTTGACTTGGCGCGCCACGTCATTTGACACGTGGCACCAAACTGGGCCTCTAGGAAGATGACATCGCTTAATAAAGTGGGCTCATTACTTTAGCCCAATTTAATGAGCTAGCCCAATAATATTGGTCTTATATAATTAATTCAATTATATTAGCCCAAAATATTTATTTGGACTAATATATTTAAAATATAATCCAAATTATTTATTGAATTTGAAATCAATAAATTGTATATGCCTACAAATACCCCATACTTCAAGACTTGTCAAAATATATACTTTGAAGACTAGACTTGAAGTATTTACAAGAACAATTTGTATCATCCTTCTTACAAGCGCTTTGCCGGGTTAATTCATGTATATCCCTTTCAACATGTAGCTTAAAATGACTCATTGTCAAACTAAGAAAAAGAGTAATAGCTTTATTTGCTATTATTTTGGAAGTAGTACGTCATACCATAATTTACATGAAATGGCCCGCTGTGCTTATCGATTTTAAAAGATTTGCACATGACTTTCTTTCTTTGCAATGCAAAATTCTGGTGTAAGAAGTAATTATCTTTCCTCATTCACATGCATTAATAATGCATATATATTTTCACTTTAAGTTTTGGACAAAGATGATATTCCTTTCCACGTAGACTTGCTAAGCTACGTTTTCTTACTTCATTAGGAGTACAAGCCTTTTTTGAACTTGCATGTAGGTACATGCTGACAAACGGTAACCATCTTCGATTAGGAGACTAACTCGTGCAATTTAATTCCTTGTTGGAATTGATCATGGCAGTCATCCCACATCGAAACCTCACCTCCTGATCAGCTGCATAAGAGATCTATATAAACCCATGCTCATGTGTTTATTAAGCATCAATTCGCAGTTTTTGCAAGCCACTTGAGTCAATTTTTGTAGACTCGGAAGCATTAACGCGAAGGTAATTTCTTTTTCTTTTCTTTTTTTGTTGTCTTTTTTTTTGTAGGAGTAACTTCATCGAACTATGAAGTCCTTTATAAGTTTGAGACGAAGGCCTTTAAAAATTCGTGATGAAGATCTTTAAGATTTGCGGCAGCAAACCATAGAAGTTCTTGCAAAGATCCTTAAAAGCTCGTGGTCAAGATCTTTAAAAGTTCACAGTGAAGACCTTTAAAAGTTCGTGGTGAAGACCTTTAAAAGTTCGCGGTGAAGACCTTTAAAAGCATGCGATAAAGACCTTTAAAAGTTCGTGGTGGAGACCTTTAAAAGCACGTGGTGGATACCTTTAGAAGATCGTGGCGAAGGCCCTTAAAAGTTTGCGACGAAGACCTTTAAAATTTGCGGCAAAGACCCATAAAAGCTCGTGCGAAGATCCTTAAAAGCTCGTGGTCAAGATCTTTAAAAGTTCACCACAAAAACCTTTAAAAAATTCGGATGCCTTTAAAAGTTCACGACGAACACCTTTAAAAATTCGCCACGAAAACCTTTAAATATTTGGATGCCTTTAAAAGTTCGAGACGAACACCTTTAAAAGTTCGCAACAAAAACCGTTAAAAATTCGGATGCCTTTAAAAGTTCGAGACGAACACCTTTAAAAGTTCGCAACGGAAACCGTTAAAAACTTGGATGCCTTTAAAAGTTCGAGACGAACACCTTTAAAAGTTCACCACAAAAACCTTTAAAAAATTCAGATGCCTTTAAAAGTTCACGACGAACGCCTTTAAAAGTTTGCCACGAAACCTTTAAAAAATCGGATGCCTTCAAAAGTTCGAGACGAACACCTTTAAAAATTCGCCACGAAAATCTTTAAAAATTCGGATGCCTTTAAAAATTCGAGACGAACACCTTTAAAAGTTCGCAACGAAAACCGTTAAAAACTCGGATGCCTTTAAAAGTTCGAGACGAACACCTTTAAAAGTTCGCAACAAAAACTGTTAAAGATTCGGATGCCTTTAAAAGTTCGAGACGAGCACCTTTAAAAGTTCGCAACGAAAACCGTTAAAAACTCGGATGCCTTTAAAAGTTCGAGACGTAACACCTTTAAAAGTTCGCACCGAAAACCGTTAAAAGAAGTCCGACACAGACATCCCCCCTTTTTCTTTTTTCTCTTTTTTTAAGGCAGAGGGCGGACTTGGAGACCAACGGACTTGAAGGTTTGGCGAACCTGAAGACACAGAGAATCCCTGGACTTCAATGCAAATACTTGACATCCTCCTAAAATCGGCCCATTGAAGATGTCAATTTACCATGGAGGGTTACCCCTTTTAAATCAAATGAGATCAAAGTTCAACAAGAGGATGGCGTTTCAACTTGATTTTGCATTCCTGCATACTTCACTCGGACAACAATTGGGGCAATATGTATCTTTTGAACTTATGCGACTGAACTTAGAATGAAACTCTAAGCTGCCTACGTACCTCGGTGAAGAGGATCAAGTCATACCTTAGTTCAGACTGGGTGATTTTTTTTATGTCCTAACTTTTGCCTAGGCCGCCTTTTTTGAAGTTTTCAACCTAGCAGACTCTTTTTTTTTTACGTCCTAACTTTTGCCTAGGCCGCCTCTTTCGAGATTTTCAACCTAGCGGACTTTTTTTCTTTATTTTTTTTTTATATGGGCCGTACACAGTTTAGGCTCATGCGGGCCAGGAGTGTAGCAACATGCAGTTTAGGCTCGTGCGTCAAGGAGCGTTGCAACTTCAAGGATAATACTTCTTCAAAAACTTGCCATTGATAGGGCCGATTCTCATACCATCTGCATCAACCAGCTTGTAAGCCCCACTTGAGTAAGCTTCTTGTACGACATATGGCCCATTCCATTTTGGAGTGAACTTCCCTACAGGTTTATGGGAAGTAATTATGGGTCTTCGTACGGCAAGGACTTGATCTCCTACTTGAAAGGATCTCGGGCGAACTCTTTTATTGAAGGCGCGAGATAATCGAGCTTGATAACATTCAAGACTCTGTTGAGCTTCCAATCTCTTTTCATCAAGAGCTTCCAACTTAGCTAATCTAAGTCGAGCATTTTCTTCATCAGTGATCCCTTCTTGAATAGCCAGTCGTAATGAAGGTATTTGACGCTCAAGTGGCAAGACGTCTTCGACTCCATAAACGAGTGAATAAGGAGTCGCCTGTGTTGGCATACGGTGAGTCGTCCTATATGCCCATAGAGCTTCTTCCATATGGTCATTCCAATCTCGTTTGGATTTGGAGACAACTTTCTTTAATAAGTTGCATAGAGTCTTGTTGAATGCCTCAGCTAGACCATTGGCGGCAGTATTGTACATCGAAGAGTTACGTTGCTTGAAGCCAAAGAGATCACAAATCTTGTTCATTAGCCTATTGTCGAATGGCTTTCCATTATCCGTTATTATGTAACGAGGAATGGCAAAGCGATAAATAACATTTACTCGGATGAAACTTGTAACATTTTCCTTCTTTACTTCCTTAAGAGCAACAGCTTCAGTCAATTTTGAGAAGTAGTCAGTTGCAGCCATGATGTATAGGTGCCCACCAGAGGACTTTGGTAGTGGTCCAACAACATCCAATCCCCAACCGTCAAACGGCCAGGATGCAACAGTCGGGTGCAACACTTCAGGAGGTTGATGAATAAAATTCACATGTAATTGACAAGCCTTGCATCTTCGAGCATAGTCTAAGCAATCTTTTACCATCGTTGGCCAATAGTATCCCATCCTTTTTATATGGAAGTGGAGCTTTCGTCCAGACTGGTGTGACCCACATACCTCAGATGCCTCTTGCAAAGCTTGGAGAGCTTCTTCTTCTCCTAAGCATCGCAAGAGTACTCCCTCGAACGACCTTCTGTATAGAGTGTCCTTGTAGTAAAGGAAGCGAGGTGCACGACGACGGATTTCAGTCCTTCTCTTCGGATTTTCTGGAAGTATCCCATAGCATAAGTAGTCTACAATAGGTTGTCTCCATTCTTCTTTCTCAACTTCAGAAACAGCAACAAGATGCTTGAGTTCGTTTTCTTCACCTTCAGCCTCATTTGGCGGCGGTACTACCCATTTCTGGCAGACGGTAACTTGCGCTTGATCAGACAGGGCTAATGATGAAGCTAGGGCAATTAAAGCATCAACTTTCTTATTTTCTTTCCTTGGCACATGCTGAATAGTCACATCACCGAGCCACCCCATCAACTTTTTAGCGTAATCATGACATGGGCGTAGTTCAGGCTTCTTAACCTCGTAACTACCCAAAAGCTGATTGACCACTAACTAGGAGTCACCAAAGGCTTGCAATTGCAATTGCTTCATATCAACGGCCATTTCAAGCCCAAGTATTAATGCTTGATACTCAGCAACATTGTTGGAACAAAGTTGTGTCAAGGTGAAAGAGTAGGGCAATACTTCACCTTGGGGAGTGATAAATACTACGCCAGCCCCGGCTCCCCCACGATGCGCAGCATCATCAAAGTACATCTTCCATGGAGGTTGAACTTCAATGACCATTGTGTCCTCATCAGGTGATCTGCCAAGAAGTCCGCTAACGCTTGTCCTTTCATAGCCTTTTGAGGGATGTACACAATTTCAAATTGTTGAAATTGGAGGTACCACCTTGCTAGTTGATCACTAAGGACAGGTTTTGACATCACAAACTTGATGGGGTTCGCTCTAGAAACCAAACGAACGACATGAGCTTGAAAGTAGTGCTTCAACTTTTGGATTGAGAAGACTAACACCAAATATAACTTTTCAATTGGCGAACAATTCAGCTCATTTTGTTTCATCATCCTGCTCAAGTAGTAAAGGGAGTTTTCTTTCCCTTTACTATTTTCTTGGGCCAACAGTGCTCCAACAGACCTTTCTTGTGCCGCAATGTATAGTATCAATGGCTTTCTAGGTATAGGGGCTGCTAAAACTGGAGGCTTCATCAACTAGGATTTAATGCTCTCAAAGGCATTGCTACATGCTTGGTCCCATTTGAAAGGGACACCTTTCTTCATAAGGAGACTGAATGGTTGGCACCTCCCCGCCAGGTTTGATATGAATCTTCTAAGGTATGCTAGCTTTCCTTGCAGACTTTTCAATTCATGGATATCTCGAGGCTCAGGAATTTTCAAAATGGCATCCACTTTGGCTTATCAATTTCGATCCCTCAATGTCGGACAATGAAACCAAGGAACTTTCTAGAAGTAACTCCAAAGGCACATTTCAATGGATTCATCCTAAGTTGGTACCTCCGGAGCAATTCAAATACCATCCTCAAGTCTTTCATGTGGTCGCCCTTCTCTCTTGATTTCACTACCAAGTCGTAAACATAACATTCAACATTCTTATGGAGAAGATCGTCGAAAATATTCTGCATAGCCCTTTGGTAAGTAGCACCAGCGTTCTTCAAGCCAAAAGGCATTACCTTGTAGCAATAAATACCCTTTGGGGTACGGAATCCAGTAAGCTCTTCATCTTTTGGTGCCATGCGTATTTGGTTATATCCCGACGAACCGTCCATAAATGACATTTCCTCTTACCTAGTAGTAGCATCGATCATCAGTTCTGGAATGGGAAGCGGGAACTCATTTTTCGGACACGCATTGTTAAGATCTCTAAAGTCAACGCACACTCGAATCTGGCCACTTTCTTTCTTACAGAGACAATACTTGAAACCCATGTTGGGTATTTAACTTTACGAATAAAGCCAACTTCGATGAGTTTGTTAACTTCTGTTTCAATCAAGGGAACCAAGTCCGGCCTAAAATGCCTTTGAGCTTTTTTAACAGGACGAGCACCATTTTTGACTGCAAGGTGATGGACTGCTACTTTCAGGTCCAAGCCAGGCATCTCTTTGTAACTCCAAGCAAAGACATCCCTGAACTCTTTGAGTAACTCAATATAAGTGCTCTCTTCATCAGCTTCAAGTAAAGCACTTAGGTAGGTGGGTCTTGGTTCTTCATCGGTGCCAAGGTTAACTTCTTTCAAGGCATCAACTGTCGTCTTCACTCCTTCTTCAAGTTCAGGTGGAGCATCTTTCGCATCTTCATCTTCTTGATGGTCCCCATCATTGAAGGATATGTGATAACACGACGAAACATCCTCCAATTCCGCATTATCTTCCATCGAAAATGGAATGCCATTCTCGACTTGTACAGTAACATGATACGAAGAACCCACACTTTCTTCGTCTTCATCATGTTCCTTAGTATAGACCACAGTATATGGCTTTACCTTCAGTACTTATTTACATGAAACCACAAGTTTTGTTTGTCGCCTCATTATAGAAGGAACCAAACTTTGGAAATCCTTAGAGATCTCCTGGATTTTGGGTGAAGCGGGTGTTCTTATGATTTGAAAATTTCTCCGGAACTTGTTCCCCTTCTTTAGTAGACCCACTCTTTAAAACACGGAGGTCCTCACAGGTGATCTTCCAAGTCGATCAAAGACAGAAGGCTTGTTAGAAGCGGCTGATTCATCTACTACAGTGATATAATTGTTGCTCGCCCTTCTTATTGAGATGCGCACTGGTGACGGTTGCTTGTATCCCAAACCTTCACGTGGTGGCCTCGTTGAAGCTTCCGATGGGAGCTTCCCTAACTTTGACGGCTCATTGGGATTGTGTCCAGCTTTCGCAAATAGCTTGTATGCGTTAGGGTCAAAACCTTCATTTGTTCGCTTTGTAGGGAGTGTCACATTCTGCAAACGATTTTGGGCTACAAACCCTACAAGCGGCATTGAGGACGACTTTACTGTCTCAATTCGTTTGACCGGAAGAGTTAACTCCTTTAGCATGTTAGCTTGGCGATTAGATGATTCACCTTCATCTTTCTTCCTTTTAGGGACATATTGGAGCGCCGGACTTACTTTCTTGCCATAAGACGTAATATTCCCTCTATAAGATTTATTCGCGTTGAGTTGTGCCTCCTTACTAACAGCTTTGGCTTCACCGGTAGTCACCTCTTCTCTTTTAGTTGAGGGCTCTTTATTCTTGCTTTTCATGCCATCATTAGCTTTCAGCTCCTTCACAATGCGGTTCTTCAAGTAGAACTTGGCGTCGGCGAAGTGTGACTCAGCCTCGGTGAATGGCTCATCATCAACAACTACTGTCTTCTCGACTTCACCCTCGTAGTATTTTAAACATTGATGGTAGGTAGATGGAACTACTTTATTCTCATGTATCCAAGGCCTCCCAAGCAAAACATTGTATGAAGTCTTCGCGTCGATCACATGCAGCCATGCACTTGATTGCATATCTTCAATAGTGATTCCCAGCCTGATCGCGCCTATGGCTCTTTGCCCCCCTTGGTTGAATCCTTGGATCATCACACGACTTTCTGAGAGTTCGTTCATGGGAATACCAAGTTCTTTCACAGTGTGGATTGGCAAAATGTTCACTGAGGATCCTCCATCAACCAAAATCCAATTTACCCTTCATCGCGCATATAGCCAACCAGGTACAATGGGCGGTTATGAGGAGTGTCACCTAGCAAAAGATCGTCATTTGTGAATGTGACCTTTTCCTCACAAGCATTAACTTCCTGAGGAGTGGACTCAATGGGCTTTTCCGAAGATGGTGCCAGTGGTAGGTCATCACTCTTTTCTTCCCCTTTGTCATGGCAACAAGAGGCATCAATGCCCTCAAGGGAAATCTTCTTTCGGAACCAACTTGGTAAAAACTCCTCCAAGGTCACTGGATTTTGCGGCTTTTGAGAATGGTGTATCTCCACTTTTGCTTTCTTCAAATGCCTAACTAGATTCCTTTTCGTTGGTCTTTTTACCATCATCTTCCTTGTTGGTTGTTCTATTAACTCGAGGAGTTTTTCGAAAATGGCTGGCACGTCAGAATCCAGGAATGGGTACTCTTTGTCTTGCATTTCTTTTAGAGTCAACTTTCCACTTGGCTTGTCTTGAAAAGAGGTGGATTTCATACTCTGCTTCTTGCTCACCTTCGTTGTGAACTTCATAGGTGACGTATTGACATTCATAGCTTATTTGCTTTCAGACTTGGGTACGAACTTTCCCCACTTCCTGACTTCTTGCTTGTGATTCGCTTTACGAGGTTCATAGATGGGCAGCCTTTCATTTCCAGCGGAGGCCATGCTCAATTCCATGTCATGGGCACGAGTTGCAAGTTCTCAAATGTGCCAGGCTTGATACCTTGTAAGATGTAACGCAATCCTCAATACATGCCTTGGATGCACATCTCTATGCCTAAAGCTTCACTAAGCCTGTCTTTGCAGTTGAGGCTTGCATTCCTCCAACGATTGATAAAGTCGATAACTGGTTCCCCCTTTCGTTGACGAGTATTTGTAAGCTCTATCATACTCACAATGCGTCTTGTGCTATAAAAGTGATTGAGGAATTCTTGCTCTAGTTGATCCCAGCTATCAACAGATCCAGCCTCGAGGACCGTGTACCAATCAAAAGCATTTCCTTTTAATGAGCGGACAAACTGCTTGACGAGGTAATCTCCATAAGTCCAGGCATTGTTGCATGTCTCAACAAAGTGCGCCACATGTTGCTTTGGGTT
This sequence comes from Nicotiana attenuata, assembly GCF_001879085.1. Classification (NCBI taxonomy): domain Eukaryota; kingdom Viridiplantae; phylum Streptophyta; class Magnoliopsida; order Solanales; family Solanaceae; genus Nicotiana; species Nicotiana attenuata. The sequence goes on along the minus strand of NC_031996.1, from coordinate 35,356,059 downwards.
ACCTTTACCATCAAACTGTTGAAACTTTAGAGGTTGATAGCCAGCAGGCATCTTCAACATATCGACCCTTGTAGTATACGGCTTTGCATATGTAAGGGAGGATTTGGCAGCAACTTCATATTTGTTCTTAATGGTTCCTTCAATGAACTCCTTCAGTTGATCGATTGGAATCATCCCTTCAAATGAGATAGGGATAGCCTTAGTGGATGCTTCTTGTCTTGGGGGAGAGTCACTCTCTAGAACTTCTGGGAGCTTGCCAGGTGCATTGGTGGATTCTTCTTCCATCAAGATTCCCACCCTGTCTGTTAGCTTGTCAATTCTAGCCTCTATCGACGCCCCCTTTTTCTTCCAAAACGGAGTTCGGAATCGGGTATACAACATTCGGGAGGACAACTCTATTCCCTTGCGAGAATTGGGTTTTTTAGTTTGAAGAGTCGACACCTAATGATTATAGTGCAATAGGACACTTTAAGGAAGAATTTGAGATAAAGAACCAGAGTTTGGGTAAGGGCTAGAAATTATCTCGAGGGGAAGGTGTTAGGCACCCCTCAAGATCCACTAGTGTGGTTCCTGGCCATGCTACAATTGTGACTTTGAATGCAAACAAACAAGCAAGCATTGCAAATACGAGAAAACTATTACAAATAAGGAGCACATAAGGTTAAAAAAAGTGCTGAATTTTAGGGAAGGAGCAGTTTAGTTAAAAGTGCAAGTAGGAAGAAGTCAAGTACTTAGTGCGGACAATCTGAAAATTATGTGAAAAACAGAAGTCGAAAGTGCAACAGCTTTTTAAGATTCAGAAAATTGTTAAACTAATAAAGAGGGAGGGGGTCCTAGGTTTATATATTACATGGATCATTCGCACAACACTGGTACTCAATTGTACGCATAGTGTTATCGTGTAATCATCATCTCCATGTCTACCCTTTCCCACCCCGTTAAGGTATTAGAGCGTGGAATGGTATCGTTTGCCTATCGCATGCTATTACCCATCCCAAGCTATCAGTCCCGGGGCATTAGGACTTCTAATCCTAAAAGGGGAAGAAAGGGATGGGGGGCCTTTATGGAGTTTAAAGGACAAAAATTCTAATCGACATTCAAAAACAAGTAACAAGTAGGGGGAATGAACACACAAACAGGTAAGGCTCACATAAACCCCGTAAATCAGATAACATATAGTTTAGCATGCCTTTACACATACTGGTTTAGTCTTTAAAATTAAAAATTAAGCAGCGAGCGGACTGGTTCGATACATACTTTTAGACAAGAAGCCCCACATTAGGCAACTTGGATCTAATTGTCAGAACTTAAGGTATTTTAAGCGAGTGATTTAGAAAGTACTGGTTCTAGAAAAGTAGTCTAATGCCGGAAAGTACAGACTGCAGTCAGTTTAGAAATAAGTTTTAGGAGAATCATGAGTATAAACCATAAAAGGAGTTCTAGAGTCAGAAATACTTAAGGAAAGAGTAAACTGCAGACCTATTTTAAAGACAATTTCAGGAAGACCAAAACTTAGTTGGAAAATGTTTAGGTAGAATTTTAGAAAGAAACCATTTCAGAAGAGGTGCTGATTTACAGGACTCAAATGTATACTGATTCAAAAGAGTTTTTGTCAAAAGATTGAGGCTGAAACATTAAGACATTAGAGACCAGTTAACAGATTGTTATTGCTTAAGAAGAATCGAACGAACTTGATGCGGAATCCTATGATATCTATATCTGATTAAAAAAGTCTATTAAGAATTGGTAAGAAAAGGTAATTATTTAATTACCCTACAGTTTGCCTAATGCATATACATTCCCTATAGGCATGATTTCTATATGCACTGATTACATGAACGTTAAGGTCCTATAGGCAGGATTTCTAGATGACTCATATCATAATTAAACGTTAAACCTTATAGGCACGGTATCTAGGTGACTTGAATCAGAAACATCGAACCATCTTATGTACAGTATTTCTAGTGAAAAAATTAATGTTCTAAAGTCATGATATCTACCCTTTATTGATGCAAGAAAGTAAAACCCCTCCCACACCCTTTTACTAGATTCCCCGAGTTCTATACAAGTTATTACAACGCAATGAATCAACTGAAATTATAGAAATACATCAAAAACTAACAGCTAGATCCAAGCAGCCTAATTCAATCTTAATGTCCAATAATATGTATTTAACCAACTCCGGGGTCCAGATCTCCAAAGCCTTCTCATTATCCGGGGTGTTTAAAAGTTTCAAGGAACCTCAGGGATTCCAGGCATTGCTTACACCCAGGATGCCATTATGAACAGGATGGTGCAGTGTGGAGTAGCCAGCCCTTAGGCATCCAAGTTCAGAGGGAGCTCAGGGGTCCCAAGGCATGGCTTGCAAGAGGGGGGCAGAACTTATAGCTTGGAGTAAGTGCAAAGTGAAAGGGAAATAAGGGGCCATGACAAGTGGTGGTCATACCTAGCCATAACGTAGGCTGGCACACCCCTGACCACTTGCTAGATGAACAAGTTAGGAGCAGACATTTTGATGGTCAGACAAAGGTCTGGATACTGATTAAGACACTATCAGACCTAAGTCAAGACTCAAACACATAATGGGGAGAATGGGAAGTGGGAATTGATTGAGTTAAGGAGTTCAATGAACCCAGTTCAGGATCATAGACAGCAATATTGGGGTGCTGCTATGCCCTGAACAATAAACTCTCATACAAAGGGGTAAAAGGGGTAAGGTAATTCATAAAGCATCATATTCACAACAAACAAACAACTGCACAGATTATTTAAATGTTGGACTGTAAGAGAAGGGGAAACACGTTATAATATTCTAGAAAACATGTGGAAAGAATTAAACACATTGTTCTTGGGGCGTATAAACTAATTGAAACATACCGGTATAGAAGTAAAGAATGCAGAAGAAAGCGAGCAAAGTCCACAACAGTGTGAGTATCAGAAAGAGAGAGTGAAAGGGAATTGTGAACTCAGATGGTATTTTGTGTTCGTGTCTAAAAGTGTAGAAGGGTAGCCTCTTTTATAGTGTAGAGAAGCAAACAAGAAAGGTAAGAAAACCCTTTTAAAAAAAATCAGTCTCAAATATTCTCCCTTTACTCAAGGGATTTAATTTCAAACGGAAAAGTGTAAAAAGGAAAGGAAATTTGAATAAAATCCTTCACGGCAGCATAAGAAGGGAAAATACACGAGGTATATTTAAGGAAAGGTTTCAATAGTACTTGATTTATAAAGAGAAAAGAAAGGGAATCAATCAAACAATTAACAAAATCAAAGTACTAAGTTTAAATCAAATGAACCAAACCAGAAATAGGTAAAGAGGGCTTAACCAAAGAGAATCAGTGGCAATCAATCAAGACCCTATCAAATGGATCGAAAATCAATCAAGCAATCACCAAAAACCTTGGAAGAGGAGCTTCTTGCATATAAAGCAAACAATTCATACAAAAGAGTTTAACATTGAAGTGTTTTGAATCGTAAACAAAAGAATACAAGTTCAACCAGAGACTCATAGTGAGTCTGAAGGTACAGGGTCCCCAAAGTGGAACCCTAATTCAATTTACCAAGAAAAACCCCCCAAATTCTAGGGTTTCCCCATCGAATCAAACACAGAAACGAGACTCAAGAAGTCTCATGAGAATCAGGCAAATACAATGGCGGGCTTGAAACAATCAAAGAAAGGAAACCACTTTAAGGCATGAAGAACATGCTCAGAAAAACTTTGGCATTTAAGAAAACATGCTTAACAAGAACACGAACATAGTTCAGGAAAGCAAACATTAAGAAACTCAGTAGTAAATATGCATGGTAGAAGAGTGAGAAAAACAGACTAATCATGTGAGCATACATATAAAAGTAGAAAGACAATACATGCGTAATAGAGGAGGAAAACATACGAGCATAATACAGACAAACATCTAAAAGAAAAGAACAACAAGAATCGAAAGACTTTCGAAAACCCTAATTTTGAAAAACCAACGATTTTGAAAAGGAAATTTGGGGAAAACACTCAAAACGTCAAATATAGCATAGGTTCAACACAGATCTAGGCAAATAAACAAAGAAAGAACGTCGAATAGTTTAGGGTTTCTGAGAAACCCTAGAAATGAGAAGGCGTGGAAAGGGTCTGGTCTCGAATAGATCTGAGCCATAGCTAGGCTCTTAAAGCTCGAACACACCGGGACATGGCCGGAGAAGCCATAGAACCACAGATCTACAACGGATCTGAACGGACTTTATCGAGGTCAGTCCTCGAAATCTCGAACACCCACGGTCTGGGGGAAAAGAAGGTAAGCACAGGATGTCCATGGTCGGAGAAGCCATGGACTCCGATGAGATTGCTCGGAGAAGACGGCGGAGGCGATTAGGGTTTCGAGTGCTAGGGAGCGTTTGAGAGGAGGAGAGAGTTTGGGGGCGGCTGTCTGAGAGAAATGAGGGTTAGGGTTAGGTCGTTTGGAATTAAAAAGGAAAGGGTTATTTGTGGCCGTTGATCAGAAAGATCAACGGCCTGGATTTAAAGGGATCCCGGGCGGGTTTAGTTTAATGGGTCAGGGGTTGGGTTAAATTGGAATTGGGCTGGCCCAATTGGGCATTAGGATTGGGGCCAAAATTGAAATAGCCAGTTTTCCCCTGTTATTTTATAAAAATAGTGAAAATGATTTTAAAAGAAAATTAAAGATGTTGAACCAATTAATAATACATATGTATTAATTTGAAAATATTAGAACTAATTTTACAATTATAAAACATTATTAATCGTAAAATAGGCTATAATTGCCTTTATATGCAATTAGCTTTAAAAATACCAAACAAATTTGTAAAAATATGCAAAAAAAAATTACCTTAATTATATTTGGTGTAAATATGAGAATAAAATAAGTTATTCACAAAAAATGATAATTTTGGGAATAATTATTGGATTTTGTACTGTTAAAATAGACAATAAATTGATTTAAAATAAGGAAAAATACCAAAACTCTTGGGAATGCTTATATATGCATATATATTCTATTTTGAGGATATTTTGAGTACATAAAAATACTTAGGAAAAAATTGGGTATCAACAGCCTCTTGATTTTGCATGCATTTGGTCAAGCTAGCGATTGCTTCCGTCAAGTTTGCCAACTGCTCGTCCATAGATGAAGTGTTTGTCACCATGGCTTGCATGATTGTCGGAGAGTAACATGGATTTTCACACAGATTGATCCTTGATTGGCTCACGCTATGTGGTGTAAGTGGGGAGGATCCATCACTTGAAGCATCATCATCTTCCTTCACAGCAGAGTGCTTGGATCCGGAGAGGTCAAGCAGAGCAAGAGTTTTCTTGATCTTTTCAGCAACATCACTTCCTCCTTCAGATGCGTTTGTGGAAGATCTTGCTCCTTTTGAGGATGAAGATCCGAAAACAGGTGTCGACGCCCCCTTTTCCTCGTGAAATCGGGTTTACAACATTTGGGAAGGCAACTCTATTCCCGTTTGGGAATTGGGTTTTTGGATTTGAAGAGTCTCCACCTAATGATTAAGTGCATTAGGACACTAAGGGTTTTGAATTGGAAAACCAGAGTTTGGGTAAGGGCTAGAAATTATCTCGAGGGGAAGGTGTTAGGCACCCCTCAAGATCCACTAGTGTGGTTCACGGCCATGCTATGTTGTAACTTGAAATGCAGACAAATAATTCTATACACAAAGTTTGCAAATAGGTACGTGACAAGCATATTGAAATTAAGACCTAAGTAGTCTCACACTTTGTTTAAGAAAACGTCCAAGTACAGAAATTTAAATAAAAGAAATGAAAATTTAGAAGACAAGAATAGTGCAGTAAATTAAAGAAGAGTTTTGGGTGGGTGAAACAAAGACAGAATTTTATTGATAACAAAGTTACATAAAGGAAAGGGGTCCTAGGTTTGTAAAACACATGGATCATCCACACAACACTGGTAGCCAATAGTACGCATGGTGTTATCGTGTCATCTCCATGTCTACCCTCCCCACCCCGTTAAGGTATTAAGCGCGGAATGGTATCGTCACCTACTGCATGCTATTACCCGTCCCACCTATCAGTCCCGGAGGCATTTGAGACTACTAATCCTAAAAGGGAAGGGAGTTAGGCTTTTCAGAGTTTAAAAGGTTAAAAAAGCTAGGGCGACAATCAAAACACGTAAACAATTAAAGGGGGAACTGGTAGCAATTAAGGGCTCAAATAGGCCTCCTCATAAAAAAACAACTTATTTAGCACGACTGACAAATACTGGTTAGGTCTTTAATTAAAATTAACGTAGGAAAAGTTGATTTACCACATATTACCCAGATAGGGAGTCCAAATTAGTCCTGCTTAGATGTAGTTGTCGAAACTGACAGTTGCTTAATTACTTAACTATTTGCCTGTGTGTTAAACGGTACCTATAGGCATGATATCTATTAATTCAGGAACGGAGGAATAAACTGATTGCAAAAAGAATTGTTGGTTGTAAGCTCTGCGAGTGTTTAAAATTACCACTGATTTTAGACTTAAGAACGAGTGGACGATTCAGATTTAGTTGATAGCTCCTATGGTCATGCTTTCTAGGTGCTACTGATTCTACCGCTGTTTATTGTCATGCAGAGATCCTATAGGCAGGTCATCTATATGATATGCAGAATTTCGGCAATGATTTATGGGCATGGTATCTATGTGAGATGCAGAATTTGAAAGTAAATATCCTATAAACATGATTTCTATGTGAGATGCAGAATTAGAAGGTAAATGTCCTAAAACATGTTTTCTACCCTTTGGCATGCATACAATCCCATCCCTTTTCACTATACACCCAGTAGTTATTACAGAATTTATTACAGACCAAATGAATCAGAGGAAATAACAAAATTACATCAGTGATTACATCTACATCTAATCAGCCTAATCCAGACTCAGAGTCTAATAATATGAGATAAACCAACTTCCAGGATCGGATTTTTCAAAGCCTTTCTCTTATATAGGATGTGTCAAAGTTCCAAGGAACTTCAAGAGTTCCAGGCAATGCTTACACCCCAAATATCATTGCAGAATCAGATTATAGTGCAGTGTGGAAGGGCCAGCCCTCAAATGTCCAAGTTCAGAGGGAACTCAAGATCCCAAGGCAAGGCTCATGGGAGGGGGGCAGAACTTAGAGACTAGGAGTAAGTGTAAGTGCAATGAAAGGGAATTAGGGGAGAGCCAGGACAGGCTGATGGTCATGCCTAGCAACCGGGATGCTGGCACACCCCTGACCAGCCTGTCAGCCTTAGAATTGGGGAGTTAAGACCTTGTTGAAGGCCAGGTTCAGCCCTGAACAGCAATTGGGATGCTGCCAGGCCATACCTTAACTCAGCACATATAGGGGAATGGGGGTATGGGAGCAATTGTTTATACTAGCAGCAAGAAACAAAGAAAGAACAGGCAAAGCATATAGATACTTTAAAATTAACTTTGCAGAGAATTGAAGGCAGGCATGGATACAGGGACTGTAAATAAACTCACTAGAGAGATGCTGAAATTAATCTTAGAGCATACCAGTTCAAAGAAGCAAGTAAGGAGAAACAGTAGACTTATGAGAGCCAAAGTGCAGTCAAGAAACAAGAGTATGGGTTTATAAGAGAGTTGTGATTTCTGTATGCTTAATCGTGTGTGTGTTATTTAGAATTATGTCATGTATTTATAGTGCAGAAAAGAAGCAGAAATAGGTAAGAAAATAGTTTGAAAGTCAATCACACAAGGTTTCCTTTTAATTAAGGGATTCTGATCTCAAACGGCAAGGTAAATAAGGAAAGGGGTTAATTAAACACTTTTTAAAGTAATGCAAGAAGGGTAAATACATAATAGTTATTTAAGGAAAGGGTTTTGACAGTACACGGTCATGCAAATTAAGGAAAGGAAATCAATTGACAGCCAAGCAATCAAGAGTCGAAAAATTTGTATGAATGAACCAAGTCAGAGAAAAGGTAAAGAGAGGCTTTACTTAAGAAGAATCAGTAGTAATCAGTTAACCCCCAAAAAGGATTCTGATTTGAACACAAGTTGAAAAACCTTTCGAAGAAAAATTTTAACACACATATAAAAGGGATTGTCATGCTAATCAGAAGAGTCTTGGTGTACATACACAAAAGGATTCAAACTTAGTACATGGATTCTAAAATGAGTTTGAGAGAGTCCAGGGCTCAAATAGAACCCTAGTCCAAACACACAAAACCAAACTCGCCAAAAACCCCAAATCCTAGGGTTTTCGACTTGAATCACATGCAAAGAACAGAAAACAAGCAGATATAGTAGAATGTTCAATGCAAAAAGAGTAAGGGAATTAATTCGAAACACAATGAGAGTAGAAGAAACAGTAGAGGAAAATATGCTTAACCAGGCATAGTAAGAACGCTTAATGAACATGGTAGGAAAGTAGGTGAAGCATAATCAAGTCATAGTGGAAGGCAAGTAGCAGAACATAGCATGTGAAAACATAGTATAGAAATATAGTATAGAAACACGGTAGAAGGAAGAACAAAATATGGCAAACATAGTAAAAAAAAAGGAAACATAAGAACATAGCAGAGACAAGCATACACAAGAAAGGGAGAAGAAAAGTCGGAAAAACATTTAAGCATTTTTCAGAAACCCTAAGAAAGAAGTGATTTTGAAAGTAAATATTTTAACGAAAAGTTGGGGAAACCTGTTAAAAACTCAAAGTAAAGCATGAATACACACAGATCTGAAGAGAATCGGGGAAAAACCTCGACAGCTAGGGTTTCAGATGAACCCTAGAATGAGAAAGGCTTCGAAAATGTCCGATCTAAGTCGGATAAGACTGGAAACAGGCTCAGGGGCCAAGATGTGCCGGAGCCAGGCCGGAGATGGCCGGAAACCTCAAGTCGGCGGAGGTCTGGGTGGAGACCTTTGAGGTCTAGCCTCAAACCTTCGAATACCAAGCACACAGGAGCGATAGGAGGTGAATATGAGGGTTTCATGGCTTGAGAAGCCATGGAAACCGGCGAGAATTGCAGTGATTAGGGTTAGCTTGGGTGGCGGCGACTAGGGTTTGCAGAGAGAATGGGAGAGGAAGGGGATTCAAGGGCGGCGGGTTAGGAGAAATGAATTAGGGTTGGGGGGGTTGTAAGTTAAAAGGAAAGGTTGTGTTTGGGCCGTTGATCATTTAGATCAACGGCTGTGATTTAAAAGGGGGGGGGGGGGAGGGTCCGGTCGGGTAATTAATTGGGTCAGGGGTTGGGTTGATTTTAGGAGTTGGGCGGTTGAAATTGGGTTTAAATTGGGGGCTGTAATGTGGCTATAATTGAAATGCAGATGGGCTATACATTAAATAGCCAATTTTTCCTTTTTAATTTAATTAAAATAGTTGAAACCATTTTAAAAACAAATTAAAAGCATTGAATTAATTAATAATATATAAATGTTAATCTAATAATACTGGGAGCAATTTTATAATTGTAAAATGCTATTAATCGCAATATAGGCTATAATTGCAATTTTACGCAATTTTAGCTTAGAAATATCAAATAAATTTATAAAAAATATGCAAAAATCACCTTAATTATATCTTAGTGTAAATATGAGAATGAAATAAATTACTCACCAAAAATTATAGTTTGGAAATAATTATCGGATTTTGTAGTGTAAAAATAGACAATAAATTGATCTAAAAATCTTTAAAATTAAAGGAAAAATACCAAACTTTTGGGAAAACATATGTATGCTATTTTGAGTACAAAAAATAGGTAGGGAAAATTGGGTATCAACAACATATTTGGGCTCGGGGGTGAATGGATTTTGGTCCGAACCCCGAGTTTTGACCAAGCGGGCCTGGGGTCAGTTTTTGACTTTTTGGGGAAAATATTGGGAAACTTATAATTATGCATTGGATTTGATTTTTTTTAGCGATAATTGATGTTATTAAGTTAATTATGACTAGATACGAGTGGTTCGGAGGTGGAAACTAGAGGAAAACCGGTAATTGAGCAGTTAGTGGCATGTGGATCGAGGTAAGTGTTGTGTCTAACTTTAACTCGAGGGATTAGGGATCCCCGATTTAATTTTCTATGTGAAAATCCATGTGAGTGGCGTATAGGTGAGGTGACGAGTACCTATGCGCCGCCAAATTATCTGTTTTGCCTGTTCATTTCCCTGTTTTTAATTTATTGTTTTCCTGTCTTAACTGCTACTTGCTTATTGGTATTTCCATATTTAATTTCTACTTGGTAGACATTGTTTTTCATTATTGAAGGTATTAGCTATCACGTAGTTTCATTGTATCATACTATTAGTTTAAGATGGTTTATCGGTGTTTTATGGTACATTTTGGTTGGTCTCGCTGTGTAGTATTAATTGAGTGAAGTTTCATAATTGTTTAGCTTCCTGTTTGCTTTGGTTTGAGGCTTAAATATTGTGGAGGGTTTTGAGCTAAATTGTGAAATTCTTATTTTTATTGTGTGATTGGTACTGATATGGTGGGATCGGGTTGTGCGCCGCAACATGAGTAATAAGGGTGATATATTAAGGAGGAATAAGGGTAAAAATGCTAATATATGGTGGTATTGGGTTGAATGCCGTAACAGGAGTAATAAGGGTGGTATGTTGAGGAGAAATAAGGGTGAATTACTATTGTACGATGGGATCGGGTTGCACACCGCAACAGCAGGAATAAGTGTGGATTGATATGGAGTAATAAGGGCGAATATTCATATTAATATTGATTATATGGTGTGATCGGGATGCGCGCCGCATCAGTTTATGTGTTTGTGTATCTTTCTTCTACTGTGCACGTTATTCTGTAGTTTGGCTTTTCACTTAAGGATTGGTTATAGCTGAGTACTGATGAGATACCGGGATTCTGTATTCTTTCCTTGCAAGTTACTATTTTATCTGTTCCGTTCTTCTTTCTGTTTTATTATGCACTGTATGCATGTTATATATTGTAACTGCCTCGCCGTAGCCTCGTCACTACCTCGTCGAGGTTAGGCTCGACACTTACCAATACATGGGGTCAATTTTACTGATACTGCACTCTGCACTTTCTGTGCAGATTTTGGAGCTAGTAGTGGCTGATCGAGAGGTCGGTTGCAGACATTTCATCTAGGAGACCCAAGGTAGTCTGCAGGCCCTGGCGTCCCCTTCTACATCCCTATATTGTTGTTTTCTTTACTTCCAAAATAGATGTAATTTCTTTCATACCGATGTTTGTAGATATTCATAGTATGTTCGTGGATTGTGACACCAGATACTGGGTAGTAGTAATATCTTTTGTATTGTTAATAGTATATAGACAGAAGGTTATTTACGTACTTCTGTATTTACTTCTACTTGATTTAGTTTGTTAATTTTTAATTATGACATGTAAAGGAAAAAGGTTAATAAAACTCTAACGTTGGCTTGCCTAGCGAGTGCGATGTTAGGCGTCATTACGATCCCGACGGTGGAAATTCCGGATCGTGACACCCACACCTCTTAATGTGTAGAACAACCTCGGAAACTGTATATTTGGTGGCAATTCTCTAGAACTAGAATACAAAGGGCAGCGGGGCAAGGGCGAAGCTACTATGTAATTTGTGGGTGCTCATGTGAATTCAGTAATTGTTGTCAAATTTCATATATGTATTAACAAATATATTAAATATTTGTAAATATTTGCTTGTAAATTTAATTATTATTATTGCATATTAACTTGATATTGTAGACAATAAATTGCGTCGAGAAAATAAAATCAAGACCGAAAAAATATTGCAACAATCGCAGTATTTTATTTCTATTTGAGTGTACAATCTCTATGAATCCTCTGATTCTTCTTTCCAGTAGTAAATAAATTCAAGGGCTTTCGAGCTTGATCTTGAATCTATATTTGTTGCCGCGAACGTTGATCTTGAATTCAACTAGCACGAACTTTGATTTGAACTCGTACTCCTTGAACCTTGATTTATTCTTCGTTCTTGAGCTTGAACTCGATTTGTTCTTCGTTCTTGAGCTTGAACTTGATTTCATGAACTTGAACTTGATTGCTTGAAGCTTGAAACTTGTGGAGGAATCTGCACTGTTTGATCCATGAGCTCTTTCTTGCTTCTTGTTATAACTTCTGGTGTCTTTTCTGAATTATGAAGGCCCCTATTTATAGTTGTGGGAGGGAAGAGTTATGATAAGAACAAACTCTTTCCGACCAATCAATTAAAGTGTGACAAGGCAGCATTTGATTGGCCAGAACATATCACTTGCACACGTGGCCTAGTTTCATTGGCCTTTTAATGTGACTTGGCATGTCTTGTCATTTTGACACGTGGCATGATCCTATTGGCTCTCTTGTTTGACTTGGCGTGCCACGTCATTTCACGTGTGGCACTAAACTGGGCCTCTAGGAAGAAGACATTTTGGGCTTAATAAAGTGGGCTCATCATTTGTAGCCCAACTAAATGGGCTTGCACAATAAATTAGGACTTATTTTAACTCATACGTATTGAAACTATATAATTAATTCAATTATATTAGCCCAAAATATTTTAGTTGGACTAGAATATCTTGAATTTAAAATACTGTCCAAATTATTTTATGGATTTAAATTTAATAAATTTTATATGCCTACAAATGCCCCCTACTTCAAGACTTGTCAACGTCTTTAAACTTTTGAAGACTGGACTTGAAGTAATGGTAAGAAAATACTTCTCCCGCTTTTCGGAACTTAAGGATTAGTCCCCACGGCCACGAAAATGTTTGGCATTGGCTTATTAAATAATGATCTTCATGGATTGGAGTATTGAATACTACATATGATTCACCTAAGATAGTGATGACATGTATGCCTTTGGATTGCCTTGTTACTACACGTTAAAGTGTAAGATAACTTCATAGCACTTTTCAAAAAGGAAAATATTCTTAGAGTTGTTATTGAAGTCAAAGTACTCAATTTCTTTATCATAGTACACGTAGGAATTGGAGACATTCCCTTAAATTTGCTGTTCCCTATTAAATCGGATTCCATGTTTTTTTTCGTACAGACTTGAAGCTAATCATTCCTATTTGAATATGTTTCGAAGTCTGACATTCATCCAAGTCCATGTTGGAGTTAAATTGTTGTTGCCGCCTAGTACTCGTTCCCACATCGAAAAATAACTTCCAAATAGCCATCTCGAGACATCTATATATAGCTCATGCATGGCCTTTGTCAACATCACTTCATGGTATTTGCTTGTCGCTTCAATTCATAGATGCCAGGTAAGACTTCTCTTTCTTTTTCTACGTTTCTTTTGTTCTTTGTTCGTTTTTTTTAGGCCAAGAAAAGAAAAGTCGTCGAGTGCCAAGTTGACACGCAACTTCATGACGTCTCATAGAAGGATAAATCTGTCACGGCATATCTGGTCAAATCTACAACAACATATAGGAGGCCAAATCCGTCCCAACATATAGACGGACAAATCCACATTGTCATATAGACGGATAAATCCATACCAATATATAACAGACAAATCTTCATCACCATATAGACGGAAGAATCCACATCAACATATAGGCGGATAAATCCATATCAACATATAGATGGACAAATCCCCATCACCATATAGACGGACAAATCCACATCAACATATAGACGTATAAATCCATACCAATATATAGACGGACAAATCCACATCAGCATATAGACGGACAAATCCACATCAACATATAGACGGATAAATCCATATCAACATATAGACGGACAAATTCACATCACTATATAGATGGTCAAATCCACATTGCTATATAGACAGGCAAATCCATAAAGAGGCCAACTTAAGGTGCAAAACGACTTAAATGTCCACCTTAAGATTGGAGAGTTATAATTCCTTTTAAGGACAAACCCTCGGAGAGTCCAACTTAAGGTGCAAAGGAACTTAAATTTTCACCTTAAGAATGAAACATTAGAAAGCTCCAACTTGAAGACTTGGCGGACTTTACATATTTCAACTTGAAGATCAAAAATATTTGAAGATTTGACGGGCTTAAAATTTGGTGGACTTTGATGCTTCAACTTGAAGACTTGGCAGACTTTGCAGATTTCAACTAGAAGACCAAAAACACTTGATGATTTGACAAACTTGAAAATTTGGCAAACTTAATGCTTCAAATTGAAGACGTGGCGGACTTTGCAGATTTCAACTTGAAGACCAACAAACTTGAAGATTTGACGAACCTAAAGACTTAGAGAATCCCTGGACTTCCATGCAAATAATTAGAATCCCCCTAAAATCGTCCAATTAAAGGTACCAATTTACTATGGAGGGTTTCCCCCTTTAAATCAAATGAGATCCAAAGTTCAACAGGAGAATGGCGTTTCAGCTTGATTTTACATTCCTTCATACTTCATTCGGACATCAGTTGGGGCACTATGTATCTTTTGAAATCATGCGAATGAACTTATGAAACTCTAAGTTGCCTACATACCTCGGTGAAGAGGATCAAGTCATACCGTAATTCAGACGGGGTGATTTTTTTTTTTTAAATTTTTTTTTGTCCTAACTTTTGCCTAGGCCGCCTCTTTCGAGGTTTTCAGCCTAGCGGACTACTCTTTTTTTTTTGGGGGGGGGGNACATGATACGAAGAACCCACACTTTCTTCGTCTTCATCACGTTCCTTAGTATAGACCACAGTATATGGCTTTATCTTTCAGTACCTCTTTTACATGAAACCACAAGTTTTGTTTGTCGCCTCATTCTAGAAGGAACCAAACTTTGGAAATCCTTGGAGATCTCCTGGATTTTGGGTGAAGCGAGTGTTCTTATGCTTTGAAAATTTCTCCGGAACTTGTTCCCCTTCTTTAGTGGACCTAATCTTTCAAACACGGAGGCCCTCACGGGTGATTTTCCAAGTCGATCTAAGACAGAAGGCTTATTAGAAGCGGCTGATTCATCTTCTTCAGTGATATAGTTGCTACTCGCCCTCCTTATTGAGATGCGCACTGGTGACGGTTACTTGTATCCTAGACCTTCACGTGGTTGCCTCGTTGCAGCTTCAGATGGGAGCTTCCCTAACTTTGACGGCTCATTAGGATTGTATCCAGCTTTTGCAAATAGCTTGTAAGCATTAGGATCAAAACCTTCATCTGTTCGCTTTGTAGGGAGTGCCACATTCTGCAAACGATTTTGGGCTACAAACTCTGCAAGCGGCATTGAAGACGACTTTATTGCCTCAATTCGTTTGACCGGAAGAGTTAACTCTTTTAGCATGTTAGCTTGGCGATTAGATGATTCACCTTCATCTTTCTTCCTTTTAGGGACATATTGGAGCGCCGGACTTACTTTCTTGCCATAAGACGTAATATTCCCTCCATAAGATTTATTCACATTGGGTTGTACCTCCTTACTAACAGCTTTGGCTTCACCAGTAGTCGCCTCTTCTCTTTTAGTTGAGGGCTCTTTATTCTTGCTTTTCATACCATCATCAGCTTTCAGCTCCTTCACAATGCGGTTCTTCAAGTAGAACTTTGCATCGGCGAAGTGTGACTCAGCCTCGGTGAATGGCTCATCATCAGCAACTATCGTCTTCTCGACTTTACCTTCATAGTATTTTAAACATTGATGGTAGGTAGATGGAACTACTTTATTCTCATGTATCCAAGGCCTCCCAAGCAAAACATTGTACGAAGTCTTCGCGTCGATCACATGCAGCCATGCACTTGATTGCATATCTTTAATAGTGATTCCCAGCCTGATCGCGCCTATGGCTCTTTGCCCCCCTTGGTTGAATCCTTGGATCATCACACGACTTTCTGAGAGTTCGTTCATGGGAATACCAAGTTCTTTCACAGTATGGATTGGCAAAATGTTCACTGAGGATCCTCCATCAACCAAAATCTGGTTTACCCTTTCATCGCGCATATAGCCAACCAGGTACAATGGGCGGTTATGAAGAGTGTCACCTAGCAGAAGATCGTCATTTGTGAACGTGACTTTTTCCTCACAAGCATTAACTTCTTGAGGAGTGGACTCGATGGGCTATCCCGAAGATGGTGCCAACGGTAGGTCATCACTCTTTTCTTCTCCTTTGTCAGCATGGCAACAAGAGGCACCAATGCCCTCATGGGAAATCTTCGTGCGGAACCAACTTGGTAAAAACTCCTCCAAGGTCACTGGATTTCGTGGCTTTTAAGGGTGGTGCATCTCCACTTTTGCTTTCTTCAAATGCCTAACTGGATTCTTTTTTATTGGTCTTTTTACCATCATCTTCCTTGTTGGTTGTTCCACTGATTCTTTTCGTGGGCTCCTTTTGTGGCGCCTACGACGAGTCACCAACGTCCAACCTTCATCATCATCAGGTTGGTTGACTTCAGCTTTGTTGCTCTCCAGTAATTCTTCATCTTTACTTTCTTTAAAACCACATAATTCATCCGGACTAAATGAGCCAAAGGTGATAGAGACTTGGTTTGCGCTTGCTTTCTCATCTTCAAGCACGATCTTCTTTTCGCGAGCCAAGTCCATAACTTTGTCCTTGAAGACAAAGCACTTCTCCTGAGGGTGGCTCACAAGTCGATGGTATTTGCAGTAATTTGGATCATTTATTTTCCCAGCTTCATTTGGTCGCTTCATCTCCGGAAGCTCAATGAGATTTAACTCGGGGAGTTTTTCAAAAATATATGGCACATCAGAATCTAGAAATGGCCGCTCTTTCTCTTGCATTTCTTTTAAACTCAACTTTCCACTTGGCTTATCTTGAAAAGAAGTGGATTTCATACTCTGCTTCTTGCTCACCTTCGTTGTGAACTTCACAGGTTATGTGTTGACATTCACAACTACTTTGTTTTCAGATTTAGGTACGAACTTGCCCCATTTTCTGACTTCTTACTTGTCGTGCCCTTTGCGGGGCTCATAGATAGGCAACCTTTCATTTCCAGCGGAGGCCATGCTCAACTCCATGTCATGGGCACGAGTCACAAGTTCTTCAAATGTGCCAGGCTTGATACCTTGTAAGATGTAGCGTAGTCCCCAATGCATGGCTTAGATGCACATCTCTATGCCCGAAGCTTCACTAAGCCTGTCTTTTCAGTTGAGGCTTGCATTCCTCCAACGATTGATAAAGTCAATAATTGGTTCACTCTTTCGTTGACGAGTATTTTTAAGTTCTATCATACTCACAGTATGTCTCGTGCTACAAAAGCGATTGAGGAATTCTTGCTCTAGTTGATCCCAACTATCAATAGATCCAGCCTCGAGGTCCGTGTACCAATCAAAAGCATTTCCTTTTAATGAGCAGACAAACTGCTTGACGAGGTAATCTCCATAAGTCTCAGCATTGTTGCATGTCTCAACGAAGTGCGCCATATGTTGCTTTGGATTGCCTTTGCCATCAAACTGTTGAACTTTTGGAGGTTGATAGCCAGTAGGCATCTTCAACATATCGATCCTTTAAGTGTACGGCTTCGCGTAGGTAAAGGAGGACTTGGAAGCGACTTCATATTTGTTTTTTATAGTCCCTTCAATGAACTCCTTTAGTTGATTGATTGGAATCATCCCTTTCGAAAAGACTGGAATTTCCTTAGTGGATGCAATTTGTCGTGGGGCAGGATCAATCTCTTGAGCTTCTGGGAGTTTGCCAGGTGCATGGGTGGATTCTTCTTCCATCAAGATTCCCACCCTGTCTGTTAGCTTATCAATTCTAGCCTCTTGAATTTGCATGCATTTGGTCAAGCCAGCGATTGCTTCCATCAATTTTGCCAACTGCTCCTCCACAGATGAAGTGTTTGTCACCATGGCTTGCATGATTGTCGTGGACAATGGAGAGTATCATGGATTTTCACACGGATTGATCCTTGATTAGTTCACGCTATCTGGTGTAAGTGGGGAGGATCCATCACTTGAAGCATCATCATCTTCCTTCACAACTGAGTGCTTGGATCTGGAGAGGTCAAGCAGAGCAAGAGTTTTCTTGATCTTTTCAGCAACATCGTTTCCTCCTTCGGGTGCGTTTGTGGTAGATCTTGCTCCTTTTGAGGATGAAGATCCGAAAACAGGGGTTGATGCGGACGACACTTGGGGTGCTTGTTGTCCTAAAGAGCTCGCTTTGCTCCTCGTAATTGGTCCAAAGCTTCAAAGGTAACTTCGAGTATGTTTTACACATCAACATAGAACCTGGAATTAGCAGCCTTGGTGGAAGTTGAATTGGGGTTGATTTTCTTTGAAGCCATTTCGTTGTTCTTGAACTTTGGTGATTGAAAAGTTGAGATGAGAGGTAGAGATTGTCCCACTGGGCGTGCCAGAATTTGTAGACAATAAATTGCGTCGAGAAAATAAAATCAAGACCGAAAAAATATTGCAACAATCGTAGTATTTTATTTTGAATATTTGAGTGTACAATCTCTACGAATCCTCTGATTTTTCTTTCAAATAGTAAATAAATTCAAGGGCTTTCGAGCTTGATCTTGAATCTATATTTGTTGCCGCGAACGTTGATCTTGAATTCAACTAGCACGAACTTTGATTTGAACTCGTACTCCTTGAACCTTGATTTGTTCTTCGTTCTTGAGCTTGAACTCGATTTGTTCTTCGTTCTTAAGCTTGAACTTGAACTTGATTGCTTGAAGCTTGAAACTTGTGGAGGAATTTGCACCGTTTGATCCACGAGCTCTTTCTTGCTTCTTGTTATAACTTCTGGTGTCTTTTCTGAGTTATGAAGACCCCTATTTATAGTTGTGGGAGGAAAGAGTTATGATAAGAACAAACTCTTTTGGACCAATCAAATTAAAGTGTGACAAGGCCGCATTTGATTGGCCAGAACATGTCACTTGCACAAAAGGCACGATTTCATTGGCCTTTTAATGTGACTTGGCATGTCTTGTCATTTTGACACGTGGCATGATCCTATTGGCTCTCTTGTTTGACTTGGCGTGCCACGTCATTTCACGTGTGGCACTAAACTGTGCCTCTAGGAAGAAGACATCTTGGGCTTAATGAAGTGGGCTCATCATTTGTAGCCCAACTAAATGGGCTAGCACAATAAATTTGGACTTATTTATTTAACCCATACGTATTGGAACTATATAATTAATTCAATTATATTAGCCCAAAATATTTTAGTTGGACTAGAATATCTTGAATTTAAAATACGGTCCAAATTATTTTATGGATTTAAATTCAATAAATTTTACATGCCTATAGATATATCTGTAGAAGTTTTATAAACTTTAAATTCTTGATATCCGTTTATGGTAAAGAGTCTAGCACGCGTTAACACTCAATTTGAAAAATTATAATTTCACATCTGAAATATTCTGTCCAGTTTTACATGGTGGTCTCAGAAGATTGTGCCCTTCTGAAGTAGAATCCTCTGAATTGAAATATTTACTCTTGGCTATTTGTGCTGATAATAATAATATTAGAAAACTAATTGTTCCCCTCCTAATGGAAAGTATACCTCCTATTGAAATCAGCCATATTCTTGTTGATTTGTCGAGTTAAGAAACTTTTAGTGATATACAAGAAGTAACATTTGTAGTGTCCAGAGCCATATCATTTCCATGTTAACTACGTAAAAAGAAGCAACTATTTATTTTGAGAGGCAGAGGAAGTGCAATCATGAGAATGCATATACAAGCGATTTTTCTATCTTTTATTCGTTGCCCGCAGTAGCAAAATCAGGATCTTCATTAAGCAGAGTCAAATTTCTAAAAAATAATTAATACATAATATATATACATAAAAAAGTAATTATTACCTGTCAAAATAGTATTCTTGTGCGGTGTAGGAGTGTCAATTGACGTCCCATAGAGCTATGTGTCTTCGCCTCTCCCATAGAGCTATGTAGCTTCGCCGCTGGTTGTCCATCACTTGAGCCCCATCTAATTTCGATTCATGTTGTGTAAAACATATTTAAAAAGGAGGTATTCCCTACCACCCATTAACTTATGGAATGGATAGGACCATTCCACGATAATCTTTGATTGTAATTTGCATATATAAGTTTATTTAAAAAACTTTATTTTATATGAAGTTTACAATAACATTTGGCATTTTACACAAACGTAAGCAAGGGTTTGTTAGTCCACTTGGCAAGCCTACTTGAAAGTTCTGGTTTATGAAGGATATTTCGTAGGGGAAAAGTTGTCACTACGGCTATCAGATGACATTACAAATAAGGACTAAGCTTCCGAGCGGTGACTACGAGAGCTAAGGTCAATTTTTCTAGATGTGGGTAGCGGGTTTCTGCTCCCGTTAAAATTTTACTGACATAATAGATAGGAGATTGCATACCTTCGTCCTCACGGACTAAAACGGCACTTATTGCTACCTCCGAGACTGCTACGTAAATTAGCAGTTGTTCGCCGTCCTCCGGTTTTGACAGTAATGGAGGACTCAATAAATACCTTTTCAAATCCTTCAGATCCTGCCAGCACTCCAGAGTCCATTCAGAGTTATTCTTCTTTTTGAAGAGTGAAAAGAAATGATGACATTTTTTTAAAGATCGAGAAATGAATCTGCTTAAAGCGGCCAGTCTTCCTGTCAATCTTTGAACCTCTTTCATGCTTGATAGCTGGTCAAGGTTGTCTTTGATGGCTTTAATTTTGTTGTGGTTGACTTTGATCCCCCTTCGCAACACTAGGAATCGCAAGAACTTACCGGAGCTGACTTCGAATGCACATTTCTCGCGGTTAAGCTTCATGTTGTGCTTCCTTAGGATGTCAAATGTTTCTTGCACGTGTTTAAGATGATCACCTGTGTTCAAAAGACTTAACCAGCATATCATCTATGTAAACCTCCATGTTTTCCCTATTTGTTTTTTAAACATTTTGTTTACGAGCTGCTGATAAGTGGCTCCGGTGTTCTTCAGCCCGAAAGGCATCACATTATAGCAATATGTGCCGAAGTTCGTTATGAACGAAGCTTTTTCCTGATCCTCCTGATTCACCTTGATTTGGTTGTACCCGGATTAAGCATCGAGGAAACTCATTAACTCATTTCCGGCCCTCGCATCGATCACTTGATCAATGTTTGGCAATGGGAACGAGTCTTTGGAGCACGCCTTACTTAGATCTTTATAGTCTATGGACATGCAAAATTTATTATTCTTCTTTGGAACTACTACTATGTTAGCTAGCAAGTCAAGATACTTTACCTATTGAATGGAACCGATATCAAGCAAACGAGTTACCTCTTTTTTGACGAATTTGTTTCTGACCTCGGCGATAGGGCATTTTTCTGCCTTACCAGAGGGACGTTAGGATCCAGGCTTTGTTTGTGCACGGTCATTTCTGGAGGGATACCTATCATATCTGCATACGACAACAAAAAATGGTCAACATTAAACTTAAGAAATTTGATAAATCCAAACCTGAGCTCGGGGTTTAGTCCTGTCCCCGAGTGGAGCTTCCTCTCCAAGAACTTTTCGAGCAACGCAACTTGCTCAAGTTCTTCCGTTGTGGAATTCGAAGACTCCTCCCCCTGGTTGACTTCGCTCGGCTCGGGAACAAGCGTCGGTTCCTGTAATTACAAAGTTGCATGCTCTTTCCCTTTGCTTTTGGAAACTGAGATTGCGTTCATCTCCCTTGCTGCCAGTTGATCACCTCCTATTTGTTTAATTCCCTCGGGAGTTGGGAATTTCAGCAATTGATGATATGTTGATGGCCAACCCTTCATCTCGTGCAACCACTGTCTCCCCAGTATAATATTATAGCCCATATCGTTGTCTACTACCTCAAAAAAGGTCGTCTTCATCACCCCATCACCATTTGTGGGCAGCAGGATCTCTCCTCAAGTTTTCACGCTTGCAAGGCTAAACCCGTTGAGGAGTTTTGTGTCCAGAATGATACTTCCGGTCAGCTTGGCTTGCTCCAACACTCTCCAGTGGATAATATTGGGAGAACTTCCTAGGTCCACCAAAACACGTTTAATTTAAAATCTAAGACATTTAAAGAGATTACGAAGGCATCGTTGTGCGATAGCACTAGTCCATCTACATTTTCTTTCGTGAAAGTAATGTCGTCCTCAGCGACTTTTTGAAGTCTCTTACGGTTGGTTACTGACACCTTCATCTTTTTTGCAGCCGAAAATATCACACCATTAATCTCGTTTCCCCAAAAAATCATGTTGATCGTCAAACGTGGAGGATCTTCTCCTGCTTTCGAAGGTTTCGGGTTATCACGATTGCGGTCCAAGTTGTATTTATCTTGGTAGCTTAATAATTCTCTGAGGTGGCCATTTTTTAGCAATGTCGCCACCTCCTCGCGCAAATGCCGACAGTCCCCAGTCCGATGACCGTTGGTCCCATTGTATTCGTGCCACAAATTAGGATCCCTATGACTAGGATCAAATCTTATTGGTTTCAGGAACCGTGCCTCCTTAGAGTTCCACATTGCTGAAACTAGTTCCACTACACTGACGTCGAAGTTGTATTCGGAAAGCCTGGGGTAGGAGGAGTCCCGGGAACCCAATATCTCCTTGTCCTGCAATGATCTGTTATTCTGGCTGCGATCAGCTCTCCTATCGGTAGTGAATCTGTCCGCCGACCGAAAACCTTTGTCACGTCCTTGGGCCCTTTCCCAGGGAAAAAATCGACCTTTTGAAGACCGTCGATCTATTTCGAAACTATCCTTTGATTTCTCCTTACTCTTCTCCCGATCCCGACCCTTGGTTAACGTTGGGAAATCGAGCTGATCATCCTCAATTCTTATCTTTGACCCGTACAGATTGTGAACTTCCACCATGTTGTTGCCTGGAACTCGAGCAAAGTATCCTTCGATTTTCGGGAAGCATCAGAATTTCTCAGATTCAGCCCTTTAGTAAATGCTTTAGTTACCCATTCGTTCGGTACGGCCAGCAGCAACATCCTTTCTTTCTGGAATCTGGTCACGAACTCCCACAGCAATTCAGACTCTCCTTGTGCAATCCTGAATATGTCTGCCTTTCGGGCCTGTATCTTTCTGGCCCTGAAGTGGGGATTTTGACTACTTATTAGTGCATTTTAGCTTTTGTTTTGGTCTAAAAGCGCTTTATTGAATTCCCGAAACTGATGAAATGTGCTAAATTGCAGGAATATAGGAAGATGGACTCCCGATATGAAATCCAACTCAAAAAGGAGTAATCTTAACTCAAGGCCATAAAAGGCATACAAGCCCAAAAGTGCGGACCGCAGATGATGAAGGAAAAGCCAATAGAGTTTGGTGAAAAATGCGGTCTGCACATGAATTGTGCGGACGCAAACGATGGCTAGGACCAAAAGCTCAGAGAATGTGCGTTCCAAGTCCCCCAGAAGTGTGTATCGCACAAGAATTGTGCGGCCGCAGAAGAAGAGCTATGTGGTTTTATAAGGGCAAGATGCAGCTGCAGTTACAAATCTGTGGACCGTAGAAAGAGTCCATTGCAGTCGCAGATCAGAATTATGTGGCCGCCGATTTCCAATCCTGACAAGTTGAAAAAATATGCGGACCACACATGGAATTTTGCGGCCGTAGAACCTCCTGAATGGCATTTTTGTCCGAAATTTCTAGCCCTGTATAAGTAGATGATTGTCACGTTTTTAGGTCAATTTTGACATCAGCAACTACAGTAGTCGTTTCTCTTTTCTTCTTTTGGTAATTTTTCATATTTTGGGGTATTTTAACAAAAAATTTATCATTTTAATTTTGCAACATGAGTTTAATTAGCATTTCTTCTTCTATTTCTTCAATTTCAAGCATGAGTAGCTAGATTTTTACAAAGGTTGTGGCCCAACGCTAGTGTGTAAACCTTATAGATGTTTAATTTAATGCTTGCTTATGGTTCTGTGTTTATTATTTAGCCTTGTTCATGCTTTAATTTGTGAAATTAATGGATGCAAACATTAGTTTATGCCTATTTGGCTTGGTCTCTACCTGATAAAGAGAGACTTAGTCTAGGAAAATATGGCTAACAAGAAATTGGGTCAATCGAGAGATTGATAATCCCAATTAAACGGTTCAACATAGAGATAGTAATAACACGACTTGAGCTTTTATCAACCGTTTTGTGCAATATCCATTTGGACTTGAGAAAGCCAAATTGGGCAAAATCACTCTTTGACTGAGAGGTATTGAGTGGGTAATTGAGTGTTGATAGCTATGATACACCCCCAATCAACAATACAAGCATTAAAGTTTATATCTCAATAGGTAAACACGTAGGTGACAGTCATAGTCTTAGGCTTTTTACAAAACTTGAAAAACAACAAAAACAATTTCGTAGTTTTATTTCTTAATTTAACAATCTTAGTTTAACATAGACATAGAAACAACTCAAATTTGTGGAAGTATAAATTAAGATAGTGTTGATACCCAATTCTTCCCTACCTATTTTTTATACTCAAAATATTCTCAAAATAGCATGTATATGTTTGCCCAAAAGTTTGGTATTTTTCCTTTAATTTTAAATATTTTTAGATCAGTTTATTGTCTATTTTTACACTACAAAATCCGATAATTATTTTCAAACTAGCATTTTTGGTGAATAATTTATTTCATTCTCATATTTACACTAAGATATAATTAAGGTGATTTTTGCATATTTTTTATAAATTTATTTGATATTTCCAAGCTAAAATTGCATAAAATTGCAATTATAGCCTATATTGCGATTAATAGCATTTTACAATTATAAAATTGCTCCCAGTATTTTTAGATTAACATTTATATATTATTAATTAATTCAGTGCTTTTAATTTGTTTTTAAAATTATTTCAACTATTTTAATTAAATTAAAAAGGGAAAATTGGCTATTTAATATATAGCCCATCTGCATTTCAATTATAGCCACATTACAGCCCCCAATTTAAACCCAATATCAACCGCCCAACTCCTAAAATCAACCCAACCCCTGACCCAATTAAATTACCCGACCGGACCCCCCCTTTTAAATCACAGCCGTTGATCTAAAAGATCAACGGCCCAAACACACCCTTTCCTTTTTAATTTACCAAACCCCCCCACCCCTAATTCATTTCTCCTAACCTGCCGCCCTTGAATCCCCTTCCTCTCCCATTCTCTCTGCAAACCCTAGTCGCCGCCACCCAAGCTAACCCTAATCCCTGCAATTCTCGCCGGTTTTCATGGCTTCTCAGGCCATGAAACCTTCATACTCACCTTCTATCGCTCCTGTGTGCTTGGTATTCGAAGGTTTGAGGCTAGACCTCAAAGGTCTCCACCCAGACCTCCGCCGACTTGAGGTTTCCGGCCATCTCCGGCCTGGCTCCGGCACATCTTGGCCTCCTGAGCCTGTTTCCAGTCTTATCCGACTTAGATCGGACATTTTCGAAGCCTTTCTCATTCTAGGGTTCATCTGAAACCCTAGCTGTTGAGGTTTTTCTCCGATTCTCTTCAGATCTGCGTGTATTCATGCTTTACTTTGAGTTTTTAAGAGGTTTTCCCAACTTTTCATTAAAATTTTTACTTTCAAAGTCACTTCTTTCTTAGGGTTTCTGAAAAATGCTTAAATGTTTTTCTGACTTTTCTTCTCCCTTTCTTGTGTACGTTTGTCTCTGCTATGTTCTTGTGTTTCCTTTTTTACTATGTTCGTCATATTTTGTTCTTCCTTCTACCGTGTTTCTATACTATGTGTCTATGCTATGTTTTCACATGTTATGTTTTGCTACTTGCCTTCCACTATGACTTGATTATGCTTCACCTACTGTATTTTCCTACCATGTTCATTAAGCGTTCTTACTATGCCTGCTTAAGCATATTTTCTTCTACTGTTTCTTCTACTCTCATTGTGTTTCGAATTAATTCCCTTACTCTGTTTGCATTGAACATTCTACTATATCTGCTTGTTTTCTCTTCTTTGCATTTGATTCAAGTCGGAAACCCTAGGATTTGGGGTTTTTGGCGAGTTTGGTTTTGTGTGTTTGGACTAGGGTTCTATTTGAGCCCTGGACTCTCTCAAACTCACTTTGGAATCCATGTACTGAGTTTGAATCCTTTTGTGTATGAATTCTTCTACACTAAGACTCTTCTGATTAGCATGACAATCCCTTTTATATGTGTGTTAAAATTTTTTGTTCGAAAGGTTTTCCAACTTGTGTTCAAATCAGAATCCTTTTTGGGGGTTAATTAGTTACTACTGATTCTTCTTAAGTAAAGCCTCTCTATACCTTTTTCTGAAATACTCCTACAAAATCCAAGAAAAAAGAATTTTTCTTAATTATTTACCATTTTTAGGAATTTTTATAGATTTTTATTAATTGTTTGCATATTTCTTGCATGTTTAAGTTTTGCTAAAATCATGAAAATATCAAAAAATATCATGCTTTGCATTTAGGTTTTATTTTCACATTTTTAGGATTAATTAGTTAATTATTTATTTTATAAAAATTGAAAATCACAAAAAATGCTTCATCTTTACACTTTTTTCTTTTATTGATTTTTTCTCTTTTGATTTAGGATTAAGTAATTTTTATAATTAGCTAATTAATTTAATTTCACACTTTTGGATAATTTAGGTTTCTTTTTTTTAAATTTGTAGGATTTTAATTAAAAGAAAAGGAAAAATTAGAAAATAGTAAGACATTAAAAGAAAGATTGTTTGTTTGTCTTGTATTGAAATTGGGCTAAAGTAATTTCGAGTAGCCCAAGTGCTCACCACCCCAGCCCAAGAAAACGGGTCAAACCTGCCTGACCGACCCGAGCCGACCCAAAACCCATCCCCTCTAATTAAAACCTAGCCCCTGGACCTAATACAGGAGGAGATCAACAACAAAGAGGGCACCCCTTCTCCTAAAGAAAAACAAAAAGCGGTGCTCTTGAACGAAAATCAGAACGATCCCCTTTCAGCTGAAGAAGCTAACGTAGCGTTTCCCCTCCCCCATCTTCATCATCCTCTTTCCATCAAATTAAAAAGAAAATACACAAGAGAAATGGTTAGATTCAAAGAAAAGGAACAAAAAAAAAAGGTTTAAAGGCCATTCGAACTTTTGCTCTTTTATTTCAATTTTCTGGATTTTCGAGTGGTATTGGGGCTGTAAGAATTGCTGTTTGCTGCTGTGTTTGTTGATTCCGCTGTTGCCGAGCTACAAGCTTGTCGATTCCAACTTTTGGTTGCTTTCTTCTATTCTAAAACTGAACCTTGTGCGCGGCGAGGTATGTTCTTAATAAAAATGGTTCTCAGATCTGTTGTTTTATGGAATTATTGGAATATTGAAAGCAGGTATTTGGTCTGTTGAAATGTAAAGTGAGCAACTTGGTATTTACTGATTGTTGTTGTACTCTCTGAAGTGGGTGCAATTTCTTTGTCTATAGTTAATCGAAAGGCAACATAAGTTAATTGCATATTTTAATGTTGCTCTGTTTATGAACGTTTGCCAATTTGTTTTCTTCTTCTTTTTAGCTTTATTTCTTTCTTTGTAAAAAAATGCCATCTCCGTTCCTATTTTCTTCTTGAACTCTAATTTCTAATTATTGGTTACTATTCTGTTGGTTCTTCGTTTTTTTTTTTTAATTTATTTTTTAGTTTTCGTTTAATTTTCTGTCACGAAGTTATTTTATGGAGATACAAATGACAATAGAGGATTACTTCCTGAAGCTGAATTTTGAAGAATTGATGTGGTATTTTACCACGATATTGTGAATTTCGTGTTCGCGAAGTTGCCAAGTTCTGTACGTTGTGGTAATTGTTGATTCCCTTGCTTGATAATTCTGTCAAACTCAGATAGTGTGTTTTGTCATTGTATTTCATGTGAAAGCAGTACGTATGGAGATTTTGAGTTGCAAAAACTTTGAATGTAAATTACCTTGGCAATGGCAAAGAAAAATGTTTCACTGTTGATTCACCTTTCCTCTCGTTATGGGATTGCATATGTATATTAGATATACTAGTTTATGGCCCTCACAAAACTAGTTAGCTTTTATAGAAATTTGAGGTGTGCCGTGCCAAACAAAAAAATGACTTTTGCATGGCCCTCGTTTAATTAATCTTGTTTTAATCCTAGAATTCGGGACGCGCCATTTAGCGAATTTCATGGCCTCCCAAAAGTTAATAAGACGTTAGTCGCTTTAGGCGCGCTTTTTAATAACTTTACCTTCCTAAATACGGGTTCGCATTTATGTGACCCAAATCCAAATCTCAACGAAGTCGAAATGTGTCAAAAACCGCGGGTGCATTTATGTGACGTGGTTCGAGACGCGTTTTCACGACGTTGCAGTTCTCTTTAAAAATAATAATAAAAGCGGTTTAAAGTTAAAAAGCACATAAGTTAAAACATGTATTAAAATCAAATTTTAGCCAATTATAATAATTTAAGCGACCGTGCTAGAACCACGGGATCCGGGGGTGCCTAACACCTTCCTTCGGGTCAATAGAATTCCTTATTCAGAATTTCTGGTTCGCAGACTCCAACTGGGAAGTCGTAATTTTCCTCGATTTGGGATTCAGGTTAAACCGGTGACTTGGGACACCAAAAGCCAATCCTATCCCAAGTGGCGACTCTAAACCAATAAATAATCCCATTTCGAATAATGTCACTTTAAATGGAAAAACTCCCTTGTGCATTATCCTTCGGGGTAGGTGTGTAAAAAGGAGGTGTGACACTACTGATTCTTCTTAAGTAAAGCCTCTCTTTACCTTTTTCTGACTTGGTTCATTCATACAAAATTTTCGACTCTTGATTGCTTGGCTGTCAACTGATTTCCTTTCCTTAATTTGCATGATCGTGTACTGTCAAAACCCTTTCCTTAAATAACTATTATGTATTTACCCTTCTTGCATTACTTTGAAAAGTGTTTAATTAACCCCTTTCCTTATTTACCTTGCCGTTTGAGATCAGAATCCCTTAATTAAAGGAAAACCTTGTGTGATTGACTTTCAAACTATTTTCTTACCTATTTCTGCTTCTTTTCTGCACTATAAATACATGACACAATTCTAAATAACACACACACACGATTAAGCATACAGAAATCACAACTCTCTTATAAACCCATACTCTTGTTTCTTGACTGCACTTTGGCTCTCATAAGTCTACTGTTTCTCCTTACTTGCTTCTTTGAACTGGTATGCTCTAAGATTAATTTCAGCATCTCCCTAATGTGTTTATTTATAGTCCCTGTATCCATGCCTGCCTTCAATTCTCTGCAAAGTTAATTTTAAAGTATCTATATGCTTTGCCTGTTCTTTCGTTGTTTCTTGCTGCTAGTATAAACAATTGTTCCCATACCCCTATTCCCATATATGTGCTGAGTTAAGGTATGGCCTGGCAGCATCCCGATTGCTGTTCAGGGCTGAACCTGGCCTTCAACAAGGTCTTAACTCCCTAATTCTAAGGTTGACAGGTTGGTCAGGGGTGTGCCAGCATCCAGTTGCTAGGCATGACCATCAGCCTGCCCTGGCTCTCCCCTAATTCCCTTTCATTGCACTAACACTTACTCCTAGTCTTTAAGTTCTGCCCCCTTCTTATGAGCCTTGCGTTGGGATCTTGAGTTCCCTCTGAACTTGGACATTTGAGGGCTGGCCCTTCCACACTGCACTATAATCTGATTCTGCAATGATATTTGGGGTGTAAGCATTGCCTGGAACTCTTGAAGTTCCTTGGGACTTTGACTCATCCCAAATAAGAGAAAGGCTTTGAAAAATCCGATCCTGGAAGTTGGTTTATCTCATATTATTAGACTCTGAGTCTGGATTAGGCTGATTAGATGTAGATGTAATCACTGATGTAATTTTATTATTTCCTCTGATTCATTTGGTTTGTAATAAATTCTGTAATAACTACTGGGGTGTATAGTGAAAAGGGATGGGATTGTATGCATGCCAAAGGGTAGAAATCATGTTTATAGGATATTTACTTTCAAATTCTGCATCTCACATAGAAATCATGTTTATAGGATATTTACTTTCAAATTCTGCATCTCACATAGAAATCATGTTTTAGGGTGTTTACTTTCTAATTCTGCATCTCACATAGAAATCATGTTTTAGGGTGTTTACTTTCTAATTCTGCATCTCACATAGAAATCATGTTTATAGGATACTTACTTTCAAAATTTAACATCTTATGTAGATGCCATGCTTTAGGAGTTACTACTTTCAAACCTCTGCATCCCACATAGATACCATGCCCATAAATCGTTGCTGAAATTCTGCATATCATATAGATGACCTGCCTATAGGATCTCTGCATGACAATAAACAGCGGTAAAATCAGTAGCACCTAGAAAGCATGCCCATAGGAGCTATCAACTAAATCTGAATCGCCACTCGCTCTTAAGTCTAAAATCAGTGGTAATTTTAAACACTAACATAGCTTACAACCAACAATTCTTTTTGCAATCAGTTTATTCCTCCGTTCCTGAATTAATAGATATCATGCCTATAGGTCCCGTTTAACACACAGGCAAATAGTTAAGTAATTAACCAACTGTCAGTTTTCGACAACTACATCTAAGCAGGACTAATTTGGACTCCCTATCTGGGAAATATGTGGTAAATCAACTTCTCCTACGTTAATTTTAATTAAGGACCTAACCAGTATTTGTCAGTCGTGCTAAATAAGTTGCTTTTTTTTAAATGAGGAGGCCTATTTGAGCCCTTAATTGCTACCAGTTCCCCTTTAATTGTTTACGTGTTTTGATCGTCGCCCTAGCTTTTTAACCTTTTAAACTCTGAAAAGCCTAACTCCCTCCCCTTTTAGGATTAGTAGTATCAAATGCCTCCGAGACTTATAGGTGGGACGGGTAATAGCATGCAGTAGGTGACGATACCATTCCGCGCTTAATACCTTAACGGGGTGGGAAGGGTAGACATAGAGATATGATCACACGATAATACAATGTGTACGATTTGCTACCAGTGTTGTGCGGATGATCCATGTGTTTTACAAACTTAGGACCCCTTTCCTTTATGTAACTTTGTTATTATAAAATTTTGTCTTTGTTTCAGCCACCCGAAACTCTTCTTTTAATTTACTGCACTATTCTTGTCTTCTAAGTTTTCATTTCTTTTATTTAAATTTCTGTACTTGGACGTTTCCTTAAACAAAGTGTGAGACCACTTAGATCCTTTTTCCATATGCTTGTTACGTACCTATTTGCAACCTTTGTGTATAGAATTATTTGTCTGCATTTCAAGTCACAACATTGCATGGACGGGAACCACACTAGTGGATCTTGAGGGGTGCTTAACACCTTCCCCTCGAGATAATTTTTAGCCCTTACCTAAACTCTGTTTTTCAGTTCAAAACCCTTAGTGTCCTAATGCACTTAATCATTAGGTGGTGACTCTTCAAATCCAGAAAAACCAATTCCCAAACGGGAATAGAGTTATCTTCCCAAATGTCGTAAACCCGATTTCGCGAGGAAAAAGGGGCGTCGGCAGATAGTTCAAGCTCGCTACTACAATATATACTCCTAACTTCCATATATAATTCCCTGTGGAAATCGACCCCGACTCTTGTTGGGTACTGCTATTGCAATCGACCGTTTCAAATCCTTGATTTGAGGAGTGAATTGGACGAGATCAATTTTTGGCACCATTGCCGTTGAGTTAATGGTGGTGTTAACTATATATTTAGGATTCTGTGTAGAGTGTATCATTTTCCTTCCGAGATACTAATTGGTGTGAATCAATTGTAGGTACAATAATGGCAAACAACAATGATCAACTAGGAAACATGCCTTTGGGGGATGTGGACGTTGATGATGACCAAGTTGAGGAGGTTCCTCTTGAACCTCAAGCAAATAGTAAAGGCCGGCCACCTCAAGACAATGTCCCAGTTCCACCCCCGCCTCCACCAAGAGCAGCTCCACACCGGGTGTTGCCGAATGAATGTTATGCAAGTGCCATAGTCTCGTCCCGTATTAGTGCGGGAAACTTTCAAATCGAAATGAAATGCTCATACTGCTAGAGCAACGAGGATACTTCACCGGGGCTCCAAGTCAAAATGCATACAAACACTTGAAGGGGTTTATTGAAACACCTCAAAATTTTAATAATATTTGCATTCTTGATTGAGCATTTTTATAACGAGGAGATATTTTACTTTGCACTTCTTAAACGTGAAATTGACAATATATGAAAATTTCTTACTTTAGGTTGTGTTAATATTGACAAAGAAGCTCCATGATGTTGCTATGTGCAACACTTAATATTATTTTGATGAATTATTATTAAATATATTATATAATTAAATTTTTGGGCTGCCAACCTTTTGTATTTATCTAAAGATATTAGTAGTTTGGGCGGCCACATTTTCATACTTATCCAAAGTTTAGATATTACTTTGGAAGTCTTGGTTTTCCATATCCTTCTCTCTTGTTTCATTCTTGCAAGACAAAGAAACAAAACCATCTACCCTCTCTCCTTCTTAGCCTCTGAAAACTTCATGAAACCACCATAAATTTCTACTAAATCAACCAGCAAAATTCGTTCTTGGTGAAGATCAAGTTGGTCTCTCTTTTGGGGTAAGTTTCTAAGCTCGTTTTTACACTAGACAACTATTAGTGTTTTCTATATATCTTTTTGTACAGAGCTCCGATTTAAGTGATCGAGGACTTTCTTGAAAGGTATTTCATAGATCTATAACTCATATGAAGGAACCAAAATATGGTTTTGCTGGTATTTACCCGAAAAGAGATCAGAAAGTACAGGGTTGGTGCTGCCCAAATTTTCAGTTTTAGAAATACTCCATGTACTACTGTTAGTAATTTTAGCATAACTTTCTGTACAAAGTTGATATGGGGGTGATTCAAGATGTTCTGAAACTCTATGACATAGATTTACAACTTTTATGAAGACTATACAGTCTAGTTTGTCCGTTTAGATCTTCAAAACTGAGCCACAACGTGAAACAATGATACTGTCCAACATTTCTGTTTCAAACATTTTTGGGTAATTTTCACCAATATCATGTTTAGTTTGACATGTTAAATCATTGAACTTATTTAGATATTTTATTATGTTTTTAAGGTATATAAACCCTCGAAAAATCAAAGGGGAAGTGTTTGAGGAAGTGGACGGATTTGGTTTGTTTACGGTGTAGACAATTCGAACGTCCCCAAGTTGTGATTGAACTGTTTTTTGGTAAAACACCAAGGTTTGTGTATAAACTTTGTACTCTTTTTGCTTGCTGGAATATTCTGGAATAACCTGATTTTATTGCTCTTGTCTTCAATTTATATTGTTATATTCGTAATATATCAAATATTGTAAGATATTTGCTAAATCGCCCATTCGTACGGATTGTTTGATCATTTTGCATTCTTGTTGGGACTTTGTCCTTCTTGTGGCAGTGACTTTGTCACTCATCTTGGCATGCCTCTTGATTTGGATCTTTTGCCATCTTTACTTTGGATTTGTAGTTCGTCTTAAATTATGGAACTTGTCCGTCTTAAGTACGAACTAGGAAGCCATTTTTAATATGGTTCTTGATTCTCTTGACTATTGGGTTTTGACCCCACTTGATTTGGGGCTTCGGTCCATCTTGATATCTGATTATGCTTTAGTGTGATGGCATGACGTATATATTGGGCGAAAAATGGATATTTGGTAAACTCTCTTGATTGATAGTATACGGTTTCTCGACTCTTGAACATTGTTATTGATATTTGGAAACACTTCAAAGTTTGATATTTGATATTTTTGGTATATTTGTTCACTTATTTTAAATTATGTTAAATTGAGCTACCTATGACTGAAAAGGCGAATTGGAGAATTTAATGACTCCAAGCCCAAAGTTTATACGCCACTAAGCTTTATGCTTAGTGATAGTTATTTTCTATCGTAGGTAATGTACGGGATAAAATCTGAAGACGACTATTATGAAGTAGTCTTTTTGGGAGCTTTTATGGAGATCACATTTTCTTATGCACCTTGGTTTTGCATAGTTTTGGGACATGTAGATGATATATATATGTCACATTTATGTATATTATTTGGAGGCTCGTTGGATTTTAAGACCAAAATCTTGTAACTTGAATTTGGTAACTTGTTTTGCTGTTTTAGGTTGTGTTAATAACTCAAGTCTTGTAATATGCCGAATTTACATTTTGTCTTGTAAATATGTACAAAGGAGAAAACTAGTTTCCTTTTTACATATACCCAATAGTTTGAAATTTATGTACAATACAAACTTGCAGTGATGTTGAATGAAAGTATAAATTGGTTAGGAAGTTGCTTTAATCTGTTGATTGTTCAAGAAGGGTTATATCACCTTATGTTGATATTTTGACATTGTATTTCATTTAAAATAAAATTATGAAGTGTATTTTCAAAAAAGAAAATATTGCACTTTGATCCTTTTCGCATGGGCCTATTTCCGCTACTAAATTATTCTGAATATTTTTAACTAATATCTTTTTAATATTTTATAAATAGTAAATTAGATTTGTTTCCTAAGTAGCACCCTCCCAAAGAGGTTACTACATTTATGGACACTTGTTGGGGGAGTAAACAAACAAACGTCTCCGAGGATGCTTTAAGGTTAAGGCTTTTTGCCTTCTCTCTATGGGGGAAAGCCTTAGATTGGTTATAAAGATTGCCAAAACATTCCATCCATACTTGGGATGAGTTGGCGGAGAAATTTATTGCCAAGTTCTTTTCTCCCAGGCATATGACTACTCTTAGAGACGAGATTCTAGCATTCAAACAAGAACCCAATGAGCCGTTACATTAGATATGGGAGCAGTATAGAAAAACGGTTAAAGAGTGTCCTAATAACGACATGATGGAGAATATGGTTCAACAAACTTTCTATCGGGCGATCAATACGACCAATCAATGCATGGTAAATCAACTTGCCCGTGGAAATTTCATGACAATGCCACATGCGGAAGCTTGTGAGATTTTGGATGAAATGGCTGACACATCCTCAGCATGGAAAAGTCGGGCTAATGTTCCTCAAGGTGATCCAAATGTGATTCACCTCCATAAAGAGTTGCATGACCATAGGCAAGCCATTGTTGAATTGACCACCACAATTAATCAATTAGCAAAGGCTCAACTTCAACAAGTGCAAAGTCCTAAGCAAGTCAATGCCATGGAGGGAGTAAATATAATGGTGAACAAAAGAAGGACCAAGGGTCTGCACGTGCAAAACCGAGTAAAGAATTATGTGCAAGAAGATAGTGGATTTGATCAAGATGAATCTTACAATGAACAAGAAGAGGAAGTGCAATATGTGAACAACTTTCAAGGGCAACCAAACAATTTTCGAGGCCCAAGTCAACAACAATGGCAACCTAAAAATAACCAAGGCAATTGGAATTCTAACAACCAAGGTAATTGGAATGGTGGGAACGATCAAGGGAATTGGAATAACAATAACAATCACGGAAATTTGAGTGGCAACAATCAAGGGAATTGGGGAGGTAACAATCAAGGCGTATGGAACAATAATCAAGGCAATCGGGGGTCGGATTTTCAAAGGCTCCCGATGTATCAACAACCGAGCAACCCGTCTCCTTATCCTTACCATGGCCCAAGTTCTTCCAACAATGAAATAGAGCGAATTGAGAATATGTTCAAGCAAATGATGGACAAGAATGCCGATTCGGATGCCCAACTCACCTCACACACCAAATCAATTCGCAACTTAGAAGTTCAAATGGGGAAAATCTCTCAAGCTCTAAATACTCGCCCTAAAGGGGCACTACCAAGTGACATGGTGGTGAACCCAAAGGGTGGGAACAACAAGATGCATGCCATGGCCTTCACGACAAGGAGTGGGAAAGGTGGGAATGCACCCACCTCAAGTCAAAGGAAACTTGTGGATGATGAGCAAGTGGTACAAGAAGACGAGACCCCGAACAATATAGTGCAAACAAATGATGAAGTGCAGATTGATATTGATGACAATGTGGAAGAGACTCAAGCAAAAGTAAACCCGTCTAGGGATCACATTATTGACATACCGGAAATGGTAGTGCAAAAGGCTAAGGCACCATTGCCTAAGCCTCCTCCTCCATATCCTCAAAGGATTGCATAGAATAATGGCGAGAATCAATTCAAAAAGTTCATTCACATGATGAAGAGTCTCTCGATCAGTGTGCCATTGGTTGAATCTTTGGAACAAATGCCCGGTTATGCAAAGTTTATGAAGGATTTGGTGATAAAGAAGCGGTCGATGAATTTTGAAACTATCAAAGTCACTCATCAAGTGAGTGCAATTCTGCATTCAATGGCTCCTAAATTGGAAGATCCTGGTGCTTTCACAATCCCTTGTACCATTGGAAGTGTCGAGTTTTCAAAATTGCTTTGTGATCTTGGGGCAACTACCAACTTGATGCCCTATTCGGTTTTCAAGACTTTGGGAATTGGGAAACCAAGACCCACATCTATGAGACTACAAATGACCGATCGTACCATGAAGAGACCATTGAGAGTAATTGAAGATATATTGGTTCTTGTTGATAAATTCATTCTTACGGTGGATTTTGTCATTCTAGATTGTGAAGTGGACTATGAGGTGCCGATTATTCTTGGAAGACCTTTCCTTGTTACGGGGAAGGCTCTTGTTGATGTGGAAGCCAGAGAGCTCACTTTCCGGGTGGGTGATGACAAGGTGGTATTCCACGTGGCAAATCCATGCGGAAACCAAATAGCAATGAAGTGTGTTCTTTCGTGGACTTGGTGACCGATGTGATTGTTGATGATACAAGTGCCATGATTACTGTGGGTGATATGTTGGAGGTCGTCTTGCTCAACTTTGATGATGGCGAGATGGATGGCTTTATGGAATGCAAGAATTCTTTGAAAGGAATGGGGTCATACAACTATGCCATCAAGGAAACA
This sequence comes from Nicotiana attenuata, assembly GCF_001879085.1. Lineage (NCBI taxonomy): Eukaryota > Viridiplantae > Streptophyta > Magnoliopsida > Solanales > Solanaceae > Nicotiana > Nicotiana attenuata. The sequence continues at coordinate 35,319,378 of NC_031996.1, read as the reverse complement.
CTCCCTCGATCTTGAAAATAGGAAAACCCCTACTACAAAGCCTTCCATTGAAGAGCCTCCTACCTTGGAGTTGAAGCCATTGCCTCCACATTCTCAGTATGAATATATTGGCCCTTGTTCTACTTTACCAGTTATTCTTTCCTCTTGTTTGACTAACGTGCAGGTAGATTCGACGTTGGCGGTGCTACAAAAGAGGAAGAAGGCTATTGGATAGACATTGGAAGATATTCGAGGGATAAGCCCCGCATCGCATGCATATTATAAACTTGGAGGAACGCGCCAAGCCCTCTATTAAACATCAAAGGAGACTAAATGAAGCCATGCAAGAGGTTGTCAAAAAGGAGATTATCAAGTGGTTGGATTTCGGGGTTGTCTTCCCCATTTCTGATAGTTCGTGGTTCTCCTGTTCAATGTTACCCAAAGAAGGGGGGCATGACGGTGGTGACCAATGACAAAGATGGGTTGATACCTACAAGAACGGTGATCGGATGGAGAGTGTGTATGGACTATCGCAAGCTCAACAAAGTCACAAGGAAGGATCAATTCTGTTACACCCATGTTTTCGTACGTGAAAGTATGCCATAAGTAAATTGATGAAAGATGGGAAATGAGCTGTTACATCCCACATTTTCATACGTTAAAGTTTGTTGTAAATTAATCGACGTAAGCTCGGGAATGAGATTATAGGTATTATGCTATTTCAAACAAGTGATATGCAAATTCTTGAAGGTGAGAGGGTGAGCGAATCGAAGAAAATAAGTTTCGTCGAAGTTTGACATTTTGGGATAAAGTATGGTCTAAGCTATAACACCCGGTATTTATGGACTTGTGCTATAGAAGGTACCACATGACCATGATAGTAAGGTATATAAAGTGTGTTAAAAGTGAGTAATATTTTAAGTAATTTAAAATAATTCTTAATTATGTGAATAATTAGGTAATTATTAATTTTTAGTGGGAGATTAAATAATTAAATTAGCATATTTGGATAGGCTTAATAAGCCCCCAATGTAGCAAAAACTAAATGTAGATAAAGACCAAGTAAATGACTCTGACACCATGTAGCAAGGTGGCACTTTTAAATAAATTTGTGGCCAAGTCATCACTAAAGTGGGGCCCACACCCACTAAGCTTAAAAACCCATCTAAATCACTTAAGGGAGATACATATATCTCTTCAGCGTAAGGAAGAGAGCTTCAACAATTCATACGAGACAAATTAATATTATAGCAGCGTGAAATTGTGGTTCTAAGGGAGTACGGTACAATCTGTCTCAAGAATATCATACGGATTTTTCCCTACTTCAATACGCCATTACATGTTTTATCACGTTTGACGGGTATTGGAAGGATTGTCAAGAGAATCAACTCAGGTATGTTAAGGCTATCCCTTCTTTCCTTTTGGCATGATCCAAAGTACTAGGGGTGCCTATGTTCTTGATTCCCCACGTGTCTTAATATTATATCTTTTGTTCATGGGTCTCAGAATTACATAGTTGATAAAGTTATCCGAAAGGCATATATATATATATATATAAAAGTTACGGCGTTATACATGCACCACCACCTGATGAGCTGGTATACGTTGGTGATTTGCCCACAGTGGCCGAGATGATATGATGGGATGCCCTCAGAGGCTTGATGATGTTATGTACGCATATACCTATGCATGGTACGACATTTATACACATATCCATGACATTATAAATATGAAATGATTCACAGAGCTATTCAGATTTACATGTTGAGTCTTTTACTCCATGTTTCTTTCATGTCTTTTATTTACTGATTTTCATTCCTTACATACTCGGTACATTATTTGTACTGACACCCCTTTTACCCGAGGACGTTGTGTTTCATGCCCGTAGGTCCCGATAGACAGGTTGAGAGTCCTCCAAGTAGGCTATTAGCTCAGCGGAAGGTGTTGGTGTGCTCCATTTGCTCCGGAGTTGCTTATTTGGTCAGTATGATTTAGACATGTATTGATTAGTATGGCAGGGCCCTGTCCCGACCTTTATGGTTCTTATATACTCTTAGAGGCTTGTAGACATTGTCATGTATATGAAAGAATGTATGGCCTTGTCGGCCTATGTTCGGTGTACGAGTGATCATTTCGGCATATAGACCCGTATGTCATATGTATAAGTCCGTGTATCATGTTGGGTCATCCTTTGTCGAGTATTCCCTCATGCTTTATTCTAGTTATCTCATGACAGCCTTTCTTGTTCATTTACCTATGACAGTATGATATGAAAGATACGTTATGTTGGTATTCGGTTGAGTAAGGTACCGGGTGCCCGTCGCGGCCCATCGGTTTCGGACGTGACAATTTCCTACTTCCTTTCTTAGACCAAATGCTTGATAGGTTGGCCGGCCGTGCTTTCTTGATGTGTATTCGGGCTACAACCAAATCATTATTGCTCTGGATGATCAAGAGAAAATAACTTTTACATGTCCCTATGGTACTTTCGCCTTCAAGCGAATGCCGTTTGGTTTATGTAATGCATTGGCGACTTTTCAAAGGTATATGATGGCTATCTTCACGGACATGGTAGAGGACTACCTTGAAGTTTTCATGGATGACTTTTTGATTGTTGGGGATTCCTTTGATGATTGTTTGGCTAATTTGGACAAAGTATTGGCAAGATGTGAAGAAACGAATTTGGTGCTAAATTGGGAGAAGTGTCATCTCATGGTCGAGGAAAGCATTGTCCTTGACCACAAGATCTCAAAGAATGGCATTGAAGTCGACAAAGAAAAGATTGAGGTGATTTCTATACATCCACCTCCAACTTACGGTGAAGAGCGTGCGGAGTTTCTTAGACCACGCGGATTTTACCAGCATTTCATCAAGGATTTTTCTAAAGTGGTGAACCCGTTAAGCAAGCTCCTAGAGAAAGATGCTAAGTTTTACTTCAATGATGATTGTATGAGAGCCTTTGAATTGTTGAAGTTCAAGTTGAGAACCACCCCCATTATCACCGCTCCTAATTGGAGTATCCCTTTTGAGCTCATGTGCGATGCTAGTGATGTAGCAGTTGGGTCTATTTTGGGCAACGCAACAGCAAGATTTTTCATCCGGTCTACTATGCTAGTAATACCATGAATAGTGCCCAAGTCAACTATACCGTTACGGAGAAAGAGCTCATTGCCATTGTGTTTCCTATTGAGAAGTTATGCCCGTACTTGATGGGTGCTAAAGTGATTGTCCACACGGATCATGCGGCACTTCGTTATCTTATGAGCAAGAAAGACTCCAAAGCCCGGTTGATGAGATGTGTGCTTTTGTTTCAAGAGTTTGATATTGACGTCCAAGATCGAAAAGGGAGTGAAAATTAAGTGGCGGACCACTTGTCTTGTTTGGAGGAGGAGGGGAGGCCGTATGATGGCCTTGAAATTAATGACTCCTTCCCCGATGAGCAACTTTTGGCTATTTCAATGAAGGAGGAGCTATGGTTTGCGAATCTAGCAAATTTCCTTGTAAGTGGTATTACCCTGGATGAGTTCTCTTCAAACCAAAGGAAGAAACTCAAACAGGATTGTCAAAACTATTATTGGGATGATCCGTACCTTTTCCAGGTTTGCACAGATGGGGTGATAAGAAGATATGTACTGTTGATACCTAATTTTTCCCTCATATATTTTTTAATATGCATATATATTTTCAAAATAGTGCACATGCATTATTATTAGAGTTACAAACATGCATAAGTGTTTTTTTTAATTTTTCTATCATTTTAAAGGCTTTAAAACGATTTATTTCAGCATTTTTTATTATACAAATATCCAACAATTATCCCTCATATTATTTTTATGATGATTTAATCATCTAAATTCATCATTTATGACTATATATTTTATAAATATTTTAATTGCATTTTTTATAATTGCATTTGCATTTTTAAGGCTAGAATTGCACATTTTGCAATAATAGCCCATATATATGTATAGTTATATTATCTATATGAAAAATGATTTTTTTTATTTTTATAATGTTAAATAATTATTTCAAATCATTTTCATGCACAAGTGACATTTTTTATTATTTACTAATTATTTTTATAAATTATCTTATTAATTTAATTGGACATTTAAAATCTAGCCTTTTTTTAATTAAATTCGGACCTAGCCTAACCCAATTACCCCAGCCCAATACACTATCCAGCCCAATACTCCATACCCGTCCAACCCAGTACCCAAACCTGTTCATTATAACCCGACCAAAACCTTTGAATCAGGACAGTTAATCTCTAATATCAACGAACCACATCACCCCAACCCTATTAAATCAACCTAACCCATCTAAACCCTTATCATTTCACCCCACCTGCCGTCTCTATACACTCCCTCTCATCTTCTCCTCTCAAAACCCTAGCGCCGTCACCCTTAACCCCTTTCGATTCCAGCCAGATATGGAATCAATCGAGGATTTTCTTACCTTATTGATCATTCCTCGTTGTTGGTTCCTCGTTTATGACATACCAGAATTGCTTGCCTAACTTGGCAAGCCGTTTTTCCTTATTCCGGACCAGATCTGGTTCGAACCTTCATTCCTTTTTCATCTATGTTCATTCTTTGCCTTTTGGTGTGAATCTCTGAGATTTGGTTCGATTTTTTTCATTTACCCTAAAGCTAGGGTTCGAATCTTTTCAAAATCTGTTATAGTTCCCCTATTTAGTTTCCTTTAATGTTTCCGTATATCTATTCTGTGCATCTTTATTATAGCTTTCCTTTGGTTATTTACGCTAATTTTTACTTACCCTAAATTAGGGTTTAGATCTTTCCAGATCTAAAATGATTTTTATTCTTTTGTATTTTTCCTTTATTGTTCCAGCATATCTATCTCTGTGTTTATAATTTCTTTACTATTTCTGACCAATTTCATTTACCCTAAAATTAGGGTTTTGATTTTTAAAAAAAATTAACCAATCTGTTGTTTCATCTCTGTGTATCTATTATAGTTCCTTTATTACTTCTGAATGATTTCACTTACCCTAATTATTTCCGTCTTTATATCTTTGTATTTCTACCTATTTTTTTCTAGGGTTTCGATTATTTAGTCACTTCTCTTGATGTTTCTGTCCTTAACCCTGGCGTTAATTACTGACTAATTTTATTTACCCCAAATTAGGAGATTTTAGTCTTTCCCTTTCTTGTTTGGTATTGATATTTCCTTATCTGGTTCGGTTTACCTACTCTCATTACTTCCTTACCTTATTTGATCTGGTACTTGAACATTGATTGATTATGTATAATACTTTCCCTAATTTAAGTGGTACTGGCCTGATTATATGTTGCTAATTGATTGAACTCCGACTTTGATTGATTTTAGAGTTATTCCCATTCCTTATTTGTGTAAGACTGATTCATTACCTTGTTTATCTACCTAGTTGAGTACTGTTTAAACCCTTCCCCATTCCTCTTTAGGACGAGACTCGAACTCTCCTATTCTCACGTCTAAAAACTTAAGCTCTCTTGCTCTCTTGTTCTGATTTCTGTGCTAAGTGTCTCTTGATTTTGGCTGGCTGAAAGCCAAGGCCAAAATTATTCTAGCACCCTATTGCTGTGGTATACTTACTTGCTTTCTCACTTAACTGGTATGCCCTAACCTTTGCGATTCCATTCTCTATGCTTTGCTTGGCTAGTCTGTTTCAATTCCTAGCATGATTCTGCCCTTTAAATGATTATGTGATCTCATCTAGCAGCACTGTTAACTTAGGACTAAGTTATCCTGAATAATATAAATCCTTTTCATAGTTTAAGGTTCAACCTGTTTCATGCATTGTTGTTAATTCTGCACCTGTTTTGAACTCAACACATTACAAGCACGTAATCAGTTAGCTTGTTGCTTAACTCATATGTCATGCTTGTTAGAATTCAAATATTTTTGCCTAATTGTTTCTGTTATTAAACCGTGATCGTCTTGGTTACTAGCATGAGTACTTAGCTTAACTAGACTTCAATTTATTTAAACTATGTGTTTAAACATGAATTCTGTATGTTTCCTTGGTGCAGTTTTGCCTGCAATTCTATGTTCCGAATCCTGTCTTTTTCTGAAATCCATCTATTTTTTAAAACCTCCCCCTTCTCTCTTTACTCTTAGTCCCTTAGGCTCTCAACCCCCCAGTGTGAGCACTGCTTAGGGTCCTTGAGACTCCACTGAACTCTGACACACTGGGGGGCTGGTTTTCCAATCCCCTCATGAACTCTTTTTGAATGTGTGATTCTGGTGTGAGCATTGCCCGGGGTCCCTGAGGCCCTTGGGAACTTTGACACACTAGAAGCCTATTCTAATGTGCTGTGGATGAATCATTGCTATACTTCAAAGCTGTTACGTGGAAGGCCTGATTTCCGAGTTTATTTGGTCCTATGAAGGCTCCCTATAGTGTAAATGATACTTATGTAATTTATTCAGCTACTCTGGTCTGTAATAATTTTGTAATGACAAATTTGGGGATATTTAGTAAAGCTGGGGGGTTCTTCTTATATCTTTGTTGAAACTGGGTAGAAATCCTGCCTTTAGGATTTAATTATGCTGGTTGAATTATGTGAACATTATACTGTGTTAGAAATCCTGCCTATATGACTTTCATAATCATGTTGATTCCGTATTTTACATTTGCATATTAGAGATCCTGTCTATAGGATTATCGATCGATTCTGTGCATTAGAAATCCTGTTCATAGGATCCGTATATGTTTTCAACAAATAAGCTTTAGTAAGCATGCCTATAGGGTCTTGTTGTTTGAACTAACTGTCCTTCCTGGCAATTTGTTTAATTTCTGCCCGTACACAATTAATAGAAATCATACCTATAGGATTTAAATCCATTCAAACCTAGAAATCATGCCAATAGGGTTTAAATCAATCCGGCAATACATATCATGCCTATAGAACTAAAACCAATTTCTAATTTAGAAATTATGCCTATAAGGTTTAAGTCGATTCAGTAATTAGAAAGCATGCCTATAGGAGATAAAATCTATTTCTACGAGTTAAAATCAGTGCTACGCTTTGAAACCATGTCTATAGGTCTGTAATTAATAAGCTCGTAGAAATCATGCCTATAGGATCCTGTTCTGAATTCAATCGTTGTTGTCAATCACTTAGGCAATGTATCTGTAGGACTTAATAATGACTCTGGGTTTATAATTGTGACACATTACTGCTTGAAGTGCTCGGATTCATGCTGAATAAAATCAGTAGGCAAACCAAATAGGTCCTAATGCTCGCCTTAACCAAGCTGTCTCTGCACTTTGTTTTCTCACATAGATATCCTGCCTATAGGATTTCTAAGTTAACAAAATTTGCTAATTTAACTGCGTGCTTTGTTGCCTATGTGTGGAGGTCAATATGAGCTTATACTTGCTCTTTATCTGAAAGTCCTATTTGCTTTTCTTGTTTGTCGCCTAGATTTCACATTTTTAGTAACATAGTTTGGTCCAGAACCATCCCAAATAGAGGTCCTAATACCTCCAGGGCCATAGGTAAGGGACGGGTAGTGCACGCATAGGGTACGGTTAGAATCAACTAGTGCGCTTAAGTAACAACTTAAAGATAGTAATTGGGTAGTAAGGAGATGATAGCCCGTGCGCTAATGCTATGAGTGACACCCCGACTTGAGGGAGTTAAAAGTATTGCATGGAATGATCCTATAGGCTAAAAAAACTTAGGACCACCCCCTATACTCCTGTTTAAAAATAAATTGAATATTGTATTTGTCCAAATTGTTTTCTACCCCTTTTAAGACTAATTCGCTTAATTTAAGTTCGGTCGGGACCCACCGTTGTGGACCTCGAGGGGTGCCTAACACCTTCCCCTCAAGGTATATTCGAGCCCTTACCCGATCTCTGGTGATATAAACTGGTTATATGAGTTAATTGCTCTAGGTGCCCTAACGCACCTTAATCTGTTAGGTGGCGACTCTTCCAATTCCTTACCCTCTCAAAAAAGGAGTTGTCCCAGAAATGTCGAAACCTGATTTCGCGAGAAAAAGGAGGCGCGACAGCATGGCGACTCTGCTGGAGAGATATTTAGACTCTTACCATAACGAACTTGTTTGTGAATTAGTCTTTAAGCATGTCTTTATTATTCCGTTAATACTTGCACACCCCTTCCCCTTTCCGCTCTATGTGAATTTATTTGCCTATCTTCATTCATTTATCTTCCCTGTTTTATCACTCTTACTATGGAAACTAACTTGCCTCCTTGTTTTCTTTCTTAAAATGTCTTTACAATTATTAAATACCGCATTTTATCATTATTCATTGTGCAAATACTTGGCAACATGTTATTTTCTTTTGCATAACTCCATGCTCAACATCATATTCCACTCGTGCATACTAATACCATAGCGGCGCTTGATGAGTGTCCGCGCTCTTCCTAAAATCACCCTTTAACATTGGAAAGGCTTATTTGCGGTGAAACTAGTCGATTAGCGGTGCAGTCGACGGTTTCGTGCCTTTCCCTCTCAAGTTGTCCGCTTGAGGGTATCAGTCTAGACTTCTATAAAAACCATACTCTGATAATAACTGTACATGCATCATGGTCAAACATAGCCTGTGTTAATATGTCGTCCGCATAATAACCTCTAAGAAAGCCTTGTCCAAAGTCCGTCGGGATTTCCATAATCCCAACAGACGCAACCACGATATGTGCATTATTTGGAGAGATAAATGCCTACATGGTAATCGTTAATGTGTAAGTAGTCGAATCAGGAGGGGGCAAGGGTCTAACTCTGTTTATTTTGCAGAAAATGAGGCACGAAGTCCCCAGGTTCGGCATAGCCGAAGTATACCACCGTTGTTGCTAGATTGGTGGGAAAACCTTTCGCGGAGCGACAAAAATCACGTGAAAAGGGTTCTTGGAAATCTACCTTTCTTATTGGACATCCAACCAAACAACATGCTGATCGAGGCTGCTACTATGTTCTGGGACGGAGAAAGAGCTGTATTCCATTTTGGCGATATAGAAATGACACCTCTTTTGGAGGAAATAGGAGGATTCGCTGGATTACCATGGGATAGTCCCGGTTTACTAGTACTAGAAAATCGCACTACTAGGGGGTTTCTAAAGATGATGGGTCTGAGAAAGAATGGTGACTTGGAGTGCGTGAAGAAGTCCTACATACCCTTCAACTTCCTCTATGAACGATATGGACACATCAAATCTTATCGTATCTTTCATGATGAATTCTCCATCACTTCCTTGGGTTGGACTCATCGTAGCGTTTTTGTATTCATCGTCTGCTTTCTGGGTATGATAGTGTTTCCAAGCCAAGGGGACAGAATTCATACTAGGTTGGCCATGGTAACCAAAGCTTTAATGGAGGGAATTGAGGGACAAACCTATACTATTTTTCCGATGATTGTAGCAGACGTATACCGGGCTCTGAGAGGATTTAAACATTTTGAGGGTTGTAACTTGCTACTACAGATTTGGTTGTTAGAACATCTTCAGAGGGGACAATACTGCCAAGAGTTATCACGGAGACCATGGAACGATCACATAGTTTTCCACCATCCTACAAGAATGACCTTTATCCCAGACAGATTTGCACAGTCGGATAATGCTACAGAATGGGCATAGTTTTTCAGCAATTTGACCGAGGACCAGGTTCACTGGATGTTCGAGTGGTTCCCTACCGATGAGTTCATCACCAGATCCACGGATGTTCCGCATTTGGTGTTGATTGGGTTAAGGGGAATACATCCCTATGTTCCTATCAGGGTCATGAGATAGGCTTGAAGAAAACAAGTCATACCACGAGTCTCCAAAATGAGTCATTACAGAGTCGATTTTTAGGGTGACGCCATTCCATACAAATGTGAGACCCAGCACATGTGGCACTTGAAGATTATCGTGGAAAAGGATACCATCGAGCCATATCGATATCACGCAGGTCATGTGTATTTCTACCCATCATAGTTGGAAGATAACATAGCAGGAATAGTCGAGCCAGGGGTTGGTCAAGGAAACAGGGTCTCAGATGAAGTCGCTGAAGCATAAGTGAAGTATGAGAGGCTGCGCAAGAGAGTCCTTGAATCCGAAGCCAGGCACTTGGAGCAACACAAGTTCGACATGGAGTCAATTAACGAGTGGAAGGAAATAGCTACAAGATCGACAGAAAGGCTGGAGTATTTGGAGCAGGGTCTAATGGAACTGGAAGGAAGATAAGGAAAAGGGTCGTAGACTGTCAGAATGCAGAAGGCAACGAGGGAGGACACCTAGCAAGGCATACCTGCTGCTGGACATGCACGACCTGGGGAATTTGATTGACAGAGCCAAGAAAGTCAAATATGGGGAAGGTCCCTCCGGGACGAAGTAGATTAGATTTAGCTATTTTTTCTGAAACGTTTTGGAATGTAATAAGACAAATGCCATTAGTATACTCATTTATTAATTTGACGTTTTAGGTTCGTCTTATTTATTACATTAATGAAATGAGGCATTTATCGACATTAAATCTCTCCAAATCTATTTGTCGCTAGGCCTACCTCGGGCACAACGAGGTTCCCCAAGTTAGAACGCGAATTTACATTCCTGCAATACGTGTTTAAATACTACAAATGCTTTTCAGAATCCCTACTGACTTGTTTACCTTTTTGCATTTTTCTTTATTCTGATTATTCCCATTCCCCAAGGCTGGTTCGCACATACTGGCATCTGTTGATACCCATTTTTTCCCTCATATATTTCAAAATGCATATATACTTTCAAAATAGTGCATGAGCATCAACCAGTATTTTTTCATAATTTTATGTATTTTTTAAAAGGATTTTAATTAATTTATTCTAGCATTTTATTATATAAATAATTACTAATTGCATCACAAACATTTTATGATAATTTTATTGCTTAATTTTATTATATTATATTCATACCGAGCTTTAATTATTTCAGGAATAGCCATATGTACATATTAGGTTATAATTGTAATAATTTTGCAATAATGGCCCATGTGTGCATAACTACCTTATTTCAAAAGAAAATAACCTTTTATATTTTTATAATACTAAGTAATTACTCTAAGTCATTTTCATGCACAAATGATTTTTTTTATTATTTCTATATTATTTTATAAAATTGTTTTATTTAAGTTAATTGGGTATTTAAAATATAGCCTCTTTCAATTAATTTTTCGGACCTAATTACCCAGCCCAACACCTAAAATATCTAACCCAATTACCCAGCCCAATTATTAACCCTTACCCGACCCAAAACCACCTCTAATCGTGGACGTTGATCTTGGAGATCAACGGTCCACGTTATCCCTTTCCTTTTTTAATCCAACGACCCCCCAAACCCTACCCATTCTCTCAAACGCTGCCGCCTCTGAATCCTCTCCTCCTCTCTTCTCTCTCAGACAAAACTCTAGCTGCTATCACCGGAAAACTACCCGTTCCCGGGGTTCCTCTGTGATTTCAGGCCCCTGCCGGCCTCTTACCTCTTCTGGTTGTTCGATTTTGTTGTTATATGAAGGAATCTCGAAGAGATTCAACTCAGATTTGTTCAAAACCTTTTTATGAACCTACCTATGGTCATCTCCATTTGTGAGTACTATTATCTTCGTGTTTATGGCTCGAATCTATGGTTCCAAACTAGATTTTCTTTCATCTCTGTCATTCTTTTAAAACCCCAGTCTCGTACTACTCGAATCTGTTCAGATCCTTGTAGATCTGAGATAATTTTATGTTTATTTGTTATTTCTCTTTAAAACCTTGCTGTGTTTTCTTATTATTAGCCGATGTTTTGTCTTCTCTAAAGCTAATGTCTCATCTCTTTAAGTTTCTGGAAAATACTAATTTTTTAAGTGTTAACCCTAATTTTCTTTACTTATTCGACTGATTCTCATGAATATGTTCTAAACCCTTAGGTTTCTCTGCTTATTGCACTGATTACTTCAATTTTTTTCCCGTTATTATTTATCTCTGTCAATCAAAATAGATTGACTGATTTTATTTGGGGTTTGAATTGTATTTTACTGTTAAAACCATTATTTCCCCGTGATTTTACCTATTTTCCTTATGACTTTTGATTGGTACTACTTGCCTTATTTAGATTAATTAGTCTAATTTATGCTCAATAATTGATTTATTTCCTGCCTTATTTGAATCCCAATATGAGTTGTTAATTGATTCTCCCCAATTTAAGGGGGTGTTTTCCGGATTATGTTTGTATCAATTAGCTCGGGTTTAGCCCCAATTCACTGATTAATTATGTTTGCTTACCTTATTTGTGAACTCTAATTTTCTTGCCTTAATTGTCTTCTCTGCTGAATGCTATATAAACTCCATTCTGATTTTTTTAAAACACATGAACACACTCAGAAAGTTACACCTACACACAGATTCTCACTCTTACTCACACACACTCTCCATTGTGATCTTTTCTGCTGCTTGTGTTTGCTGCACTGTCTAGCCGACTGAAAGCCAAGGCTAGACTATTAGACTCTACTTGTTCTCAACTTCCTGTTTGCTATTTCTTAACTGGTATGTCTCCACTTCTGCCATAATTCAATATGCTATGTAATTAGACCTATGTGCTTCATGCTTATTGATCTTAATCAGCATGTCTACTTCTATGTATCTAAACTTATGTGCTTCATGTTTATTACTCTTAATCAGCATGTCCACTTCTATGTAATTAGGCCTATGTATTCCCTGTTCATGGATCTTAACCAGCATGCCTACTTCCATGAAATTCGACCTATGTGCTTCTTGTTTTCAGCATGTCCGCCTTTATGTAATTAGACCTATGTCTATTTGTTTCTCAACTAGCATTATTTCTGCCCTGTTTTAAGTGTTCATCCTTAACAAACTCCTGATTAACTCATGATTTCTATGCTCTCAACTTCTGTTACCTTTCTATATGATTGTCTGATCAGTAACTTGATCCCGGCATGCTGTTCTATGATTAATATATGCCTATATTGTTCACTTAGTAATAGCTAATGGATTAAGGCCATGTGAAACCTTGTTCAAATTAATTGTCACTCTGTTATGTATATTATGTGATTGCTGGAGTTTATGGTTGAACTCCTTCTGCTAAATGTGTGCTGCTTGTGGTTCTTGTAATCTGGTGATCTGTTCTTATGCACTTCTGAGATCCAAACTGTTTTCTTTACTAAAACTACTTCCTGCCTTTATACACTATTTTCAACTCCTACTCTTAGTTAACTAGGGTCCTGCCACCCCAATGTAAGTAGTGCTTAGGGTCCATAAGACTCCTCCGAACTCTGACACATTGGGTCTGGTTTCCAATCCTTTGTGAATCTTGTTGAACTTCTGATTCTGGTGTGAGCATTGCCCGGGGTCCCTGAGGCCCTTTGGAACTTTGACACACCAGAAACCAGTTTTATGTGTTATGGATGGACTACCACTATGCTCCGAGGTGCTATGTTTGGAGGCTTGGTTCCAAGTGGATGTTGGGCCTATAAAGGCTCTCTATAGCATAGTGATTTTTATTATGTAATTCAGTTATATTGGTCTGTATAATAATTCTTGTAAAAAAAATAGATATCGGGGTTATTAGTAAAGCTGGGAGGGATTTTTATATATCTCTGTTGAAATTGGTAGAGAACCTGCCTATAGGACGTGATTATGCTGGTATTGTATTATTATTTTGACTCTGTATTGCATATCAAAAATCCTGTTATAGGGCTTCACGTTTATTTCTGCACATTAGACATCCTGTTTATAGGACTTGCACGTATTTTTATCCAATGTGCATTAGTAACTATGTGTATAGGCTATTGACTGTTTGAATGACCATTTTCCCTGTCAATGCGCTCTAAGAATTCTGCCTATGCATGAGTAATAGAGATCCTGCCTATAGGAACTAAATTCATCTAGATACCATGCCTATAGGGTTTTAGAAATTAATTTTTGCATTTAGATATCATGCCTATAAGGTTTCAAAAAATTAATTTCTACATTTTGATACCATGCCTGTAAGGTTTCAAAATTAATTTCCGCACTTAGATATCATGCTCGTAGAGATAAACACGTAAAATTAGTTCTGTAATGCTTGTGATCATTTTTCAGCACATAGACAGCATGCCTATAAGGTCTAAATGGATAAAATCTTCCTGTTTAAACTAGTCACTGGTTTACAATACGTTTAGATGTCATAGGATCCTGCCGGTTATCGCCTAGGCAAGCCTGTAGGATAATTAAAACCCTGAAATTGCCAAAAATTGTGTTTGTTTGACTGCTTCAAACGTGTCCAGATTCAGTAAGTAACAAAATCAGTAGGAAATCTGGTTAGGTATTTACTCGCCTTAATAAAGCTGCTGCATATTTTGTGCTCATCTAGATATCCTGCTATAGGACTCTAAATCGTTTAAAAAACTGTTTGTTTCAGGCGTGCATTTGTTTTGGCTATTTGTGGAGGTAAATGTGAGCCCCCTTAATTGCATCTTTTTGTGATAGTCCTATTTGGCTTTTTGTTTGTCGCTTAGTTTTCTCCTTTTAAAACAACATAGGTGAGTCTAGAACTTCCTTAAATAGAGGTCCTAAACACCTCCAGGGCCACAAGCAAGGGACGGGTAATGCACGCATAGGGCACGCATCGGATGTTATTAGAACGCTTAGGTAATAAACAAAGGGGAAGGATGATTGGGTAGTAAAAGGAAATGGTGACCTGTGCGCTAATGCTATGTGTAGCACCCCAACTTGGGGACAATTACCAAGTATTGCACAGAAGTGATCCTATAAGCTAAAAAACCTAGGACCCCTTTTACTCCTTGTTTTAGAAATAATCTCTGTTTGTCTAAATTGCTTTATTTGCTTATAAGACTAATTCACTTAAATTGAGTATGGCCGGGACCCACCGTTGTGGACCTCGAGGGGTGCCTAACACCTTCCCCTCAAGTTTATTTCGAGCCCTTACCCAATCTCTGGTAATGCAAACCGGTTTATGAGTTATTTGCTTTAGGTGCCCTAACACACCTTAAATCCGTTAGGCGGCGACTCTTCAAATTCCATACCCCTTCCCAAAAGGAAAAGGAGTTGTCCAAAAATGTCGAAACCCGAACTCCGCGAGGAAAAAGGTGGCGCGATAGCATGGCGACTCTGCTGGGGATACTTTTAGGCTCTTACCATAACAAACTTATTTTTATGAATTAGTCTTGAACATGATTTATTATGTTGATACACGTGCACCCTTCCCTTTTCCCCTTTATTTGGATTTAATTGCCTATTTTTCAAGCATTTATGATTTCCTTTACTACAGAAACTGACTTGTCTTCTTGTTTTCTCTCTTAACATCTTTCAATTATTAAATACTGCATTTATCATTCTTTTAACATGCAAATACGTGAAAACATGCTATTTATTGTCGCATAAATCATGCTCAACATCATATTCCACTCGTGCGTAATCAATCCTATAGCAACGCTTGATGAGTGTTTGCGCCCTTCCTATATATCACCCTTTAAATCCAGAAAGGCGTATTTGCGGTAAAACTAGTCGATCAGCGGTGCAGTCGACCGTTCCGTGTCTTTCCCCCTCATGTTGTCCGCTTGAGGGTACCAGTCTAGACCTCTCTAGAAACCTTACTCTAATTAATTGTACATGCATCATGGTCAAACCTAGATGGGTTAATATGTTGTCCACATAATAACCCTTTAAGACAAGCCTCGTCCAAAGGTCCATCGGGTTTTCCATAATCCCAACGGACGCAACCACGATTGTGTGCATTAATTTTGAAGAAATAAGTGCCAATATGCTAATCATTGTTGTATAAATAGTCGGATCTAGGGGGGAAAGGGCCTAACCATATTTGTTTTGCAGAAAATGAGGCACGAAGTCCCCAGATGGTCCGTAACATACCACCATTGTTGCTAGATTGGTGGGAGGATCTTCTATCAAGTGATAAGAATCATGTGAAAAGGGTCTTAGGAAATTTTCCTTCTTTATTGGACCTCCAGCAAAACAATATGTTAATCGAAGCTGCTACAATGTTTTGGGACAAAGAAAGAGCCGTGTTTCGCTTCGGAAACATAGAAATGACCCCTCTCTTAGAAGAAGTAGGGGGATTCACTGGGCTACCTTGGGACAATCCTGGTTTATTGGCGCCAGAAAATTGCTCTACTAGGGGTGTTTGTCCAAGTAAAAGTGAAGTTTTGAAGATTGACAAAAGAACTCAGACATGGACCAGGTCCATTTTGTGAGGCACAGTTGTAATCAACCCAAACATGTGAGATGCACATGAAGGAGATAAGACTAACTTATCAGAAGTAATATCTCCTGATCATGATTGAAAAGGTTGCATATTGGATAAGGAGAAAGACTCCTTACACAAAGAGAACGCGATTTAGGAAAAGGATAAGAGTTAGAGTATGAGATCAACTAGAACTCTTTTACCACAGAAGAGTAGCATTTGTATCCCAGTCAATCTCTAATTGCTAACTCCTTAAATATTAGTGTTGTTCTCTTTTACAGGCAATGCACATAAGCAGAAGTTAAACGTGAATTGAGAGCAAAATAGCAAGGCAATTTTGCAAGCAATTTATGTGTGATTCAAGCGTGCAATCCTGAAGCTACTTGAACCAGATAGAAGAACCAATTCCAAGTGTCTATCCTTTATTCTAGTTTAATTGTATTAGGTGATTTTACATTGTACCTTTCAGCTTATTTAGAAGCAATTGTATTAGGTACTTAGAGTTTTCAAGTTAGATTTAACTTGAAGTTGTCGCAACAGTTGAGGCTGTGTGCCACAACGGGATTAGAGTTAATCCTAGGTTTACAACAGAGTTTTTGTAAAGGCAGTTTTTGGCTCAACGATTTTAGTGGAGAGTTTGGGAAAATCATACTGGAAAGTAGGTCGTGGTTTTTTCACCTTTTGAGCCAGGTATTTTCCACGTAAAATCTATGTGTTCTTTATTTTCTTTACTTATTATTCCGCAAATCGTAGTAGTTGGAACAAATAGAAGAACTAGGTCCTTCTATAATCAAGTTAAGCAAAAATTGGGTACCACACAAATCACCATCCCCCCCTCTTGTGTGGTATTGAAGTATAAAACATCAATTGGTATCAGTGCGGGTTATCCTTGAAGAGGCTAACACCTTAGGAACAGATCAAGATGAGTGCACCACCTGGAAACTGGGAAGGGCTCCACTGCTAGGCCTCCACTCTTTAATGGCCAGTACTATTCCTGGTGGAAGAACAGGATGAGACACCACATCATAGGAAAAGACTATGAACTCTGGGACATAGTCACTGATGGTCCCCTAGCTACTACAAAGAAGAATGCTGAAGGAGTGGATGTGCCAAAGACAAGAGCTGACTGCACTGCTGAAGATTTGAAGAAATAGGAAAAGAATGCCAAAGCCAAGAAATGGCTTGTGTGTGGACTAGGTCTAGACGAGTACAGTAGGATTCAAAGTTGTACCACTGCTAAGAAGATCTGGGACACTCTACAAGTGGCCCATGAAGGAACTCCTCAAGTAAAGAGATCAAGAGGAACACTGTTATATTCTCAATATGAGAATTTCACCATGAAGGAAGGAGAAACCATCCAAGAGATGTACACAAGGTTCACAATACTAACAAGTGAAGTTAAGTCTCTTCGAAGAAGTATCCTTGAAGAAGACAAGGTTGAGAAAATCTTGACAAGGGTCTTGCCAGTAACTTGGGAAAGCAAAATCACTGTTATTCAGGAATGAAAGAACATTGCTACTCTCAAGCTGGATGAGCTGATTGGAAATCTCACTGCCTATGAACTGAGAAGGCAAACCATGAAGATGGATGAACCTAAAAAGGAAAGGAGCCTGGCTCTCTGAATAGCTGAAGGCGCAGACCTGGAGGATGATGAAATGGCCATGATCACAAGGGATTTAAAGAAGTACCTAATGAGAGGAAAGGGTTCTTCAAGAGGTACAAACCTTCAACAAACCAAGGGCTCCCGAGAAACAGACAAACGAGGGCTGCTACAAATGTGGTAAGACTGACCACATGATCAAGAATTATCCTCAGTGGGAAATCGAATGGAAGAAGGAAAGGGCTGAACGAAGAAACAGGAAGAAGGAACAGGTTCACCCCAAAAGGAACAAAGGATAAACAAAGGCTATGGTTACTGCTTGGGGAGAAACCTCAGATGAGGATTCAGAAGATGAAGCTGGAGATGAACAAGCACTTATGGACATTGGAGAATCAGATGATGAACAAGAGGTAAGTGTGACTCAAGGACAAGATTAAATTTTTGTCTAAAGAACGGTTATCTGAATTATTGCTGGACTTCATTGATGAGTCTGAGGTCATAAACAATGAGAAGGAACGGCTGTCTAGGGAGTGTGTGATCTTAAAAGCCAAGTGCAAAAATCTAGAATCTAGGTATAGTGAGAGTAATAGTAAAAATACTGAGTTGAAGAACCAGGTTCTTCAACTTGACACTAGTATCTTAGAACTTAGGTCTGAAAATTTAAAACTGAAATTAGGAACAGGTAAGAAGAAGGCTGATCACACGCATATCACCTTAGAAGAAAATCTAGGAAAAATGAAGGATGAGATGTACAAGAAATATGAGCAGATAAGAGTCTTAAAAGAAGACCTAGACAAGGTAAAGCATGAACTAGACAGAACTTGCAAATGGAATAAGTCTTCTGATACACTATCCTGGCTACAAGAGCACCACAGTAGCAACAAGAGAGGACTTGGCTATGAGACCCCAGCACCTAAGTGGGATCCCAAAAGCAAGTACATCACACTTCTTGAAAACAAAATCTGCACACACTGTGGCAAGACTGGTCATTACAAAAGTGAATGTAATGCAAAGGAAAAGGCTAGTCAAAAGAATAAAACCTTTGTTCAAGATAAAAATAGGCTGCCTGGATGGGCCAAAAGGAATTTAAATCACCCCTTTGCCTATAGAAAGGGACCCAAACTAGTTTGGGTTCCTAAGACTAACCCCTGATTTTGTTTTGCAGGTCCAACTGAAGGTAAGTAGCCATATATGGTACATGGATAGTGGCTGCTCTAAACGTATGACTGGAAGTAAGAACCAGTTCCTTTCATTGAGAATATTAGGGTTGGAAAGGTAGGTAAGACAGACTCATATTCCATTGAGAATGTCTACTTGATAGATGGCTTGAAATATAGCCTAATCAGTGTATCACAACTATGTGACAGAGAAAATGAACTCACTTGCTTAAGTGTGTTGGACAATGATCCCCTCCCGTGGCACAAAAGACTTGGTCATGCAAGTCTAAATCAACTCAACAAATTAGTCTCCGAGGACCTGGTGATAGGATTACCTAACATCAAGTTCAAGGAAGACAAAGTTTGTGAGGCTTGTGCAAGGGGGAAGCAGGTAAGATCCTCCTTTAAAAGTAAGAAGATGGTAAGCACGACCAAGACGATGGAACTGGTTCATATGGATCTTTGTGGTCCAATGAGAGCATTAGGCAGAGGTGATAAGAAATATGTGATGGTAATTGTTGATGATTACTCTAGGTTTACTTGGGTATTGTTTTTAACATCTAAGGATGAAGCATTTGACATGTTTACTACCTTTGTTAGAAAAACTCAAAAACAACTAGGAAATCAACTTGCATCAATTAGGTCTGATCATGGAACTGAATTTGAAAATGCTGAGTTTGCTGAATTTTGTGATGCGCATGGTATAGATCATAATTTCTCTGCACCTAGGACTCCTCAACAAAATGGAGTAGTTGAAAGAAAGAATATGACTCTTGAAGATATGGCTAGGACTATGCTTCTTTCTAGTAAACTGCCTCATAGCTTCTGGGCAGAGGCTGTAAATACTGCATGTTACATCATAAATAGGTGCATGACCAGACCTCTTGTAGAGAAGACTCCCTATGAGTTACTTAAAGGGAGAAAACCAAATTTATCCCATCTTAGGGCATTTGGATGCAAGTGCTTTGTGCACAATAATGGAAAAGACTCCCTAGGTAAGTTTGATCCCAGAAGTGATGAGGGAGTATTCTTGGGATATTCTTCACATAGCAAAGCTTATAAAGTGTACAACAAAAGAACCTTGTGTGTAGAAGAAAGTGTACATGTAGTGTTTGATGAAACTAACATTCTTTCTGAGAGACAGGAACATGAAGATGAAGCCAATGGGCTGGTAAAAGAATTGAGTGAAGTCACAGCTCAAGCTGAAGATGAACCAAAAGAAGGAACAGGTGATGGAACAGGTTCTTCTATCCGGGGCAACCTGACAGGGGGAACTGAACAAAGAAGAAATGAATCTAACTCCCAAATAGAACCTGTTCATGAGCCTGTTCCTCAGCAACCAAACATAGGAGAAACTCCAAACAGAAATCAGTTGGTTGTGAAACCATACAAGTATCAAAGTTCTCATCCCATTGAGAACATCCTTACAGATCCAACTTCTGGAGTTAAAACCAGATCTCCATTAAAGAATCTGTGTGCTTTTGATGCATTCTTATCTCTTATTGAACCTAAAAATGTTGCCGAAGCCTTGCAGGATGCAGATTGGGTAAATGCAACGCAATATGAACTCAATCAGTTTGAAAGAAGCCAAGTGTGGCATCTGGTCACAAGACCCAAGGACAGATCAGTGATTGGCACCAAATGGGTCTTCTGAAACAAACTTGATGAAGATGGAAGAGTTACAAGGTACAAGGCAAGGCTAGTGGTCCAAGGTTATAGCCAAGAGGAGGGCATAGATTATGATGAGACCTTTGCTCCAGTAGCAAGACTGGAGGCAATAAGACTCCTCATAGCCGTTGCAGCACACATGGAATTTACCCTTCACCAAATGGATGTGAAGAGTGCCTTCCTCAATGGCTACTTAAAGGAGAAGACTTTGTCAAAAAACCTCCAGGGTTTGAAAGTAAGGAGTGTCCAGATCATGTATACAAATTGGACAAGGCCCTATATGGACTCAAGCAGACTCCTAGAGCATGGTATGAACGTCTATCCAAATTCCTGCTTGAACATGGATACAAAAGAGGTAAGATTGACAGTACTTTATTCTTGAGGGAAAAAGGTAAGGATCTACTAGTAGTACAATTATATGTTGATGACATAATTTTTGGGGCAACCACAGAAAAACTAAGTAAGAATTTTGCAAAATTAATGGGGAGTGAATTTGAAACGAGTATGATGGGTGAGCTTAACTTTTTCATAGGCTTACTGATCAAACAAAACCCAAATGGAACCATGATCCATCAGCAGAAATATCCAAAAGAGTTGATTAAGAAGTTTAAATTGGATGAATCAAAAGAAATAGACACACCCATTGCAACAGCTACTAAATTAGACATAGATGAACCTGGTTCATCTGTTGATCAAAAGTTGTATAGGGGAATGATTGGCTCACTTTTGTATCTTACTGCTAGCAGACCTGACATAGTTTTCAGTGTAGGGCTTTGTGCTCGTTTTCAGGCCAATCCTAAGGAATCCCACTTGACTGCTGTCAAGAGGATACTGAGATATTTGAAAGACACTACTGATCTTTGTCTTTGGTACCCTAAAGGTAGTAACTTTAATCTAGTAGGATATGCTGATTCTGACTATGCAGGTTTCCTTGTGGATAGGAAAAGCACCTCAGGTATGACTCATTTTCTTGGCTCATGTCTGGTATCATGGGCCAATAAAAAGCAGAATTCAGTGGCCGTATCCACTGCTGAGGCTGAGTATGTTGTTGCTGCCTCTTGTTGTGCCCAACTGCTGCGGATCAAGCAGTAGCTAATGGATTTTGGCATTGAAATTGGTTGCATCCCTATCTTTTGTGATAATACTAGTGCTATAAGTATGACAAAGAACCCAGTTCATCATAAGAGGACTAATCACATAGATGTTAGACATCATTTTTTGAGGGACAACTATGAGAAGGATTGATTACTATAGAATTCTGTGCTACTGATAAACAAATTGCTGATATCTTTACTAAAGCACTGAGTAGAGAAAACTTTGAAAGGAACATGTTAGAATTAGGGATGATTAAGATCACCTAATAGGACCAGTTCAGAATGCACAATGAAAAAAAAATTGGCTAAGGAATCTGGAACTTGTGTAAATATCTAGATTAATTTTTACTCAGTTTCATATTGTAAATAGTATACTCCTATGACACGTGTTGATATGACTCACTGATCTCTAACAAAATTTTCTCTGTTTTGGTAAATTGAGGCATGATCAAGAGAATTCTAAATGAAGAGCCTGGTTCATCAGTATTAGCTCATTTGAATGACAAGGTATATTTTCTGTACTCTACACAATTAGAAATATAAATATTTAAATCATGAGCAGAGTCCTACCAATGTTCAAAATATCAGAAAATCCTATCCGTTTGTTTTTGAACCAGTTCCGACCTTATTAGAATTCTTGAATTGCCTAAAATCTAGGGAAGCCTAACCGTTCGTTCAACCTGCAATTCCAGGTTGATTAGACCTCTAATTGACTGCTAAAGCTACCGTTATCCATTAAATGAGTCTTTCCCTTTAAATACCCATTATTACCTTCTGCCACCCTTATTATTCCAAACCGTCAAAAATCCTTCTTCACTCTAAATCATTTTCTTCTCCAAAAGTCTAATTCTCAAACTCCCTCAAGCCATCAGCTAAAATGTCGAACCCTCAAGATAACCCTGGAACTCCTCCAACACTTACTCTCTCTGATTCATCCACCCCTCCTCCACCTAGCACAACTTCTCAACCTAGGAGAAGACGAGTAAAAATTCTTGCTCACAAAACGGTGGCATCTGTTGCTCTCTCAAAGAAATTGAACGAGAAATTAAAGGTGAGTCAGGCCCAAGATTCTGAGAACTCAGAAAATTTGTTTAAATCTGCAAGTGAAGGGGAAGGACCAGGGTGTTCTGACTCTGAAAAGGCTCAAAACTCCCCCTCTAAGGTAAGTTCTTCCTTGGCTGAAAATTTAGAAAATAGGTTTGTTTTGGTTCGGCCTATCAAAGATGTGGAAATACCTGAGTTGGGAAGCAATGGAGGTAAAAAGAAAATTGAAAAAGAAAAAGAGAGAGAGGGTGAATGTGGTGATGTACCAGCTATCTGTGGGGTTGCACAGTCAACTGTGGAAGAAAGTGGCAAGAAGTCAGGGGGAAGTAGTTCAGGGAAGGCTGCTAAGGGGTTAGTTAATTTAAGTTCACAGGCAGATGAACCTGGTTCATCAATTGAGGAGACCCTAGCAGACCTTCTAAAAAAGGTAGGTGCCAGTTATGATCCAAAGAAGAGGAGAACTCCAACACCAAAAGCCCCCAGCACTGCAAAACCTTCCAAGAAACGAAAGGCCTCCTCCCCGACAACTACTGAAATTCCCTTGCCAAAGGGAAGAGCCACAAGGAGTAGAGTGAAACAGGTTGAGAGTGAATTTCAAAAAGATTTGGCTGAAAGCAAGAAAAAGAGGATGGACAAAGGAAAGGGTAACGTTGTAGAGTCTTTTCAAGCTGTAAATGTTGAGAAGATGGAACATGTCCATTAGGAGGAACATACAACAGTGGAAGTTCAGACCCCCAAACCTAAAAAGCCCAAGACTTCTTCCAAGAAGTCTTCATCTGTGTCTAAGGCTGCTGAACCTTCATTGGCCAAGAGGACAAGGTCTGCAATGAAAAACAAACAAGTTACAATCTCTGAAGATGAGGAATGGAGTGGTGAAGAAAAGAGTGAGTCTGATGGTGAACAAGACAAGTTGGCCATGTTTGGCAAAAGAAAATTTTTGAAGGAAAGATTGCTGAAAGACTTGGTGGAACCAGGAATGGTTCGTTTGGTTGACACCCTAGCTGCTCAGGGCTGGAAGGACATGGTCCTTCAGATGGATGGGAGATGAGCCAGGAATGAAATCATAGAATTCATGGCGAATGCTGAGGTCAAAGATGGCAGAGTTACCACTCAAAAAAAAGGAGTTCAAGTGACCTTTGATGCAGAGAAGCTGGGAGAAATTCTTGACATCCCTGCTGAGGGATATGATGACTATACTAGGCAAAGATGGCATAGTCTGGATTCCCTTCCTTCTTCCCTTGCAATCACTAGGAGATTCTTGATGTTGAAGAAGTGAATGAGGCCAAGTTTGTGCACAAGAGTGAAATGAAGCCACAACACAAAATCATTTTTGAGTTTGTCAACAAGTGCCTACTGCCCAGGCAGGAGAGAAGGCATATTGCTAACTATATGGACTTAGTTTTGATGGAGTGCCTTGAAAGTGGAAGGCAAATTAACTGGCATGCATTCATCATCAAGCTACTGGACAGGGTCATCAATGGCTCCAAGGCTCATGCCACCCCCTATGGATTTATTCTGACTACTGTTCTGGATAGGTGCAACGTGCCTCTAAAGAAGTGCGAAATGGCCACAAGCAAGGATTACTTTGGCATTAATACTCTGCTTGCTTGTGACTATCTAGTCAATGCCATTCCAAATAAACCTGGTTCATCAAAGAAGACACCTATCAACGTCAGGGCTCTTGTTCAGAAAAGTGAGGCCAAGGATGCTGAGATAGCTAGGCTTAAGGTTCGTTTAGCAGAGGTTGAATCTGAGTGGGATGCTCTCAGAACTGAGCTTACTAAGGAAAAAGAGAAGAATGATGGGATTCTTCACAATATGCTGAATCTTCTCCAAGCCCAAAACCAACCGTCTAGCTCCCCCAAGCCTAAGGAATTCTAGCCTTTATCTCCTGAACCTGTCTAGTACCTCCAGTGACCCAGATTAGGGATTTCTCTTTCTTTTTGCTCATGTTTTGAATATTTTTGCCTTCTGGTTGTGGATTGTGGTAGCAACATATCTTCTATCAATGATATCTACTGTTTTTGCTCTTGTTGACTGTTAGTATTTACTTGATAGTTTAAATATGTTTTCTTGATTATTGATGATTGATCCATGATTGCACTTGCAGTTGCCCCAGTGGCCATGAGTATTTATTAAAATTCTGGGATTCACACTTGTTTATGCAACTTTTCGATGATGCCAAAAGGGGGAAGAGATATTGTGGTTTACATATTCCGAATATGTAATGTTTATAACCTAATTAACCTGGTCCTTAATGATAAGTGAATTTTTCTAAACTTTGTATTGATGAATAAGCTGAGTTCATACAGGGCCTAAGTGAGTAAAATGCACAGAGTTTGTCATCATCAAAAAGGGGGAATTTGTTAGTCCAAGTAAAAGTGAAATTTTGAAGATTGACAAAAGAACTCAGACATGGACCAGGTCCATCTTGTGAGGCACAGTTGTAATCAACCCAAACATGTGAGATGCACATGAAGGAGATAAGCCTAACTTATCAGAAGTAATATCTCCTGATCATGATCGAAAAGGTTGCATATTTGATAAGGAGAAATACTCCTCACACAAAGAGAACACGGTTTAGGAAAAGGATAAGAGTTAGAGTATGAGATCAACTAGAACTCTTTTACCATGGAAGAGTAGCATCTGTATCCTAGTCAATCTCTAACTGCTAACTCCTTAAATATTAGTGTTGTTCACTTTTACTGGAAATGCACATAAGCAGAAGTTAAACGTGAATTGAGAGCAAAATAGCAAGGCAATTTTGCAAGCAATTTATGTGTGATTCAAGCGTGCAATCCTAAAGCTACTTGAACAAGATAGAAGAACCAGTTCCAAGTGTCTATCTTTTATTCTAGTTCAATTGTAGTAGGTGGTTTTACATTGTACCTTTCAGCTTATTTAGAAGCAATTGTATTAGGTACTTAGAGTTTTCAAGTTAGAGTTAACTTGAAGTTGTCGCAACAATTGAGGCTGTGTGCCACAACGGGATTAGAGTTAATCCTAGGTTTACAAAAGAGTTTTTGTAAATGTAGTTTTTGGCTCAGTGATTTTAGTGGAGAGTTTGGGAAAATCCTACTGGAAAGTAGGTCATGGTTTTTTCACCTTTTGAGCCAGGTGTTTTCCACGTAAAATCTTTGTGTTGTTTATTCTATTTCGCAAACAGTAGTAGTTGGAACATATAAAAGAACCAGGTCCTTCTATAATCAAGTTAAGCAAAAATTGGGTACCACACAAATCACCCCCCACCTCTTGTGTGGTATTGAAGTATAAAACATCAAGGGGGTTTCTGAAAATGATGGAATTGGAGGGAAAGATGAGGAAGAGAGTCACCGATTGCCAGAACGCTGAAGGAAGCGAAGGAGGACACTTGGAAAGAGAATACTTACTGCTGAACCTGCGCGAACTGGGGGATCTGATCGACAAAAGCATCCAGCATGGAGAAGGTCCTTCTGGGACCAAGTAGATTAGATTTATTTGCTTTTTCAAATGTAATAAGGACAAGTGCCATTAGTGACTTATCTTATTTAGTGTCGTTTTATATTCATCTATTTTTACATTAATGAAATGAGGCAATTATTGGCACTGAAATTCTCCAAATCAACATGTCGCTAGGCCTACCTCGGGCATAACGAGGCTCCTATATTAGGACGCAAATTTACATTCTCGCAATATGTGTTTAAATACTGCAAACATCTTTTCAGAATCCTTACTAACTTGTTTACCTTTTATTTTTCTTTATTTTTATTATTCCCATCCCCTAAGGTTGGTTCACACATACTGGCAACATCAGCATATCACACCAGATCTAGAGGCCCTCCACCTCCTCCTCCTCCAAGTAATACGAAAAGCAGAGGAAAAGCTAAGATGGATGACTTGAGTGGTATTCGAAAAGAAAATGCTGAGAACATCAAAACTTCAGATAGTCAGAGCACTCCGGCCCAGAATGATTTGGTCCTGCGATTAGAGCAGAAAATACTGGAGTTACAAGGGGAACTTGAGTAGGTCCGCAATTTGGCAAATCTCTCCCTCACCTTAAACGTCCCAGACGTTAATCAACAAAATGCTAAAAACCCAGCACCTCCTCGGAATACGCCAAACCAACGTCCACAAAATCCACCCTCACCCCATCAATACGCCACACCACCTCAAAATCCCAATCCTCTACCGGTACTAACTCCTCCACAACACCACCATCAACTAACCCAATACCCACAAACCACTACCTATCACACCCCTCAGAACACACCTCACCCTGTTCCCGATCCTCAAAACTCCACCAACGATAACCACTACACCCAAATCCCTGGTACCCACCAAAACAACCCCATATACGTGGAATCACTACCTCACTCAACTCAACCAATCTCTTATACACAAGTTTAAGGTTCAACCTGTTTCATGCATTGTTGTTAATTCTGCACCTGTTTTGAACTCAGCACATTACAAGCACGTAATCAGTTATCTTGTTGCTTAACTCATATGTCATGCTTGTTTGAATTCAAATATTTCTGCCTAATTGTTTCTGTGATTAAACCGTGATTGTCTTGGTTACTATCATGAGTACTTAGCTTAATTAGACTTCAATTTATTTGAACTATGTGTTTAAACATGAATTTTATATGTTTCCTTGGTGCAGTTCTGCCTGCAATTCTATGTTCTGAATCCCGTCTTTTTCTGAAATCCATCTATTTTTTAAAACCTCCCCCTTCTCTCTTTACTCTTAGTCCCTTAGGTTCTCAACCACCCCAGTGTGAGCACTGCTTAGGGTGTTTGGGACTCCTCTGAGATCTGATACACTGGGGGGCTGGTTTTCCAATCCCCTCATGAACTCTTTTTGAATGTGTGGTTCTAGTGTGAGCATTGCCTGGGGTCCCTGAGGCCCTTGGGAACTTTGACACACTGGAAGCCTATTCTAATGTGCTATGGATGAATCATTGCTATACTTCAAAGCTGTTACGTGGAAGGCCTGGTTCCCAGGTTTATTTTGGCCTATGAAGGCTCCCTATAGTGTAAATGATACTTATGTAATTTATTCGGCTATTCTGGTCTTTAATAACTCTGTAATGATAAATTTGGGGATATTTAGTAAAGCTGGGGGGTTCTTCTTATATCTTTGTTGAAACTAGGTAGAAATCCTGCCTATAGGATTTAATTATGCTGGTCGAATTATGTGAACATTATACTGTGCTTAGAAATCCTACCTATTGGACTTTGATAATCATGTTGATTCTTTATTTTACATTTGCATATTAGAGATCCTGCTTATAGGATTATCGATCAATTCTGTGCATTAGAAATCCTGTTCATAGGATCCGTATATATTTTCAACAAATGTGCATTAGTAAGCATGCCTACAGGGTCTTGTTGTTTGAATTAACCGTCCTTCCTGGCAATTTGTTTAATTTCTGCCCGTACACAATTAACAGAAATCATGCCTATAGGGTTTAAATCAATCCGGCAATAAATATCATGCCTATAGGACTAAAACCAATTTCCAATTTAGAAATTATGCCTATAAGATTTAAGTCGATTCAATAATTAGAAAGCATGCCTATAGGAGATAAAATATATTTCTACGAGTTAATCTGTGCTACGCTTAAAAACCATGTCTATAGGTCTGTAATTATTAAGCTCGAATAAATCATGCCTATAGGATCCTGTTCTGAATTCAATCGTTGTTGTCAATCATTTAGGCAATGTATTTGTAGGACTTAATAATGACTCTGGGTTTATAATTGTGACACATTACTGCTTGAAGTGCCCAGATTCATGCTGAATAAAATCAGTAGGCAAACCAAATAGGTCCTAATGCTCGCCTTAACCAAGCTGTCTCTGCACTTTGTTTTCTCACATAGATATCCTGCCTATAGGATTTCTAAGTTAACAAAATTTGCTGATTTAACTGCGTGCTTTGTTGCCTATGTGTGGAGGTTAATATGAGCCTATACTTGCTCTTTATCTGAAAGTCCTATTTGGTTTTTTGTTTGTTGCCTAGATTTCACATTTTTAGTAACATAGTTTGGTCTAGAACCATCCCAAATAGAGGTCCTAATACCTCAAGGGCCATAGGTAAGGGGCGGGTAGCGCACGCATAGGGTACGATTAGAATCAACTAGTGCGCTTAAGTAACAACTTAAAGATAGGAATTGGGCAGTAAGTAGATGATAGCCCGTGCGCTACTGCTATGAGTAGCACCCCGACTTGAGGGAGTTACAAAGTATTTCGTGGAATGATCCTATAGGCTAAAAAAACTTAGGACCACCCCCTATACTCCTGTTTAAAAATAAATTGAATATTGTATTTGTCCAAATTGTTTTCTACCCCTTTTAAGACTAATTTGTTTAATTTAAGTTCGGCCGGGACCCACCGTTGTGGACCTCGAGGGGTGCCTAACACCTTCCCCTCAAGGTAATTTTGAGCCCTTACCCGATCTCTGGTGATGTAAACTGGTTATATGAGTTAATTGCTCTAGGTGCCCTAACTCACTTTAATCCGTTAGGTGGCGACTCTTCCAATTCCTTACCCTCTCAAAAAAGGAGTTGTCCCAGAAATGTCGAAACCCAATTTCGCGAGAAAAAGGGGGCGCGACATGTACCAGAGGAGGATCAATGTCAAATACTTGGGGCTTGCCATTCTTCGCCATATGGTGGTCACCATGGTGGAGCAAGAACGGCAGCCAAAGTGCTAAGTTGTGGTTTCTATTGACCCAGTCTTTACAAGGATGCAAGTGATCTAGTCAAGCGATGTGATGAATGTCAAAGGGCCGGCAGAATCTCAAAGAAAAATGAAATGCCCCTCACCACCATTTTGGAGATTGATATTTTTGATGCGTGGGGATATTGACTTCATGGGTCCTTTTTTGAGTTATTGTGGGAACACCTACATCTTGGTCGCGGTTGAGGCCATTGCTCTACCTAACAATGAGGCGAGAAGTATGGTGGCCACTGATAACTATGGATTGTAGCCTATCTTATGCTCTCTTTTGCTTAGGTTTTGGATCAAAAATGTGTAAAAGTATTCCCGAAAACTGACTTATTGTGCTTGTCTGCACAGTTTGGTCAAAATGAGGCAAGAAAGCCATAATCAACTCATGAAGGAGTTAAAATTGCACAAGTTCAAAGCTGAGATAAAAATAATGACCGCGAAGGAAAAGAGCGGCCGCAGAAGATCCATCGCTGAAGCAGCCACAACTACGTGGTCCGCAGAATTGAGATTCAGAGAAGGTGTTTTGAGTGCAACAGAGACCGCTGACCGTGATGAAAAAGTGCGATCGCGGAATACCTGATGCGTCTGCGGTGGTATTTCCGCTGAGAGCGGATATCAAGGTACAGAGACCCTGCAAAGTGAGCCTAACTGAGGAGCGCGGTCCGCCCCCGAATTGCGCGGCCGCGGTTGAGGCTAACGCTGAGGCGGTTACTTTTACGCTGTCCGCGAAACCTAGTCCAAACCAAGCATAAAAGTGAAGAAACGCGGTCCGTGCTTGTTTTGCGCGGCCACGGAAGTCCTTACGCTGAGACGCTCATTATTTCACTGACAGCGGAACCTCCGTAAGGGTATTTTTGTCCAGTAATTTCAGCTGTGTATAAATAGATCTTTTTCATATTTTTAGGTTATCTTTTGTCTGAGGAGCTCATGAACAGCCGTATTTACTACTTAGAGTAATTTTAGAGCAGCTTTAGCTATTAATCTTAGATTTTATTCCTGTAATCAACTTTTATGGCTTGTATTTCATCTCCATCTTTGAATTCTACCTTGATTATGAGTAGCTAAACCCATTAGCTAGGGTTGTGACCCAACCCTAGTGTGGGTATTTAATGGGTCTTCAATTTTAGGGCTTAATTATTTATGGGTTAATGATATTTAGCTTGATTCATGCTTTAATTGTAGAATTGGTGGTTGCAAACTCTGATTCATGCATTTATGACTTAGACTCTTCTTGAGAAAGAGGGACTAAGTCTAGAAAATTCAGGCTAACAAGGAATTAGGGTGCATTCAAGAGATTGATAGCCCTAATTAAAGGGTTAAACCTAGAGATAGTAATACCCGACTTGAGCCAATTTTACTTGCATTGTTTGAACACCCATTCGGCTTGAGAAAGCCAATTAGGGCAAAGTCACTCAAACTACCGAGAGGTATAGAGTGAGTAATTATGTGTAAAGGTTATATCATGACCCCAAATATAACAAGCTTGTCCTAAATTTTAGACCCCATTAGATACTCGCCTAGGTGTAAGTCACTTTCCTAGTGCTTTTTATCAATTGAGAAAAATCCTACAAAAATATTGTACTTAGATTACTTTCAGCAATCAGTAGCATTAAAAGAAACAAATCCAAACATGGTTAGAAGTGCAATTAAGAGCAATACACATAGCTAGATTGGATAGAAACCCAACTCCCAACCAATATTAGCTCCTTGTGGATATCGATCCCGACCTTTAGGGTAAAAGCTGCATCGACCACTCTTCGCCATATTATAGTGGTATAGGGTTGATATCGATCAGCCAGGTTGTGGCGTGATTCATTTCAAGTGATGGTAATCCGCGTTGTGCCGCGACGTTAAATCAGGCGCTTCTTGGGAGGCAACCCATGTTTCTTTTTCATTTTCTTTTCTTTTTTCGTAGATAGGTGTTACTTTTGTGCTAACTAAATTTGTAGCGTGTTGCAGGGATGATTGTGCTTTACAGGAATTGTGCTAAAAAAATTGGCTAAGTATGGAAAGAAGTGTGGACCGCATATATATTGTGCTGACCGCACAATTGTGATTGCGATAGTAAAAGGGAACCGTGGCCACACAATTGCACTGCAGACCACACAATGTGAAATAGGGAAAATGCAAACTCTCTGAAGTTTGATCCGTCGGAAAAATGGCTGATCTGCGGCCGCAACACGAATTCTGCGGTTTGCAACAAAACGTGCAGCCGCACAGCTAATTATGCGGACCGCAAAATGATAGGGCATCTGAGGGCCCAGGTAATAGAGTGCGACTGCAATAGAAATTTTACGATCGCAGTCACCCCCCTTTTCATCTGCCAGAACCCTTCCACTATAAATAAGGGTTGTTAGGCATTGTTACCCTTTTTCCCTCTTTGGGCTCATAAAGTGATAAATTTGAAACTTATTGTTAGAATTGCTGCTCACAAGCCTAACAATTGTTGATCACTCATCTTTTGCACAAATTCATCTCTGGTATGCATATCATCTTGATTAATTTCATTTAATTTTCATATTTTTAGCAAAACTTTGAACCATTTGTCTGTGAATCTATTTGAACAATCTTTTGGGGTGAATATGTAGTGGATAGATTGATAAATGTCCTAAGGGGAATGAGTGAATCAGTTATCATGCTTAAATATTAATTCCATGTCAAAAATGTTAAGCCCTAGGAGCATAACTTACCATCTGTTCATAAAAGTTGGAATCTGCGGCCGCACAAGAAATTATGCGGTTCGCATAAAGTAAAGATAGGGCACTTTAGTAAAGCTGGTTCTGCGGCCGCAATGAAAATTGTGCGGATCGTAGAAATCCATTTGCGGCCGCAAAACACCACAATCTCTGTGATTAGAGAGTTGTAATTTTTGACGACTCTCAAGTGAGGCCGCAGTAGAATTATGCGGATTGTAGAAAACTGATTGCGTTCGTAAAACAGTTAATTCTTTGATATTAGAATGTTGACATTTTGGAAGTGTATGAATTGCGGCCGCAATGAAAATTGTGCGGACAGCAATCCAAGTTTGTAGGCGCAAAGGAAAAATGTATGGTCCGCAATGCCCAGTCCGCAGCCGCAATGGAAATTCTGTGGACCGCAATCCCCTACCCTGCAATCATGTTTTACACGATGTGGTGTACTATCTCTCTGGTGTGATCTTACATATTTACAATGAATCGCAACTAACACTTGCTCTTGGTACACAAAATGGTTAAATCTCGAGGCAGAGGTGATACTTTAAAGGGGAGGGGTGAACCTTCTAGGGACAGAGGCAAGAGTGCTTTACCCCTCGCCCTTCTAAAGTTATCACAAAGAAGGCCATAGCTGCCGAGGAAGAAATGTAAAGCCCTTCGAATCCAGTTCTTATGCCCCATCTAGGGAAGCATCGGAGGGCGACTTGGTTCAAGAGCAGCTGGCAGTCCAATCAAAGCCACCAAGGAGGTATCAACTCCGGGACAAGCCTTCCTCATCACATAGCACCTCCGAGGGTTCGGAGCGTGCTAGTCAAGTTTCCGAGTCCTCCTCTACACCTGTTCCTGAGGCACCATGCACCCAATATTGATGACATCCCTGATGATGGTCGAGGGGGAGATGCCATAGTTGCCAGCCTTGAGCGGTCGAAGAAGAAAGAGGTCTGGGAGGACCGGTTCGTCAGTTTGGCTGCTTTTTTCAGTTTTTGTGAGTGGTGGCCAGCAAGATCTCTCACTCTTGAGCGACAGTTCCAATTGAAAGATCTTGAAAAGTACAATCTAGCAGTGTTGAGGTAGTTCTGAGAGCGGAAGAAATGGATGTTTTTTACTTAGAATATAGTGGATGCAAAGGAATACCTTGTCCGGGAATTCTACGCCAATATGACGCATATCAAGAAATGGACCAAGGTAACTAAAGTGAGGAACCTGAATGTGCGTTTTGACCAGCATACCTTGAACACGTACCTATGGTTTGATGGTGTCGAGCCCACACAGTACTTAGAGAAGTTTGCACTTAGGGAGGCAGCTTACCCGTGGCTAGCTGAGATTCTGGCAGCTCCTGGGCCACCACCACCATGGATTACAGCAGAGGTGGCTATTCACAAAAACACTCTGAGTTTTGAGGCAAAGGGGTGGCAGACCTTCGTATGCAGCCGACTAGACCCTTGTCAGAATAAGACATACCTTCCGATCCCGCGGGCAGTTCTAGTCGCCTCCATCATGATCGGGTACCTGATCAATGTTGGTGCGGTGATGTCGGCCAACATATCTATGGTCGCTAGACAAGATGATACCTCTTTCCCGTATCCCAACACCATTACTGAGTATCTTACGGATGAACGGGTGGAGCCGAGAGATTTTGATACGAAGGTGCGGGCGAAGAAGCCCTTCTCATGGTATTCATTGATTGATGCACACAACCTACCACCATAGGCCAGTCTGATGAGCCATCAGTGATAGCTGCAGAGATAGTCGACATGCCATCCACTTCAGCAGAGCCTTCAGCCAGTGTAGCAGCTATGCCTCCACCTCCATCTTCAGTGCCCCCAATAGCCTCTATTACAAGTTCCACCCCGGCTTTGAAGCTGGTGTCTATGCCTACTGCTCCACTCTCTGTGCTGCGAGTCTCCCAGACACTGGCGAGCCTCAACAACTGGATACAGATATCTACTGCAAATATGTCTAACATATCTAGTACTGTTGTACCACAGTCGTCCATTCTAGCGCCCCAGATTCCCCCGACAGTGGAAGAGACTTTGAAGAAGCTCTTGGAGAACAACACCACTATAATGAACACCTTGGTAGAGCATGGATCAGTGATTGAGGAGCTGGGAAAGGAAGTGAAGAAAATGAGAAAATCTCAGGCTTCCAAGAAATCAGTTGACAAGCTCTGGAGACAGGTAACTAAGATTGCAGCGGCCGGAGACCTACCATTTGAGATGCTGATTGATCCAGCTCTTGCACCACCATCAATACCATCAGCTCCATCGGAACCAGCTGTCCAGTCTGAGGAGCCATACTTGGCTGCCGACACTACCAAGGTAGTGCGCCATATGTTCACCAACCTAACCACTCCCAGAGTCGAAGATGATGAGATCTAGTTAGAGGAGACCGGGGGCGGTGACACTGCTGTGGACACAGAGTTGGCCAAGGATCCATAGGGAGTTTTCTTCACTCTTATCCTTCCTTTACTCTTATTTTGTTAAGCATTAGGGACAATGCTTATTTTTAATCGGGGGGGGGGGGGTGGAGTTTATTTGATCTATTTTGATGATTTTAAGACAATTGGTTTGTAATAATTGACAGTATTTTCTTCTTTCTCCTTATTCTGTATAAATTCTCTCTTTTCCTCTCTCATTATGTATATTCGTTACGCTTCCAGTAGTTTTACTTTGTAGCTTCTTTATTTTTGTTTTCTTATTAGTTAGTATTTGATTTAGTAGCTTCTTTTTAATTTAATAGCTTCTTTTTGATTTATTAGCTTCTTTTTATGTTTTAGTGGATAATAAACCCTTTTTAGTGGATAATAAACCTTTGATTTTCTTAATACCACGATTCTTTCCAAAGGTAGTTTTTGTGTGAACCAGTGACTCTTCCTAACGATGGATGACGTGACAACCTTCTAAAGGGATTGAGTATGTCTTTGGTGTCAAGGTAGTAATAATAGTAGTAATGAATAAAAAGACCTAATTGAGTCATGCTCGAAGAGTCAAACATGCTTCACTTGGTACCAACATACTTAACTACATGCTTATGATTAAAAATAAGGTTTTTTGGGAAAGAAATAGCTCTAGTTAGTGACCTTGTGCCTCTTGTGTTGACTTAGGAAATCTCGAGTGGTTTAATCGAAACATGGTGATTTTCAATCTTGAATATGGTCGTTGTGGGCCCTCGACTATATCCACTTTAGCAATCCAGCTGCATGAGAGGTGAGATGTATTTGTTGCAAGTCCAAGTTCCCGTGCGAATGGTCTAGAACTTGCCTCGAATGTGTTTCAAGGCGAAATCTTAAGTTTTGCTTGGCTTGAGAAGTGATTGAAGGCTATCCTTGACCCGCTTGAAGTTTTCCATTTTCCACCAATGTTGTTATCCCTAGTCAACCCATTTGATCCCCAAACCTTTCTCACTTGATAACCATGTTACAAGCCTTTACCCATTTTGTCGTGACCCTCTCTTGGCACCCGAGCTTTCCTTAACACTCTTGTGAAACAATTGACTGAAATAGTAAGTTTGGGGGAGAGACAAGGAACTTGAAAGAGGTATCAAGACACAAAAAGAGAAAAGAAATGATGAGAAGGAAAGTCAAGAAAAAGAAAGAACAAAAAGAAATGCAAAAAGAAAGTGAATAAGTTGAAGAGTTGAAGGGATTCAAAGAAAAGTAATGATGCAAAGCATAGCGAAATCAAAGAGGGAGATGTTAAGTCTCTCTAGTTCTCCCTAGGAAAAGAAAATGCCTCAAAGAATTGGGAAAGCACGAGCCGATAACAGAAAATGGAGTGCTTAAGGAAAGATGAACCTGTTCTATCATAGCATATCTAACCTTAGTCCAAAATCCTTCATCGCATTCCGAAAAAGCCCTACGCGATTTCATGCCGAGTGAGCTTACATTAAGGGTGATCTACATGAGGGGAAAGCCTATGGTACTTAAAGCCATACTTGGGACATTCTTTTGAGAAAGATGAGTGAACCTTTCTCAAATCTTTGGATTGACTGCTAAAATTCTTAAGCGAGATAGGCAAACAGAGAGTAGAGGAGGAGGAGTTTGAGATCCACAATACCTACATGAAAGAGTGAGCTTCCTTGATGAATAAAGTCAACTCTTGATGCTCAAGTGTCATATTAGAACTATATGTGCGTAAAAGTTTAACTTGTCGCCTTGCTGATAATGTACAAGTAGTGTGGGTAATTGTTGGTCCTAATTGATGTGTGAATCACTCACTTTTGATTGGTTGGAATGGCCCTTAACTTGTAAAGGTGGGAACTATTTTATTTGCTTGTGGAAAAGCAAAATCTTAAGTTTGGGGGAGTTGATAAATGGGGATTTTGACTACTTATTAACGCCTTTTAGCTTTTGTTTTTGTCTAAAAGAGCATAATTGTGTTCCTTAAACTGATGAATTGTGATAAATTCCAAGAATATTGGAAGATAGACTCTCTAGATGAAATCCAACTCAAATAGGAGTAATCTGAACTCAAGGCCATAAAAGGCACTGAAGCCCAAAAGTACGGACCTCAGAATATCATCTGCGGCCGCAGATGATGAAGGAAAGGTGCAAAATGTGGTCCGCATATGAATTGTGCGGCCGCAAACGATGGCTAAGACCAAAAGTTCATAGAATGTGCATTCCATGTCCCCTAGAAGTGCGGATTGCACAAGAATTGTGTGGCCACAGAAGAAGAGCTATGCGGCCGCAGATGTAAAAGTGCGGACTGCGGAAGAGCAAGATGCGACTGCAATTACAAATCTGCAAACCGAAAAAAGAGTGTATTGCGTCCGCATATCAGAATTATGCGGCCGCATATCAGAATTATGCGGCCGCAGACTTCCAATCCTGACAAGTTGAAGAAATTTGCGGACCGCACATGAATTGTGCGGCCGCAGAACCTCCCGAAGGATATTTTTGTCCGAAATTTCCAGCCCTGTATAAATAGATGATTTTCACGTTTTAGGTCAATTTTTGACTTTAGCAACTACAGTAGCCGTTTCTCTTTGATTCTTTTAGTAATTTTTCATATTTTGGGATATTTTAACATAGATTTTATCATTTTAATTTTGCAATATGATTTTAATTAGCATTTCTTCTTCTATTTCTTCAATTTCAAGCATGACTAGCTAGATTTTTACTAGGGTTGTGACCCAACCCTAGTGTGTAAAACTTATGGGTGTTTAATTTAATGCTTGTTTATGGTTGGGTGTTAGTTATCTAGCCTTGTTCATGCTTTAATTTGTGGAATTAATGATTGCAAACATTATTTTATGCCTATTTGGCTTAGCCTTTACTTGAGAAAGAGAGACTTAGTCTAGGAAAACTTGGCTAACAAGAAATTAGGTCAATCGAGACATGGATTATCCCAATTAAAGGGTTTAACCTAGAGATAATAATAACCCGACTTGAGCTTTTATCAACCGTTTTGTGCAATACCCATTTGGACTTGAGAAAGACAAATTGGGCAAAATCACTCTTTGACCGAGAGGTATTGAGTGGTTAATTGAGTGTTGATAGCTATAATACACCCCATTCAACAAAACAAAAATTAAGGTTTATATCCCATTAGGCAAATACCTAGGTGACGGTCATAGCCCTAGGCTTTTTACAAAACTTGAAAAATAATAAAACTAATTTCTTAGTTTCATTTCTTAACTTAAAAATCTTAGTTTAACATAGACATAGAAACAACCCGAATTTGTGAAAGTGTAAATTGAGATAGTTCAAGCTCACAACTACAATATATACTCCTAACTCCCATATATAACTCCTTGTGAAAATCGACCCCGACTCTTGTTGGGTACTACTATTGCAATAGACCGTTCCATATCCTTGATTTGAGGTGTGAATTGGACGAGATCAGGCCCCGGCATGGGCATTGATAAAAGAATCCGCGAGCATCTCGAAGGAATCTAATGAGTGCTCAACTAAGAGTGAATACCATGTTAGGGCCCCTTTCGTAAGGGTCTCCCTCAATTTCTTCAGTAAAACTGACTCAATCTCGTGCAGAGCTAAATCGTTCCCTTTCACCACTGTTGTGTAGGTTGTGATGTGCTCCTGAGGATCCAAAGTCCCATCATACTTCGGCACGTCTGGCATTTTGAACCGCTTCGGGATTAATTCTGGTTCCACGATTGGTTTGAACGACTACTGGGTGTACATCTTTGAGTCTGATCCTTTCAATAGTGGTGGCGCGCCCGAAATTTGATCCATTTGGGCATTTATTTCCCTTATAAACCGCAGGAGTTCGGTTTTAAAGGAATCATTCTCATTGTCATTGACAGATCCGCTACCGTTCCCCTCCGGCCCTGTCAAAGCCGACTTCGCCCATCGAGGTGTTGTTCTCGACCCTCTGCGTTGTTTGGTTTGCGGGAGCACCAGAAGGAATTGGACCTTGTCCATTCGTGTTGTTGGAAGCACCCAACAACGCCTGCCTCAACTCTGTCATGACATGATCCTGTCGTGAGAGGTGGCCCATAATAACTTTTTGTTACTCCCTTAGGATCCTTACTGTTTCCCCGACATGCTCTTCTTCAGCATTATCAAGGGTTGCCTCTCGAACATGATGCGAAAATTGCCCGTCGTGGATGGGAGTGGCCTCATCCCCCTCGTTGCTGGTATCACTGATCAAATCTTCATGCTGGGATTGATTTCCTTGTGCCTTAATATTGTGCATGATGCTGACATTGTTATCTACCATTTTCTATGTTTTTTGCTAAAAACAAAGAATCAAACAAGTTAGTAATAGATGCAAGGATCTACTCAATTACACAACTGTCTAAGCCCGCGGTGGGTGCCAAACAGACCTATAAAATAGTATAGTTAAATTTATAAGTGGTTTTATAGACAAGTGAATTAATTTGATCCCAAAAAATAATAAGAAAGTAAACAAAAATGTAAGACTTAGCGTTGAAATAAAGATAAGACAACTGATATGCTCAAATTACACTTTAAATAAATAGTGTAAGGCGGTTAGTGTCAAATATAATAACCCAACAAGGTTGGGGTCGAATCCCACAGGGAATAGGTGTGAAAAGGTTACTTGAGTAGTGTGAAAATTAACTTAAGTCGTAATTCTATTCCTTTAGCTTAACAAGAGAATGATATAATTGTGATGTAACAAGATAACTATTTTGTTGTGAGAATGTGATTAATTTGATTAAAGAAACCAAGGTTGTGTCCCTATCAATGAAATGTAATACTATCGATGTTAATCTGATATATTTCTAATGAAAGGTCCTTTTGATATGCAAATGGTTTCTAAATGACTACCCAATATTGTCCAATGGTTGGGTAGTATTTTCTCTTTATGATTTTTTCAAATATAAAAGAGTTGCACTTAAGAACAACCAATTTATGCCAAGTAGAACCCACTTATTCCTAAGCGATTCTATTAAACAAGGTTTAAAGTCTTGAGTTCTTGATATTCACTTCTGCCAAACCCTAACACACTTTTCCAAGTAAAGCAAGGGTAAAATGGAATAAGTTAATGTTTGCAACCACCAACAATAAATAAAGCACAAGAAATGAATAAATATCAACCAACCATTATATATATATTCAATGTTAAACACCCATTAACATTACACCAATTTAGGGTCCACAACCTTAGTATTTAAAACTAGCTACTCATACTAAAATACAAAAACTAAGCAATAAATAGAGTCATAAAGCTTACAAAAGTGCAAGATTCTCTCTTCACAAGCTCCAAATAAATGGTGTATTCAATGCCTTCAATGTTGTCACGACCCAAACCCCGCACTGGTCATGGTGGCGCCTCCCGTGAAGGCAAGGCCAGCCAACTAACCCAACTCATCTTTTCAAAAATAATTTAAACATGAATAAACAGCTAAAATATGACTTAATAATATTAATTAGCGGGATTTCAACCCCACATAGCCCTAACCGGGGTGTCACAAGTCACGAGCATCTATCAGAATGTAAATCCACTACAGGGTCTAAAATGTACAAAACCGGAATAATGAACAAAAGAGAGAGACATGGTGCTGCGAACGCTGACAGTCACCTCATTAACTCATATAACTCTGCCTCTGATCGGCCCAAAACCCGCTACCGGGTGAATAGATACCTGCAACTGTACACGAGGTGCAGGGAGTAAAGTGAGTACTCCAACTCAGTGAGTAATAAAGGTAAGTAACAACTGAGCAGTAAGAAATCACGTAAAGCATACCATCATGCTGTATAGAAGCAGGGTACAATCCTTTGAGAAAAACAGTAAGGCTGTGAAATCTTTGGAAATATCTTGGCTCAGTTTAAGCTCTTTTGATAATGATCTTTTCAACAGTTACGAAAACGATTTCAAAACAGTTAGTGTTGATAAGCACAGAAAAATCCGCCCCTCGGGCACAAATACCATAGTATAACAGGTAAAAAGGCAAGTAGATATGCAAGATGAGCACATAAAAGTTAGCCCCTAGGGCAATAACTCAAAACAGTACCAGCCCCTCGGGCTCACTCTCAGAACAACTCTCAGCCCCTCGGGCTCTCTCTCTCTCAGATCACTCTCAGAACAGTATCATATAGTAACCGCTGCGGCGTGCAACCCGATCCACATCTCGCTGCGGCGTGCAACCCGATCCATATATCGTCGACGGCGCTCACTGGGGGTGTGCAGACTCCGGGAGGGGCCCCTTACGGCCCAAGCGCAATATCAAGCCACCTTGTGGCATATAACATAAGGCCTGAAAGCCTCCTCACATCACACTCGAGGCCTGAAAGCCTCCTCACATCACACTCGAGGCCTGAAAGCCTCCTCACATCACACTCGAGGCCTGAAAGCCTCCTCACATCATACTCGGGGCCTGAAAGCCTCCTCACATATGGCCCTCGGCCTCACTCAGTCCAGAAAACATCATAAGCCCCTCAGGCATCAATAAGATAGTAGTGCTCAGCCCAAACAGCAGTGAAAATATCATTTAAGTCTCAAAGTTCAATTAAAGTGGCTGAGTTTTTAAAACAGTATAATCAACAGGACTGAGTTCAGGTAGTATATCAAAATAGTGAGGAAGTAGTGATAAAAATCCCCGAAGGGTTCAGATAATTGGCACGAAGCCCAAATATGGCAATAAGCCCAAATCATGATAATAACAAATAAGTTTCAGTCAAATACGCGGTAAAATTATCAATCGGGACGGACCAAGTCACAATCCCCAACAGTGCTCTACCCCACGCTCGCTACCCGGCGTGCAAGTCACCTCAATATAGCACTATGATGTGCAATCCGGGGTTTCAAACCCTCAGGATATCATTTACAATCATTACTCACCTCGAACCGGTGAAATCTCTAGCTCGCGATGCCTTTGCCTCTCAAATCGGCCTCCACGCGCGCCGAATCTATCCAAAATCAGAGCGAATACATCACAATAGGCTAAGGGAACAATACCAAATCAAAAACAATCGAAAAATATCAAAAATCTCAAAATTAGCAAAACCCGAGCCCCAGTCTCACTTCTCAAAACTCAGAAATTCTTACATCAACGGGTTCCTTATCTCGCCACGAGTCTATACATATCAAGACTCCCAAATCCAAGCTCAAATGACCGATCAAAACCCAATTTAAAATTTAAAATCCAAGCCCTAGTTCATCCCCTTTTTTCCTAAGTTTCCCTGAATTTCAAGGTTAATTTCACAATTAAATCATGTGTTTAGTTCATAGAACTTACCTCCAATCAATCCTCTTCGAAACCCTCTGCAATTCCCGTCCAAGAGCTCTCAAAATGCTCAGCAATGGTGGAAAATGACTTAACCTCGCGGAACAAAATGTTTTAAAACCCTTCTGTCCAGGTCCGTTTTTCCTCTATGCGATCGCAGCCCCAGGCTTGCGATCGCAATGCACAAAAGATTCCAGCTCCAAATTTAACACTATGCAATCGCACACAGACCCCTAAGATCGCAATTCATCAACTCCTGACCCTATGCGATCGCAAACTTACACCCGCGTTTGCGTTGAACAAATTTCCATTCAAGCCCCTAAGTCCACTTAACATTATGAGATCGCAACCCTTACTATGCGATCGCATTGAACAACCAAACACCCCCTCAAAATCCTTCTGTGCGATCGCAATACACCCTCTGCGATCGCATAGAGCAAAATGCTCTGGAACAGCTGATGCCTTTTTCTGCAACTTTTCATAGTCCAAAACTCCTCGTTAGCCATCCGAAATCACCCTGAGGTCCCCGGGACCTCAACCAAAAGCACCAACACATCCTTAAACATCACCCAAACTTGTTCCAATCCTCAAAACACCTCAAACAACACCAAAACTATCAATTCACATCGGATTCAAGCCTAAGTTCTTCTAAAGCTTCCGAAACACGCATTTGATCCAAAACCCAACCAAATCACCTCCGAATGACCTGAAATTTTGCACACACATCCCAAATCACATAACGAAGCTACAACAACTCTCGGAATTCCATTCCGATCCTCGGATCAAAATCTCACCTATCAACCGGAATTCGCCAAAATACTAACTTCGCCAATTCAAGCCTAATTATACACCGGACCTCCAAGATCACTTCCGATCACACTCCTAAGTCACAAATCATCCCCCGAAGCTAACCGAATCATCGGAATTCATATCCGAGCCCTCTAACACATAAGTCAATATCCAGTTGACTTTTCCAAACTAAGCCTTCCTTAAAGAGACTAAGTGTCTCATTTTCTTTTAAAATTAATCCAAGCCAACTCGATCACACAAGACACTGATAATGAAGCATAAAGAAGTAGAAAATGGGGGAAACGGAGCGGTAACCCATGAGACGACGGGTCGGGTCGTCACATCCTCCCCAACTTAAAAAACACTCGTCCTCAAGCATACCCAGAGTTGTTCTAGAAGCCAACCAATAGCTGAATAACTTACCATGCATATACCCGGGGGTGATCCCACGTCACCCTATCTCATATAGGTCCGATAACACATTTTAACTAAAATCACACAATCCAGCCTAGTCCATAAACCATAGAACCACACTTTCACTTCTGAAATCATCATTACGATCAAAACCTCACATCTATATTTAGAATAAGCCCGAACCAGCTGTAATAACCCATACCTGTAACCTCAGGTGCAATTATATGACATACCACATAGCTCAAACACTCGAAACGATAACTTCTATTCACAGCAACTGCACATAACACCTGAATACTGGTAGGAACCTCTTATCAACTAAAGTCTCGTTCCAACGCTCCCATATACTGCCAATGATAATGAAACACGCAATAAACCATAACCATCTCTCAGATCAGCCATTCATGAAGTCAGTTCCCTTTTTGGCTGATACCATAGCAGATTTCCGAGCCGAACCTCGATATGATCCTTCCAACAAGCTGAAATCAAATCCGTTCGTATTCATTAATGACCCTAACAATCACCTCGAATCCAACACACCACTCTGGTGACATGATACATCAATGCAGGCCTAAGCCACAACTCGCATAATTCGCGCACCGATAAGAAACGGTCTAACATACTCAAATCATGAAAATGACCCAACGAAAGGGATGTACCTCAAGATTACCAATATCATCACATCACACGGCTGAGAACCCATCTCACATCATAGAAATAGAACACACAAATTTGACCCGCAAGGTCATATTCCCACACAGCTTTGCTGCAACATGCGATCCTATCCAAATACTGCTCCACATAAAACACCTCAAATCACTATGCTCAAAATCGATAGCCACGCACAATTCGATGTCTGGAACCAAAGAAA
Source organism: Nicotiana attenuata (assembly GCF_001879085.1). Lineage (NCBI taxonomy): Eukaryota > Viridiplantae > Streptophyta > Magnoliopsida > Solanales > Solanaceae > Nicotiana > Nicotiana attenuata. Next base: position 35,275,523 of record NC_031996.1, on the reverse strand, counting down.
GTCATTACACCCACGGTGAAAGAAATAACATACACCGTGCAAACCCGATATGACATTACCGATACGCCATTACTTTCCCGCTCGACTTCCACTAGGAGACCCCAAATGAACCGCACCATATGTGCCCATAACCAACAGATCACAACACCTCGCAACACAGAAAGGCAATTCATAGATTTTCCCCAAATCACTAATAAGCTCAATAGCGGTCGAATCAACCTATCCCTCAACAATACAATTCGGGGCCAACCAAACCAACTCCAACTAGAACACGTATCCATACTGGCCTGCCAACGAACTCTTTAACAAGGAAGTCTGAAGTTGTTCCTTCCTCTACTATAACTCCTGCCGGAGCCATATGATACGGTGCCCGGCACTAAATCAATTCCGAAATCCACAACCTTGCAGCGACATGCCCGGCCACAAGAAACACATCCGAAGTCCCTCAACACCGGAACTAAATCAATGACAGAACCTCTACACAGATATCCATCACGAAGGCCCAATTAAGAAAGGCAGTCCTTCCCAGCCGTCCGCTGGGTCTTTGAAATATAACCACTCTGCTAGAACATAATCCGACGCACCTCGCCACTCAACCCGTGGCATTTCTAGCACAGCCCATAGCGTAATAGTCCATAATAACCCAACACTAAGGCAACCAGTATGAATTCCAACATCACATCCACACTCTAACATACCAGCAAATAAAGATCCACTCAGGTCTCCAAATCTCGGTAGTCACTAAACAGTGCCGATACACGCGAACCACAACCACAACGTAGCCTGAACATGAGAACTCCCGATCTCCGACTTCGTATAGCATACGAATCATCGTACCTAATCCCAATTTCACCGTCCAACAACATACCACACCTTAAATACCCCATCATTCCATGACAGATACTCTAAAATTTCCCTGTGCCACCAAGCAAACCCGAATATCACCAGTCGCTCTAACAAGACAGTGCTGCAATACTACCGAAGTACCATCAACTTAATCACATTACCCTTTTTCTGAACATATACTATCGTCAAATCACTTCCAATTAGAAATATCATTCCCTTAACTATCTGAGGCTACCCGCTGCTCAAGAGTTTATGAACTTCCTTTCAGAACTGAACAGTAACCTAGCACACGCCAGTCTCGGTCCTCCACAACATACCGCATATACCATACCATCCAAGGAAAACATGAAAACTTTTATCTCCCTTCCGAGCCACAGACATCTACGTACTCAACTAGTCAAGAACTTTCCATTGGTCGAATCTAGAAGAAATGTCACTACACATACCATGCTCCGCATGCCCATAGAAAATATACATCTCCAAACCGCGGTAAAGACCATCAAGAACTCTCCGAATTCCCTTTGCACAAATCAGACCTGCCAGGACTGAATCCTTCTAACTAGGCCAAGCTAAGCAAGCCATCAAAACCCAAGAGCATTGCTGCAAAATACCTGTAAGGGCTCATTACCTCGAACACATACAAAGAATTAATCATATCCTTACCATACCGATTCGGTCTACTATCAAGATATTCCATCTATCTAATTTCCCTTCTGATCCATCATCAACTTGATATTCCCTCTTGCTGTAGCACCACAATGCCTCAACCCAGGCTTACCACATGAGACCCAAGCATAAGACCACACTGTCTAAGACCCATGAGCCACTGAATACTCTCTCAAATATTCCCAGAAACACCATATTCAAGAATACTTTACTCTGAAGAACTTCCTGCGAATCTAAATCCATTAACTTTACTTTCCTAATACTGATACATAGAATCTCATAATTGACATAAAAATACCACAAGTCTTGACCTCTTCCAATGAAAACACAGTCTCGAACCACATACACAACCTTAAGATACCCGATTGTTCCCTGTAGAATCTTGAACACATTAGAACCATTCTCGAAAGTCATTCACTCTTTATTCAAACTGCAACTTACCTGACCTAATGAATAGAACCACCCGTGCCTCATTGGCACTCCGACACCGCAGAATGAAATCCCCATCCCAATACAACCCAGCAACCTCCCGCTCTATGCACCGAGCATTCTTTACCAATAACCACTTAAGACATCCCGTGATTTTTCTTACTCTATGAAGCATAATATAACCTCGTCAACATTTTTCCTTTACTCGAACCATCCTCGGTCTCTATTTCCGCAAGCCATAACTGATTCACTCGCACGTCTCGGATTGGAACCAACATAGCACCTAACCGTGCAATCAACTAATCAACAGACTCCCCCACTTGGCTCGGAGCCATAGATCAAGATACGCTCAATAACTCATAACACTTTTACTCTATTGATGCCACAATACCATAGCGAGATTAAACTCAAATCTTTTATAAGTTTGTGAAAACACAGATCATCCAGTACTGTAAATCTTCTGCAAATCTCGCATTCATTCCCGCAACAGTTGAGCCCACTCTCTTAAGTGACCCGAAATTTCGAATTTCAACACGTACCCTTCAATTACACATGAGATCTTCTAACATACACATAATGGTCACACCACTTTAGAACACTCTGCAGGAGATAACCCACCTGCTTCGCCTCACTATAACATTTCCGTATACCTTCCACCGTCATACACATTACACAACCATTTAGCCTTCCTGAGTATGAACTCATACCGCAACATGAAATTTACTTCACCCCCAACTAGGAGACACGAAAAGATTCTTCACGCGCCCATAACTCGGAGCTACACATCCAATCGCAATGGAAATCATACACTTAATAGTTCATCAATCATCCCGCAGGCCTTTCTCGACACTTCCAAGTTACATAGATAGGGACACTGCCGAACATATAGGTTCAAAACACTTATTCACACAATCAGCACATCGGTGCTCAAGCCATAGGCAAAGATTCGGCCTCAAGTCCTCCAGACTGACCCAACATCAAGCTCACAGAGATCACATCTCGCCCCTTGATCGGGGAATCACAAGCCATCAAGGCACATCTGATACTGAGCGCTCATGCGCGCATACAAACGCGGGGAAGGAATTTCAAGAGTTTCTTTTCAAGCTGAATCAAGGACGCACGATAAGAATTCAAGAATGTGAAGTTTTCCTAAAGGTTCTGCAGCCTCTCGAGGATAAATACCGACGTCTCCGTACCGATCCATGAGACTCTACTAAACCTGCTCATGACTCGTGAGACCTAGTAACCTAGGCTCTGATACCAACTTGTCATGACCCAAACCCCGCACTGGTCGTGGTGGCGCCTGCCGTGAAGGCAAGGCCAGCCAACTAACCCAACTCGTCTTTTCAAAAATAATTTAAACATGAATAAACAGCTAAAATATGACTTAATAATATTAATTAGCGGGATTTCAACCCCACACAACCCTAACCGGGGTGTCACAAGTCACGAGCATCTATCAGAATGTAAAGCCACTACAAGGTCTAAAATGTACAAAACCGGAATAATGAACAAAAGAGAGAGACATGGTGCTGCGAACACTGACAGTCACCTCCTTAACTCATATAACTCTGCCTTTGATCAGCCCAAAACCCGCTACCGGGTGAATAGATACCTGCAACTGCACACGAGGTGCAGGGAGTAAAGTGAGTACTCCAACTCAGTGAGTAATGAAGGTAAGTAACAACTGAGCAGTAAGAAATCACGTAAAACAGACCATCATGCTGTATAGAAGCAAGGTACAATCCTTTGAGAAAAACAGTAAGGCTGTGAAATCTTTGGAAATATCTTGGCTCAGTTTAAGCTCTTTTGATAATGATCTTTTCAACAGTTACGAAAACGATTTCAAAACAGTTAGTGTTGATAAGCACAGAAAAATCCGCCCCTCGGGCACAAATACCACAGTATAACAGGTAAAAAGGCAAGTAGATATGCAAGATGAGCACATAAAAGTTCGCCCCTCGGGCTCACTCTCAGAAAAACTCTCAGCCCCTCGGGCTCTCTCTCTCAGATCACTCTCAGAACAGTATCATATAGTAACCGCTGCGGCGTGCAGCCCGATCCACATCTCGCTACGGCATGCAGCTCGATCCATATATCGTCGACGGCGCTCACTGGGGGTATGCAGACTCCGGGAGGGGCCCTTTACGGCCCAAGCGCAATATCAAGCCACCTCGTGGCATATAACATAAGGCCTGAAAGCCTCCTCATATCACACTCGAGGCCTGAAATCCTCCTCACATCACACTCGAGGCCTAAAAGCCTCCTCACATCACACTCGAGGCCTGAAAGCCTCCTCACATCACACTCGGGGCCTGAAAGCCTCCTCACATATGGCCCTCGGCCTCACTCAGTCCAGAAAACATCATAAGCCCCTCAGGCATCAATAAGATAGTAGTGCTCAGCCCAAACAACAGTGGAAATATCATTTAAGTCTCAAAGTTCAATTAAAGCGGCTGAGTTTGTAAAACAGTATAATCAACAGGACTGAGTTCAGGTAGTATATCAAAATAGTGAGGAAACAGTGATAAAAATCCCCGAAGGGTTCAGATAATTGGCACGAAGCCCAAATATGGCAATAAGCCCAATTCATGATAATAACAAATAAGTTTCAGTCAAATACGCGGTAAAATCATCAATCGGGACGGACCAAGTCACAATCCCCAATGGTGCTCCACCCCACGCTCGCTACCCGGCGTGCAAGTCACCTCAATATAGCACTATGATGTGCAATCCGGGGTTTCAAACCCACAGGATATCATTTACAATCATTACTTACCTCGAACCGGTGAAATCTCTAGCTCGCGACACCTTTGCCTCTCAAATCGGCCTCCACGCGCATCAAATCTATCCAAAATAACAGCGCATACATCACAATAGGCTAAGGGAACAATACCCAATCGAAAACAATCGAAAAATATCAAAAATCTCAAAATTAGCAAAACCCGAGCCCCGGGCCCACTTCTCAAAACTCAGAATTTCTTACATCAACGGGTTCCTTATCTCGCCACGAGTCTATACATATCAAGAACTCCCAAATCCGAGCTCAAATGACCCATCAAAACCCAATTTAAAATTTAAAAATCCAAGCGCTAGTTCTTCCCCTTTTTTGATAAGTTTCCATGAATTTCAAGGTTAATTTCACAATTAAATCATGTTTTTAGTTTATAGAACGTACCTCCAATCAATCCTCTTCGAAACCCTCTGCAGTCCAAGAGCTCTCAAAATGCTCAACAATGGTGGAAAATGACTTAACCTCGCGGAACAAAATGTTTTAAAACCCTTCTGTCCAAGTCCGTTTTTCCTCTATGCGATCGCAGCCCCAGGCTTGCGATCGCAATGCACAAAAAATTCAAGCTCCAAATTTAACACTATGCGATCGCACACAGACCCCTGCGATCGCAATTCATCAACTCCTGACCTTATGCGATCGCAAACTTACACCCGCGTTCGCGTTGAAAAAATTTCCATTCAAGCCCCTAGGTCCACTTAACACTATGAGATCGCAACCCTTACTATGCGATCGCATTGAACAACCAAACACCCCCTCAAAATCCTTCTGTGCGATCGCAATACACCCTCTGTGATCGCATAGAGCAAAATGCTCTGCAACAGCTGATGCCTTTTTTTGCAACTTTTCATAGTCCAAAACTCCCTGTTAGCCATCCGAAATCACCCCGAGGTCCCCGGGACCTCAACCAAAAGCACCAGCACATCCTTAAACATCACCCAAACTTGTTCCAATCCTCAAAACTCCTCAAACAACACCAAAACCATTAATTCACATCGGATCCAAGCCTAAGTTCTTCTAAAACTTCCGAAACACGCATTTGATCAAAAACCCAACCAAATCACCTCCGAATGACCTGAAATTTTGCACACACATCCCAAATCGCATAACGAAGCTATAGCAACTCTCGAAATTCCATTCCGACCCTCGGATCAAAATCTCACCTATCAACCGAAATTCGCCAAAATACTAACTTCGCCAATTCAAGCCTAATTCTATACCGGACCTCCAAAATCACTTCCGATCACACTCCTAAGTCACATATCATCCCCCGAAGCTAACCGAATCATGGGAATTTATATCCGAGCCCTCTAACACATAAGTCAATATCCGGTTGACTTTTTCAAACTAAGCCTTCCTTAAAAAGACTAAGTGTCTCATTTTCTTCTAATATCAATCCAAGCCAACTCGATCACACAAGACACTGATAATGAAGCATAAAGAAGCAGAAAATGGGGGAAACGGAGCAGTAACCCATGAGACAGCGGGTCGGGTCGTCACAAATGTAGTCCCTTTTTCAGACTTAATACCCTACAAAATCCCTAGTAAATCTATTTATAGTGGACTAAAAGTCGGGGTCAAGATTGGACAAAAATACCCCTGCAGAGCTCTTTGCGACCGCGTAATGGTCGCAAACCATGTATGCGGTCCGCATAGTTGACAATTGCGTCGCAGAACTTCAGATCCTCAAGCCCAGATTCCACCGCATTTCCATTATGCGGTCCGCATATCAGTTATGCGACCGCATTTTTCATCGCAGATGTGCTACGCATGTTCTTCAGTTTTCAGTTATGCGGTCATTATGCGGCTCGCAGAAGTGTTATGCCACCGCATGATGGATTGCACAATCTTCTCTTCAGTTGGTCAAAACAGTTGATTGTGTTTGCGGTGGTTATGCGATCCGCATACTACTTCTGTGGTCGCATACTTGCAGCATTCCTACTTTTTGTGGCTTTTTGACTTCATTTCCATGTGTTTGGGTCTTCAAGTCTTATGCACTACAAAGCACCAAAACTTTATAAGATTTAACTACAAATTCATTGAAAGACGATCTAAAGTCTATGCAATTGGTATCAAATGTGCCAAAATTCTACGGCACATCAACAGCTAAAATCCTGTTTCCTGGAGCAGAGCTTCCGGAGGCAACAGTAACGATATTAATAAGTAAAAAAATAAAATATTATTGAGCTTCGAACAATGTATATCATAAGTTTGTCAGAAAATGCGTGTCCCTACAATGGTTGTTGAGCTCACTATTTATAGTTGTACATAGGGAACAAGGTCCTAGGATCAAACCCTCTTAAATGACAATTATGGTGGCCATTGAAGAATGTGCAACGCAAGGCAGTGAATGTCATATTCTCTGTAACGGATTACATACTTAATGCTATAGAATATCTCCATTAAATGCTACCGGGTGGCAGGCATTTATCTCGCCTTCATGAACATCATTCCCTTCGGGAACAAACGAGATTGTTGCCTTTGGACTTGATTCTCTTCTGCCTTCGGCTCCACGTGTTGCTTTATTATGCGAGCATTTAATATGAACATATTTTACTCTATACAACTATTTTATCAAGTTAGAAATTAATATTTATTATAAGAATTTAATTATAATTATCTGTAAGTAATTTAATTGTATAAGTAAACCGACAATGCACAAAAATTAAACCCATCAATAAATGGACTCAAGGAAAATACACAGAAAATGTGTAATTCTGAAATGTTAGTTAGGGAAGGAAACTTGACATTATTGGAGGCGTTCGTACTATATCCGTGTTTCTAATGATTATGGAAAAGAAGAAGAAAACAACAAACAATTCTTTATTATCTTAGGGTACTCTCATGATTAACATTATACATTATACATTAGTCATAAGACAAACATAGTAAAATTTCTCAAAACTTCAATGTTTCAGATTTGTAGCAACCACAGATTTCTCTTTTTGACCAAGTTAACACAATTAGCCTTGTTTACTCTCGTCTGAATTCGTAGAACATCCGCGGAAACAGCATATGCATTGCTAGGTTATACCATAAACCATATGTATTGCTATAATATTCTTTATAGAACAATTGTTTATTCATTTATTTAATTCGATAAAGTTTTATTTTAAATAGATCGTGTATTTGCTGTGTGTCCATTACTTAGATGATTTAGTGTATAGAGTTTAGCTTATACACGGAAGGTTAAATCATCGGTTCTTACAAGTCATAAAGTTTATGTTCACAATCTAATGATGGAATTAGACAGACCAACGGAACGGTTGTAGCACATTGAATATAATTTATCTTGATTATGGGAATGGTTTAATTCCGACTTCTTGTGCTAGTACATTTTGTATGTGTTGAATGGATCAAGTAGAGATAAGTATTTTATACCGACTTGATAAAATAATTTCTCTAGTCCATTCAATGTACTTATACTCTTAATCTTGATATGATTATTATTAGTCGTGTGTGTCATTTCTTGTTTTGATTTATTAAAAGACGAGATTCTTTCGTGGGTCAATAAGCCTGGTAAATTGGACAATAATGATATACATTGGCGAAGTAATAATTAGTTGATTGAATCCATGTCTCGGTTTTTGAGATTGATGATACTCCTCTGTGAAAGCTTATAAGTTTTCATGTGCAAAACCGGCCAGCGGACTTTGTATCCGACACACGAAACAAGTTAAACGAAAGTCTAAAGGATGTAATCAATAAATTAAATTGCCAGTAATTTAATTTGATTGGTTAGTATCTGAATCATAACATAAGGAGTTAATTAAGGTTTTATGGAAGAATTTCGAAATTGAACTAAGGAGTGCAACTACGAATTATTAGTGAAATATTCGTAATTTATTATGGTAGAAATTAATTTCAAATTTCGAAATTAATTCTATTATAGGAAGCCTTGTTAATTAAATTTTGTGGTCCTTACTGTGCCTAAATAATAGAAAATAAAGGAAACCTTTCCTTAGTGGAAGAAGAAAGCCTAACAGGTTTTGGAAAAGGGTTTTAAACCTCAAAAAATGTGGCTATATATACACCATATAGGGCTGGCCATTTTTGACACTGGTTTTACACGTTTTTCTTCCTTGGAATTTCACCCACCCGAAATTCTGTTTTTTTCGGATATTATTTGGGTAACACGATAGAAGACTGTGGAGGTTTTGCTGAGGTCGCGGTCTTGCAACTCTGGAACTGGTGGCCGAGATTAATCTTCTTTGTTCACGCTTCAAGAGGTAACTCGAATAATCTCCGTATATGCTAATTGTTTAATTCACACGTAAATATGATACTTCAATTGCTTCTGTTGTGATATATAATTCATCAATTGGTATCAGAGCCTACACACGTCTAATTAAATGATTATGATGAACATTGAAGAGTAGTATCATGTTAATATGCAAGTTTTGAATTACATGCAAAGATTGTTTTTCATAAAACTGCATTGTTTTTAACATGAATATTTGTTCCGAGTATTATGATTATTCTAAAAATCATGTAATATCTGCTTATTATTGATGATATTTGATAGAATAATCTAAAAATTTCGTTAATCCATGAAAAACGCAAAAGTCACCATTTGGTTGAATTGGCCAGAAAATCGGAGATCAACATGTTGACGGACTCCGATTGACCTAAAACTTGGCAAGTCTATGCGAAGCGGCCCGTTTTCCGGGCTTTTGGGGTCGTTTAGATGGTGTTTTAGACGTTTCTTTTAATTTTTTGGAAATATTTCAAAAAATATTTTTAGTTGTTTTTAATCCATTGGTACTAGGGATCGTTTCCTGTGGACTCCAGGGTTAAATTCTGGTGATATAATATTTTTACACGTTGACATAGGTCTTCATCCATATCGGATAAACTCAATAGAGATAATCACTAGGTTATACTAGTTGTTGATTACTTGTATTTACTCTCCATCTGAGCATGCAAGTTGGTTCAATGGGACTAGTATATTGAATGTTGATATTCACTTGACTTAAATTAACAGTTTACTCTCCACTGAGTATGGCTTGTTTAAATTCATGGAGTGAATAATCTGTCATTATATATGTATATTGCAAGTATAGCTCTTTTTCCATCGAAATTCTTTGTTCAAGGTGCATGGATTATATGTATGTAGTGTGTTTTGAATTTTAATATTCAATAATACATGAATGATTTTGATCTATTTATTTATCTGTCTCTCAGATTAACAATGAGTACTTTCAATCTCCTTACTTCTATTCTTACTCAAAATAAACTTGAGGGTCCGAATTATGTTGATTGAAAATGAAACTTAGATATTGTCCTAATTGCTGAAGAGCACAAATTTGTGCTCGATGAGGTGTGTCCAAAAAAACCTAGAGATGATGCTACGGGTGATGAACAGAAAGCTTACCAAAAATGGGTTAAGGTTGATGAGATGGGACGGTGTTACATTCTGGCATCTATGTAAAATGTTCTGCAACATCAGCATCAGTCTATGGAGTTTGCTTATGACATTCTGGAAAATCTCAAAGAAATATTTGGACATCAGAATCGTGCAGCTAAGCAGACTGCCATGAAAGCTCTTTTGAATACCAAAATGGTTGAATGTTCATCTATTAGGAACCATGTTCTGAAGATGATGAGTCTTTTGAATGAACTGGAGGTCCTTGGAGCTAACATTGATAAGGATACGCAGGTTGAAATGATCCTGTAGACCCTGCCTGACAATTTTCAGCAGTTTTGCCTGAATTATAATATGAACAAAATGGATTTGTCACTTGCGAAATTGCTGAATGAGCTGCAGTCGGCAGACACTATTATCAAGCAACAAGCTCCTCCTATGACACTGAATTTTGAGGTAGGTTCTTCTTCTAAGCCGAGAGGTAGGCAGTGTCACACCTCCTTTTTCTACCACCCCCGGAAGGGTATAAGGGAGTTTTTTCCAACTTAAAGTGACAATCGAAACGGGATTATTTATTTATTAATATCAGAGTCGCCACTTGGGATAATTTTATGGTATCCCAAGTCACCGGTTCAAATCCTGAATCGAGGAAAAGATTGACTCTGTTCCACAGTCCGCGAATACAGAAATCCGGGTAAGAAATTCTGTTAACCCCGGAGAAGGTGTTAGGCATTCCCGAGTTCCGTGGTTCTAGCACGGTCGCTCAACTGTTATTATTGGCCTATTATCTGATTTTAATACATGTTTTGGCCTATGGTGCAATTTGAACTTTATAACCGCTTTTATTTAAATATTTTTAGGAAGATTCAATGCCATCTAAAATACATCTTGAACCAAGTCACATAAAATGCACCCGCGGGTCCAAGACACATTTTATTTAGCGCTGCTGAGATTTGGATTTGGGTCACATAAATGCGCACCCGAGTTTAGGAAGGTAAATTATTAAAATAACGCGCCAAAAACAACTCCGCTCCTTCAACTTTGCGAGGGCCATAGAAAATTCAACTAAATGGCACGCCTCGATTTCTAAGGATTAAAACATTACTCAAATGAGGGCCATGCAATTTAAGGTTTTATTTGGCACGGCACACCTCCAATCTATTTGTCTAAAATTTGATCAAAATATGGAGGGCTGTAAATTAATCGTTTGTCTATTACAGCTCTCCTCAGTTATTAACAAAACCTAATTAATAACATATTATGAATTGGGGTAATTTGGTTTATTTAAGGAAAAGATGGCTATTCATCGTTAAACCCAAAGGTAGAAATAGGCTGGCCCGGCAGAAAAGTCCTGAGCTTCAACTTTGCACCCCATGGCCCAAATCGTTCGAGGGCTAAGGACAGAATGCAGATAAGACCAAGTTGGGTCTCTAAATTTGCACTCAACATCAGCAGTATTAAAAGGGGAATTAACCCAGCTCATCACCCATATGATTTCAAAAGAACACATGAATCTCGAAGCACGATAATTGCCACCCACTCATTGCGTATGTTATTCTTTCTGGACTTAAACCACTGGCCCTGGCCTTGAGGTCTACTGTTCCCTCACTTGCCATGATAACTTTGATTTCTGCTTGGAAGACCTCGCTTGCCACTGGTTAACCACCTTTTGTCAATCTTACCACAGAAAATACCTTTGATCCGTTCACCCTAACCCCTCCATCTGTTGCATTGTTCATGAATTGATATGTACCAACCTTTGTATTTCATGTGGATCCCAAAGCATGTTGATTATTACCAGCTCAGTGCGCTTGTTGTTGTTTCCTGACTTATGACACTTTGATTTGCTAGCCAGATCCCATTTTGTGCAATTAGAAAGCTGGTGGCAAATTTTGAAATCATTTCTCACTTGTTCCGACCAAACAGACTCAAGAAGAGGGAGTAAACAAGACAAAAGGAACAGAGTAAAGGACAAAGGAAAGAAATGATCCCTAACAAGAAAACTACAAAGTAGAAACCTAACAGATGTGGATACCAACTCTAATGACCCATGCACCTGTGGCCTACTCTGTCAAGCAAGTCTGATGTTCAACTCTTGGTATACCCTTAAACCGTGAAACTGGGCTTTAATGCTCCGATTATTCAATCTGATTCACAATCCTTATTCGACTTGTAGTGCCCGAAGGGTTTTCACCATCAAGCCTCTCTCATTTGGTTCTTTCTCTCAACTTACAGTCGCCTCAAGGTGCCCGTGAAGGTTTTCACCAATAAGCTTCTCTCATTTCTGATTTCTCTCAGCTTTCATCGCCTTTCGGTGCCCATGGGGGTTTTCATCAATAAAACTCTCTCATTTTTTCATTTTCCTTGTTTGGACCGGAATGTTGCCCCTGATATGATTCACCTCTACTTGCTCGTCTTGGCATCTCTCGAAGACTGATCGAAAGGTCTTTCTCTGAATTGTAGCATGGGCTTTTGGATGGGGTTAGAAAGAAAGGGTATCAAAAGGCTCAAAACAATTCAAATGGGTTCAAGATTACAACTTTCGGAATCACATTTCTTACAACAACCACAACTTCTGCCCCAGTTTCTTTGCTTGGGGACTGTCGACGCCCCCTTTTTCTCGCGAAATCTGGTTTACGACATTTGAGAAGACAACTCTATTCCCGTGTGGGAATTGGGTTTTTGGAATTGAAGAGTCGCCACCTAATGATTAAGTGCATTAGGACACTGAGGGTTTTGAGTTTGAAAACCAGAGTTCAGGTAAGGGCTAGAAATTATCTCGAGGGGAAGGTGTTAGGCACCCCTCAAGATCCACTAGTGTGGTTCCCGGCCATGCTATGTTGTGACTTCAATGCAAACAAGTATACAAATAACTTCACACATAAGATTTACAGATAGATACGTGACAAGCATGTTGGAATCAAGGTCTAGATGATCTGCAATTTGTTTGAGGCAGGGTCTAAATGCAGAAAATTAATCAAGACATTGAATAAACAAAGAAGAAAAATTTAGGGGAAAAAGGAATAATGCAGTAAAATAAAAGAGGGGTTTTGGGTAGTTGAAAAGACAGAATTTTATTGATATTAAACAAAGTCACATAAAGGAAAGGGGGTCCTAGGTTTGTAAAACACATGGATCATCCACACAACACCGGTAATCAATCGTACGCATAGTGTTATCATGTGATCATCATCTCCGTGTCTACCCTTCCCACCCCATTAAGGTATTTAAGCACGGAATGGTATCGTTACCTACTGCATGCTATTACCCGTCCCACCTATCAGTCCCGGAGGCGTTTAGGACTACTAATCCTAAAGGGAGGGAGCTTGGCTTTTCAGGGGTTTTAAAAGGATAAAATTCTAGGGCGACAAGCAAAACACACAAAGCAGTTAATGGGGAAATAAGAACAATTAAAGGCTCAAGTAGGCCTCCTCACTTAAAGAAATAAATTGTTTAGCATGTCTTACACATACTGTTTAGGTCATTAATTAAAATTAGCGTAGGAAGAATTGATTTACCATATATTTCCCAGATAGGGAGTCCAAATTAGTCCTGCTTAGATGTAGTTGTCGAAAACTGACAGTTGATTAATTATCTAACTATTTCTATGTTAAACAGGGCCTATAGGCATGATATCTATTAATCCAGGGACGGAGGAATAACTGATTGCAAAAAAAGTCATTAGTTATAAGCTCTACGAGTGTTAAACAAATTGCCACTGATTTTAAACTTAGGAATGAGTGGCGATTCTGATTAAGTTGATAGTTCCTATAGGCATGCTTTCTAGGTGTAACTGATTTTTGAGCAGAGATCCTATAGGCAGGTTATCTATATGTAATGAGTTATTTTAACTCCTATAAGCAGGCTTGCCTAATGACAAATGTATATGCAAAGTGCAGGAAGTCCTATAGGCATATCATCTATACAATATGCAGAGCTTCATTATCGATTTATTGCCATGGTATTATTACAAAGTGCAAAAAAACCTATGGGCATGGTATCTATGTGAAAAATGCAGGCTTTGAAAGTGATAACCCTATGGTTTCTAGGCGAGATGCAGAATTTTAAAGAGTAAATATCCTATAGACATGGTATCTACGTGAAAATGCAGAGTTTGAAAGTAGTGATTCTATGAACATGATTTCTATGTGAGATGCAAAATTTTAAAGGGTGAATATCCTATAGACAGGATTTCTATGTGAAAATGCAGAATTTGAAGGTAATGATCCTATGAACATGATTTCTATGTGAGATGCAGAATTTAAAGGGTGAATATCCTATAGACATGATTTCTACCCCTTTGGCATGCATACAGTCCCATTCCCTTTCACTATACCCCAGTAGTTATTACAGAGTTATTTACAAAGCTTATTACAGACCAAGCGAATCAGAAGAAAATAAAAAAAAAATTACATCAGTGATTACATCTACATCTAATCAGCCTAATCCAGACTCAAAGTCTAATAATATGAGATAAACCAACTTCCAGGATCGGATTTTCAAAGCCTTTCTCTTATTTGGGATGTGTCAAATTTCCAAGGAACTTCAAGAATTCCAGGCAATGCTTACACCCCAAATATCATTGCAGAGTTAAGAACATAGTGCAGTGTGGAAGGGCCAACCCTCAAATGTCCAAGTTCAGAGGGAACTCGAGGTCCCAAAGCAAGGCTCATAGGAGGGGGGAAGAACTTAGAACTTAGAGACTAGGAGTAAGTGCAAGTGCAGTAGAGGGGAAATGGCAAGTTGGTGGTCATGCCAAGCATTTTGGGGTGCTGGAACACCCCTCACCAGCTTGTCAGTTGAACTTGGGGAGTTAAGACCTATTGAAGGTCAGGTTCAACCTTGGACAGTAATAGGGATGCTGCCAGGCTATACCTTAACTTAGCATATATGGGGGAGTGGGGATATGGGGATTCATAACAAGCAGGACTCAAGAAAGGAGCAGGCAAGGGCATACCCAGCAATGGGACATACTGGCACACCCTTTAGCCTACTTAGGGGGGTTAGAACTCAGTTCATGAGCAACAATTCTTGTTGCCATGCCCTGAGTCCCCACTTACAAACATATGGGGGTAAATGGGATGGGGAACTAGTGTTTACAAGAAAGTAAAGCAAACAGTAGCACATAAGCATTTCAATGTCAAATTCTGCAGAAGGTAGACATAGGCGAAAAGACTGTAAATAAACATATTGGGATGATGCTGGGAATTGAATCAAGACATACCAGTTTTAAAAAAGATAAGCAAAGAAAGCGGCGCTCTTGTGAAAGCCAAAGTGCAGACAAGAAAATTCAGAAAAGGTTGTGAGAATTATAAGCGTGAAGTCTGAAGTGTATTCCGTGTGTTGTGAAAAGAAAAGGCCGGGTATTTATAGTGTGAAAGTCATGAGAAATAAGGTAAGAAAATAATTGAAGTTTGATTTTCAATCAGTCACATAAGACTCCCTTTAGTTAAGGGATTCAAATTCAAACGGGTATAAAACCAACTAAGGAAAGAAATTAATCAAACTCTTTGTGCAAAGCATGCAATTGAGGGTAAATACATAAAAGGTTATTTTAAGGACAAGGTTTTCTGAAAGTACACAGTTGTATAATTAAGGAAAGAGAATCAATTGACAGCCACGAAATCACAAGTCCAAATATTTGGTGTGAAGAAAAGGTTTTACTCAAGGAAAATTAGTACAATCAATTAAAGCCCCCAAAAAGATTCTGATTCAATTACTAGTTGAAATCCTTTTAAAGAAAGATTCAACACACATATAAAAGCACACAGACATGTCTAAACACGAAGAATTTTGCCATGACCTTGTAAAATCAGTAGAAAGAATCGAATGCGGAAATGGAGAGACAAGTAGTCAAAAACAGGCTTAGTGGCTTCTTTTAGAAGCTCATAAGAAAGCACGCAAACAAGTAGAAAGATCAAAGCAAACAGAGTGAGGAAACTAGTTTTGAAGCGTAGTGAGGGAACAACTGACAGTAGAAAAAACAGTAGAAGAAACAAAATAGAAGAAACAGTAGAAGAAATACATGCTTATAGAGGATGAAGATAGCAGAGCATGGTAAAAAAACGGGAATCATAGCGTAGAAAACACAGTAGGAGAATATGCCAGGACGGAGTATAGAAAACACAGCAAAAGAATATTCAATCACGGAGTATGAAACTTAATAGAAGAACACCTAAGAACATAATAGAGCAAGTATAAGAACATAGTGGAAAGCGAGTGAGAATATGATACAGGAACACAATAAGAGAAACAATACAAATAATAAAGAAAGCAAAAATCATAAAAACACTTGAATACTTTCTAGAAACCCTAATTCGGAAAAGAAGGGTTTTGAAAGCAATTTTCAAAGGAAAACTTAGGGAAATCGTTAAAAAAATTCACGCATAGCATAGATACATAACAGATCTAAAAGGAATCGGAGAAAAACCTCGAATACTTAGGGTTTCGAAAGAACCCTAGAGTGAGAAAGGCTTTAAAAAGATCCGATCTAAGTCGGACGAAGTCAGAACCAGACTCAGGAGACTAGAATATGCCGGAGCAAGGCCGGAAATGGCCAGAAATGGACGGAAACCTCGAGTCGGCGAAGATCTGAGTGAAGACCCTCGAAGTCTGTTCTCGATCCTTCGAGCATCAGGCTCACAGGAGCAGTAGGAGGTGAGTATGAGGTTTCCATGGCCTGAGAAGCCATGGATTCCGGTGGGAATCGAAGGGGATTAGGGTTAGTTTGGGTGGCGGCTGCTAGGGTTTGAACGGGGTTACAGAGAGGATTGGAGAGGAAAGGGATTCAAGGCCGGCCCGTAAAGGGGAAATGATTTAGGGTTGAGGGTGTTGGTGGATTAAAAAAGGAAAGGATGCGTGTGAGCCGTTGATCTGTTAGATCAACGGCTGGGATTAAAAGAAAAGGCCTGGGCGGGTTATTTGAGTGGGTCAGGGGCGGGTAATTTAGGAATTGGGTCAGGTTTGAATCAAAAATAGGGCTGGGAAATTGGGGGTTTGATTTTGGCTAAAATTAAAATGGTAATGGGCTATATATTAAATAGCCAATTTCTCCCTTTTTAATTTAATTAAAATAGTTAAAATAATTTTAAAAGCAAATTGAAAGCACTGAATTAATTAATAATATATAAATGTTAATCTAAAAATACCGGAACAATTTTATAATTGTAAAACGCTATTAATCGTAATATAGGCTATAATTTTAATTTTATGCATGCTTAAAAAATATCAGATAAATTTATAAAAATATGCAAAAATCACCTTAATTATATTGTGGTGTAAATATGAGGATGGATATAAATTACTCACCAAAATGATAGTTTTTGGAATAATTATTGGATTTTGTACTACTAAAACATATAATAAAATGATTTTAAAAAAGCTTTAAAAATTGGAAAAAATATCAAAATTCTTGGGCATGCTTATATATGCATGTACATGCTATATTGAGAATATTCTGAGTATAAAAATATGTAGGGAAAAATTGGGCATCAACAGGGACTTTTGGAATTTTGTTTTGATGGGACCGAACCGTGAGGCTGCCTACGTATCCTTACAAGGAATCTGGTCGAACGTAGTTCATGACATAGAAATTGCTTTGTTTTGTTGTGATTTTCTCTTTTCTCTTTCTTTTCTTTCTCTTTTTCCTTTCTTCCTTTTTTTTTCTCTTTTTGTTGTTTTGTTGTTCTTTTTTTTTCTTTACTCTTCTACTCTCTTTTTTTTCTTTTTCTTTTCTTCTTCTTTTTTCATCATTTTTTCTTTTCTCTCTTTTCCTTTACTTATCTTTCGCACTTGCGTTTCTGATCTTTGCTACTGATTCCAAAAGAGAGGTATGAAAGGAAATAAATGAGGCTCAAAAGGGGTAACAAAGGATAAAGCATTTAGATAGTAGAACAAAATGCCTTCATCATTCCAATCCTCAAAACATTACACATTTTAACAAAAGAAATCATACGTAATATCTTTTGACCGCATCAGAATCGATAGCCATTTCTACACCTTTGCCTACAACACTCTCACTCTCATTACCACGAACAGCTCCTGTCAATTTGGCAAACTTGCCTTTAGACTCAACCCGATGTGGCATGATGCATTTCAATAGGGTTTCTTTATGTTCTATCTGCCCCAGTTTCACACAATTCGGGCTTGAAGTGATCTCAAAATGCCTTTACTTATTTCCCTCAAATGTCCCTATCATCTTCAAAATTGTTTCATTGCTTCATGACTAAACTGACTTTTCAAGACAAGGCCGAGAATTATGCGTGCATGTCATGTCACTAGAGTCGACAGGAAAAGGACTAAAAAAGGAAAAGAAAACTAACAAAAATGACTAGAAATAACAGAAAACAGAAAATTGCATTAGACAGATGGTGAAAGGGTTCGAACAAGCAAATTGAACTGAGGTTACAACCTTGGAACAAACCTAGACAACATTAAACGAGCTACTACGACTAAACAAAGTAGGCACAATAAAAGGATAGAAGGATTTGAGCCACAAGTCACTATCCGGATTACAACCCTGAAATAACCCGGACAACAGAAATGACAACACAATAAACCACCAAAACTCCTTCCCGGCTGGCCAAGAAAGGAGCGTCTTTCCAATTACCAAGCTCGGCATCTTAGCCACTGAGTTCCGCATAAATATTACTAAGACCATTACCAACTGCAATATTATCAACTTTAGCCAACACGTTCCCAGGAGGATTCGCATGCTCCCTGTCACTGTCATTGATCACAATTACCCCTTCTTGAATCATTCTTTCTATTTCCATTTTCAAAGAGCGATAATCTTCAATGCTATGCCCTTGGACATTAGAGTGGTACATGCATCGCATGGCGGGATAAAAGCCTTTTGCATATGGGTCTGGAGTATAGACGAGGAGCGGCTCAATCAGGCCAGAATGCTTTAACTTTCCAAACAAGCTTGTATAGGATTCTCCGATGAGCGTGAAAGCATTTTCTTTTTTCAGTAGTCTTTTCATTTTATACTCTGGCCTCGGCTGGAACCTTTTGCAGGCAAGTGGTTGATATGCCGGAGGGGGCGACTGAGACATTTGTGGAAGTGGTGCGGGCCATCGCAGGCCTCGGGGATGTGGAGCATATTGTGGTTCATTGTGGGCGGGGTATCGGGGAAGTGATGTACGATTTTGGGGGTTCTGTGAAGAGAAGTAGCAGTGGGGAGGATTACAAGGATATCCACGAGGTCGATATTGAGGCTCAAAGCATTTAGCAAGAACGACCACTGGACCTTGTCGTCGGCGGGGCTCAGCAATATCTTTTCTATCAATGGGAGGGCTATCCCGAGCAACTTGTTCGTTCTATCTGAGCCAAAAAATCCCTAAAACTTTCCTTGGGTTTATTTTCCATATGAGATAGGGAGGAGCGGTTTGGGACAATGTCTATATTGTACCGAAAGTGTCGCACAAAATCTTGAGCCATGTCGCCCGATGTATGCCACTTCCAAACATCTTGACGATTATGCCATTCCAAAGCTGCCCCAGTCAAGCTCTTACTGAAATAGGCCATCAACAAGTCATCTTTCTCTCCAACACTTCTTAGTTTACTGCAATAAACCCTCAGGCGGGCTACCGGATCTCCACATCCATCATACAAGTTAAATTTTGGCACTTTAAATCCCGCGGGCAGGCGGACGTCAGGGGACACACACAGTTCTTCGTAATCCATGCTACCCTGGTCTCCCATTCCTTGCTTGTTCTTTAAGGATTGTTCTATACCTTTCAGCCTCCTGGGTGTCTCATCTCTCCCTTCTTTTCCTGTGCACTTTTCATTTTCAACATGAGGCTCATTCCGAAGGCTCTGATTGTATGAGTCAGGAACCTTGTAGGCAACCTCTGAGGGGTAATATTGGGCATCATGAGCTTTGAGTGGGTGTTCATTGTTGGGGATAGTGGATATGACAGGAGGGCAATTTTTGGGAAAGACAATTGGAGGACGAGTGATAGAGCTACTAGGGTGGTTGGGAAAGCTGTGATAAGCAGGAAAATCCGGAGAGTATGGGGGGTCATCCGGCACTATGACCGGAGTTTGGGTAAGGGTAGCATCTAAGAAGCTAGGTGGTGCCGGGGGCGGTGCATTCCCAGTCATCCAAGCCTGATACATATCCGCCATGTGTTTTCTTAACATCCTTACCTCATCGGCCAAACCAGTGTCCTGTTCAACCAACTGCTTTCGGGCACCGGTATCAACCAACCCAATTCTGTTGTTATCCGCCATTACATTTTATGCTGTGGAGAGGAGTTACTACTTTGAGAACCACAAGCCAACCACCTTTCTGCTATGATGATATCAAGAGGAACAAAGTGAGGTCATCCCGTTAGCGTTAGGGCACTAACAGCTAAAATATCACATTGCGTGCAATGCACCTAGTCACAGTTATCGTTTCTAACATGACTTCGAGGGTATGAAGGTCATATGGCATTATCCCAATTTATTCATTTGAATCTTCTCTTTTCTTTCTTTCATCGCAATTCTTAGCTCGCTCATTTCCTTCCTTTTTTCTTTCTGATTATCGCTCTTTCTCTTCCCTCTCATTTCTCATGTCCCACAACTTCATCCTCTTTTTTTTTCTTTTCCTTTTAATAAAAAAATGGTTCGAACGAACCCTATGTAAGTTGCCTACGTATCATGACCCCATATGAATCAGATCTTTGCGTAGTTCGGGAAGATCAGGAATAAAGGAAACAAACTGACGTTCTCTTTTTTTCTTTTTCTTTTTCTTTTCTTTTACCTTAATGACTACTCTGATAAGAAAAGAGAAATAAAAGAGGCAAATCCTTTTTTTTTGAACTTTCTAGACTCAATGTTCTATGACCTATTCTAAACTCAAGCTTAACGGGCATGTTTTTTTCTTTTTTTTTCCTTTTGAAACAAATACTCTATTAAGGAAACATCCTAGAAGAGAAAAATATTTTTTTTGATATTTTTTTTTTTTGGGGGGGAAGGAAGTAAAGTATGTTTCTTTTTTCTTCTATGTACAATGTCCTAAAGTTCCAATGAAAATAAAAGGATTTTTTTTTCGTTTTTCATTAGTTTCCCAAAGAAGAACGTCAAAAGAAAATCTTTTTTGATTTTTGAAATTAATACCTTAAAGAAAACTCTTTAAAGAGGTACTAAAGAAAATTCTCTTTTTTTGGATTTTTAGTCCTAATATACTAAAGGAAATATAAAAGCAAAAAATTTCTATTTGGAGTTCTAGAGATTAATTTCCTAAGGAGAAACACCTCAAAAGATTTTTTTCTTCTTTTAAATTCTAGAATTGGTATTCTAAAGAAAACTTCCCAAGAAAATAAAAAATGCAAAATCTCTTCTTTTTTTGGATTTTGACTTATAACACACTTTTACTTTTTTTCAATACAAAAATAGTAAATACAATAACAAAAGACTCGACATTACTGTACAAAACTAGAAGGTAAAAGACAACATAAAAAGAAAAACAGACTCAAAACACAAAAGAAAAAATCTCCTTAAGCAACTCCTGAATGATCCTGACTGGATGGTCTCGGGGTGTATGTCATGCTCAAACTCCGGTAAGTAGATCCACACATGTATGAGAAAACTTTAAACCAACACTATGTGAGACAATAACACTCCCTACTGGACACATGCAAGACATGATTGAGGCTATTTTTGCAAAATGGCTTATTTGGCCAAAAGATGGCTAGAAGTGAAAAATTTGGCTAAGACCCCGCAAAGCCAAGAACCTAAGATTTACTAGGAGAACCGGACCCTATGTGGGTTGCCTACGTATCACGCCCCGAAAGACGAGAATCACGTATGCGTAGTTCGGGCAGATTAGATACGGGCAGAATTAAAAAAATAACTAATTTAGGAAAAACATATTTTTTGTCTTTTCCTTGAAAATGATGAAACATGCAAAATCTTTTTGGATTTTCTTTTTCCCTTTTTTTTGATTTTGATTTTTGAAAAATGATTAAAAAAAAGTGCAAAATCTTTTTTTGAATTTTTTTTTCTTCTTTTTCTTAATAAAAATGTAACAAAAACATAACTGGGCCCTACTTGCTTTATTTTCACACTTCACCCTTTTTTTTTCTTTTTTCCTTCTTTTTTTTCTTTTCATTTGTCCTCAACTATCATTGGTCTGCCAAATGACCCTTTTACCCTTGGAGAAATGCAACATGTAGCATATAGGATGCATCAAGATGGTCTGTTATTTTGGGTACACCTGTCCTAGACGGACCCAACCCCTGTGTTGAGTCCCTAAAGTCAAATGCACATGATGCAGATAAGCGTTCCTACTAGGGATCCGGCATGAGGCTGAGTTATTCTAGGTTTAAAACCTGGGTGTACTGTTCTAGACCTGGCTTACCCGAGCGGACAACTCGAGCCGAGAGGGGGCTGCGTACCGGTAACCAAAAGATCATCCGGCTTTGCAACTTGTCCGAAGCTCGTTCTATTTGGGATATGACACTAACAGAAAGAAGTCACGACCAGCGTGGACTCCTCGGGAGAGAGAAGAGAGGGGTTTCGTAGCAGTTTATATATATAGTTCAGATAATATCAAAGCGGTAAAAGCAACATTTAGCACATTAGGCCCACACATGTAATAAAATCAGATAATAAATAAAGCCAAATATAACTATTCATCTAAGCTCGAATTCTGAACCCTGAACCAGAAGTTCTGGGTTCTTGTCCCCAGCAGAGTCGCCAGAGCTGTCACACCTCCTTTTTCTACCACCCTCGGAAGGGTATAAGGGAGTTTTTCCAACTTAAAGTGACAATCGAAACGGGATTATTTATTTATTAAATTCAGAGTCTCCACTTGGGATAATTTTATGGTGTCCCAAGTCACCGGTTCAAATCCAAAATCGAGGAAAAGATTGACTCTGTTCTACAGTCCGCGAACACAGAAATCCGGGTAAGGAATTCTGTTAACCCGGGAGAAGGTGTTAGGCATTGTCGAGTTTTGTGGTTCTAGCACGGTCGCTCAACTGTTATTATTGGCCTATTATCTGATTTTAATACATGTTTTAGCCTATGGTGCACTTTGAACTTTATAACCGCTTTTATTTAAATATTTTTAGGAAGATTCAACGCTATCTAAAACACATCTTGAACCACGTCACATAATTGCACCCGCGGTCCACGACACATTTTATTTAGCGCTGTTGAGATTTGGATTTGGATCACATAAATGCGCACCCGAGTTTAGGAAGGTAAATTATTAAAATAACGCGCCTAAAACAACTCCGCTCCTTCAAATTTGCGAGGGCCATGGAAAATTCAACTAAATGGCATGCCTCGATTTCTAAGGATTCAAACATTACTCAAACGAGGGCCATGCAATTTAAGGTTTTATTTGGCACGGCACGCCTCCAATCTATTTGTCTAATATTTGATCAAAATATTGAGGGCTGTAAATTAATCGTTCGTCTATTACAGCTCTCCTCAGTTATTAACAAAACCTAATTAATAACATATTATGAATTGGGGTAATTTGGTTTATTTAAGGAAAAGATGGCTCGTCCCATATTCATCGTTAAGCCCAAAGGTAGAAATGGGCTGGCCCGGCAGAAAAGGCCTGAGCTTCAGCTTTGCACCCCATGGCCCAAATCATTCGAGAGCTAAGGATAGAATGCAGATAAGAGCAAGTTGGGTCTCTAAATTTGCACTCAACATCAGCAGCATTAAAAGGGGAATTAACCTAGCCCATCACCCATATGATTTCAAAAGAACACAATTGCTGACATGGACTCAACCCTATCAAGTTCCAAACATTTGATCTAAAACGATAATTTGAACAAAATTCCCAAATCAAGCAATCACCTGTTCATCATGCTTGAAATCGATTTTCAACTAACTTAAAAAAAACAATCATGAAACTACAAATTTACTTAAACCTTGGCTTAATCCATGTGAATGATAAATGGAAATTTATGAAATGACTTAATGAAGAAATATGAATCTTAAACCTTAAACTCGTAAATAAACATGCTTACAAAACAGCCTTTGTGTAAGTCAATACACATACAAGCCAACACCTAGCACTTCAATGAATTCAAATAAACATCAGAACTAAGACCTCACTGATCTTTAGCAGAAACCAGACCAAGATCTGTGACCCAGAACATTAAATCAAAATAAAGCTAAATAGTTAGAGTTCATGGTTCATTTGTCATTACAAACTCAGATTCACTCCTACTTTCAGACATAGATTCATAACATGCAAGTAATTAAAGGAAAGCCTAATTGATATTTATAATTAGAAATCTAATATAGGGTATTGCAGCAGTAAGAGAAACAGACATAGAACATAGTCAAAGACAAATTGCATTTCATCCCATTTCCACTTGAATCACATAGCCAACATTTACTTGTTACTCATGGGTAGAGAAATACCTGGGAAGTAAGAAAAATAACAGAAAATGAGAGATCAGCAGTGAACAGTAGCAGTCAGCTTGGATTTGATCAAACAAATAATGAACAGCCCAGGAGAAACCAAAGGAACAGTAGAGGATCTTCAGAAAACTGATTCCAAACCAAGCTTAAACCATTTTTCTACTCAAATGTACAAGTTCAGCAGTTGTTTTTCCAGAAATTCTATATCATCAGAAGATTCAAAGAGCCAAACCAAGCAACCAGAGTCAATTCAAACTTTCAAAAATACCAAGTTCAATCCATTTCCACCCCAGCCGAATCAAAAATTGGTTCAGAAGTTGAAAACCTCAAAATTACAGAAAAAACTCAATGAAACAGTGAATTCTGATATTTCTAGCCGTCGTTGATTTTTTTTTTGTCTTTTCTATCTCTTCAGGTCTGACTTGAAATGCAAGGAAGAGGTGCCTTTATAGGCAAGGAAATAGGGCAGCAACTAAGTCTCGGTTTTGCAATTAAGCCCTTTTTGAATTTTCATTATAGCCTAGATATCCCTATTTTAATACTCAGAAGTTCACATTAAATCCCCACCCCCAGCTTCTAGAAGCTTCCTTAAGCAGTTATAAAAGATTCCCCTACCTATGTTCCCTAATTTACCCCTTTAACCTAGGTTATTCACTCTTAAAACCAACCCAGGTCAAGTTGACCCAGGACCCAAACCCTGGGCCTGCCATTTAGGCTAACCCTTCTTCTTTGGGCCTCTGATTTTTCAGAACCCAGTCAACAAACCCAGCCCTCAACAGCTAAAATTTGACAATAGGGCAACCAGGATTGTATGAGCGTCCAAAACTAAAAATTCAACTAAACAGAAATAAAAGGATTCTGAAAACAAAAATGGAAAACAAACAAACACTAAACCAAACACTAACTAATAGAAGAAGAAAATGGACTAAAAATAATGGGCCTGCTATGTAAGAGTGGAAGAATCTGAGAGAGGGAAGAAACAAACGAAGCTTGAAAGGAAATTGCAGAAAAAGCAACATAGGACCCGAAATACCTGAACAGGACAAATGGACGATGAGTTTGCATGGACTATCCGGCCATTTCACTTTGAACCCAAAATGAGTGTTATTCGGGTTGCTCTTGTGAGAACAACCCGCCTAACACTTGTTTCAAGTCAAATAATTCTTCATGCTCAGAGAACAATCAAACTAGACCTTTAACGGACGAGACAGAGGTGAGGAAGGAATTAGGGTCCCGAATTTTGATTCAAGTTTTAGGGAGATTGGGATGGATTCGAAGGGGAACTGTGTTGGGATTTGAAAAGGGGATAGTGAGATGGTTCATGAGTGTGATTTTGAAGCTGGTTTGAAGCGGCGCCGCCGGCACGTGGGTATGGCGGCGTTAGGGTTCGTCTCTGATAAGGAATATGAGAGAGGGAGATGGGGGATTTGTTTGGACATAGGTTTAATCAGGGCGTTTGGACAATTTTATGCAAAATGGGGGAAGTAATTAGAGCCATTAGATGAGGTAAAACGGAGGGTCAGGATTAACTTATCACTAACGAACTCAAAACGACATAGTATTCTCCCCATACTACGTTGTTTCAGGGGTCTCAAGGGCTGGGGCTTGGACCGGCTATTTGGGGTGGAGTTGGGCCGGGTATAGGAATAAGTAACTTGGGACTGGTGGTCTTGAATGGATTTGGCCCAACCGACTTCCTTCTCTTGCTTTTCCTTTTCCTTTTCATTTTCTATTTCTTCAAAATTCCTTTTCTTCTCTCTTTTTTTTTCAAAATTAAATTAAAAATCTAAGTTAAATCCTAAAACCAAATTAACCTATCAAAAATACTAATTAAACCTAGATAATAATTATCAAAATTAATTAAGATCCAAATTGAAGGGAAAACTATCAAAATTCAAAATTAAAATTAAAAGTGTAAAAATAGGCAATTTTTGTGATTTTTCTATTTTTGTAAAAGCACTTAATTACTAATTAATTCCAGAATGCCAAATTAAATCCTAAATTCAAATGCAACATACTTTTTTTTTTGTATTTTTCCACCATTTAAACAAAATTAACATGCGCAGACAAATGCAAACAATTAACAAAAATGCTACAAAAATCTATGAAATTGCAAATAATGGAAAAGATTATTTTATTTTGAATTTGTGGGAGTAATTCATATAGGGCAAAAATCATGTGCTCACAGCTGCCCCTCTTTGCTCGGAAACACGAAGAGTTTTCGTGCAAAGATAAAGTGAGCGGATACGAGCGATTTTTGCCTGTTTGAATACTCCGTGGGAAGTATTTTTGAAAGATATGACCGCACCCTACTTCCAAGGTTGCCTACATATCCTTGGCTATAAAGGAATCAGGTCAGTGTAGTTCGGGAAGTTTCGGTAGCTGGGACTACCATGAAGCTGTGGTTTCACTGTTGCTGCTGCTGCTGCTACCGCTTGCTAAACCCCTTAATACACCATGACAAATTAAAAGAAGCTAGACTAAACTATGATCTATGCATTTCAAAAATCCTATCTATAACTTCAAACTTAATCTTGTGATTCCTGTTGCCTTGTTGACTTGTGTTCTCCAGGTGAAGTCCCTTTGTTGCCTACGTGAATTGTAATCTGAGATGCTTTCCCTTTTCTTCAGATGGACGCTTGATTGCTGAACTCGAATTATAATCTGAGATGCTTTCCTTTTCTCCAGGTGGACGCCTGATTACCAACACTTAAATTGTTTCCCTTCCTTAAAACTGGTGTTGTTATCTCTTGCTCTCCAGGTGGTCGTCTGATTGCCAAAACTTTAGCTGTATTCCCTTGCTCTCCAGGTGGGCGCCTGATTGCTGAACTTGAACTGTACTCCCTTGCTCTCCAGGTGGGCACCTGATTGCTGTACGTGAACTGTATTCCCTTGCTCTCCAGGTGGTCGCTTGATTGCCGACACTTCAACTGTATTCCCTTGCTCTTCAGGTGGACGCCTGATTGCTGAACTTGAACCGTATTCCCTTGCTCTCCAGGTGGGTGCCTGATTGCTGAACTTGAACTGTACTCCCTTGCTCTCCAGGTGGGCGCCTGATTGCTGAATGTGAACTGTATTCCCTTGCTTTCCAGGTGGACGCCTGATTTCAACAAAATAGACAAAATAAAGAAAATTTTCTGCCCCAGTTTGGTAGCTGGGCACATCTGTGAGTGTTAAACTGAATAATCTTTTCAAATATTCTAAGAATTTGAAAGCTAGATCACATTATCCAGGAGAGTCCGGAAAACTCCTAGTTAAATGATAATTTTAAAAGCTGAATTATGTTTTCTAAAGGTATGACTTTCGCTAAATCTCGTTATCTAAGAAGGTCTTATAACTACATCCCATTATCCAAGAGGGTCCTGAAAATCAGAAATCAAGTCTTATCTTAAGAGTGACAACTTTTATGACTGAATTATACTACCCTACAGCAGAACGTATGCTAAATCTTGTTATCTAATGGAAATCTTTGGGCTAAGTCTCATTATTCAGGATGGTCCTGAAGTCTTCTAATTGAATCCTATTTTAAACATGCAAACTTTGAAACCAACTTATGTTCCTCTGGGGTACGTTTATGCTAGATTTTGCTACTCATGCTTGTTTTGAATTATAAACTAAGTCCTATTTCCAGGAGGGTCCTAAGACTTTACGGTCAAACCTGTTTGATGCTCGCTTTTCCCCTACGGAGGGTTTCTCTGAAAGAAACGAAATTTTCTGCCCCTGTTTCAATCAAAGAAAAATCTTGTCAGTTTAAAAATATGGTGGTTGGTTTGTGGCCTTGACTTTGAGGGCGATTGCTCCTTCACTTCCCATGATCACTTTGATTTCCACTCGAAGACCTTGCTTGTTTATTGACTAACCACTTTCTCTGTCGCCCTTATCACGGAAAATACCTCTTCTCCATTCAGACCCAATATCCTCCATCTGTTGCATTGCTCATGAGCTGCCATTTACCAAGCCTTTGTGTCTCACATGAATCTCGAAGCACGATAATTGCCACCCACTCATTGCGTATGCTGTTCTTTCTGGGCTTAAACCACTGGCCCTGGCCTTGAGGTCTACTGTTCCCTCACTTGCCATGATAACTTTGATTTCTGCTTGGAAGACCTCGCTTGCCACTGGTTAACCACCTTTTGTCAATCTTACACAGAAAATACCTTTGATCCGTTCACCCTAACCCCTCCATCTGTTGCATTGTTCATGAATTGATATGTACCAACCATTGTATTTCACGTGGATCCCAAAGCATGTTGATTATTACCAGCTCAGTGCGCTTGTTGTTGTTTCCTGACTTATGACACTTTGATATGCTAGCCAGATCCCATTTTGTGTAATTGGAAAGCTGGTGGCAAATTTTGAAATCATTTCTCACTTGTTCCGACCAAACAGACTCAAGAAGAGGGAGTAAACAAGACAAAAGCAACAGAGTAAAGGACAAAAGAAAGAAATGATCCCTAACAAGAAAACTACAAAGTAGAAACCTAACAGATGTGGATACCAACTCTAATGACCGTGACATGCATCTGTGGCCTATTCTGTCAAGCAAGTCTGATGTTCAACTCTTGTTATACCCTTAAACCGTGAAACTGGGCTTCAATGCTCCGATTATCCAATCTGATTCACAATCCTTATTCGACATGTAGTGCCCGAAGGGTTTTTACCATCAAGCCTCTCTCATTTGGTTCTTTCTCTCAACTTACAGTCGCCTCAAGGTGCCCGTGAAGGTTTTCACCAATAAGCTTCTATCATTTCTGATTTCTCTCAGCTTTCATCGCCTTACGGTGCCCGTGGGGGTTTTCATCAATAAAACTCTCTCATTTTTTCATTTTCCTTGTTTGGACCAGAGTGTTGCCCCTGATATGATTCACCTCTACTTGCTCACCTTGGCATCTCTCGAAGACTGATCGAAAGGTCTTTTTTTCTCTGGACCGTAGCATGGGCTTTTGGATGGGGTTAGAAAGAAAGGGTATCAAAAGGCTCAAAACAATTCAAATGGTTCAAGATTACAACTTTCGGAATCATATTTCTTACAACAACCACAACTTCTGCCCCAGTTTCTTTGCTTGGGGACTGTCGACGCCACCTTTTTCGCGCGAAATCGGGTTTACGACATTTGAGAAGACAACTCTATTCCCGTGTGGGAATTGGGTTTTTGGAATTGAAGAATCGCCACCTAATGATTAAGTGCATTAGGACACTGAGGGTTTTGAGTTTGAAAATCAGAGTTCGGGCAAGGGCTGAAAATTATCTCGAGGGGAAGGTGTTAGGCACACCTCAAGATCCACTAGTGTGGTTCCCGGCCATGCTATGTTGTGACTTTAATGCAAATAAGAATACAAATAACTTCACACATAAGGGTTACAGATAGATACGTGACAGGCATGTTGGAATCAAGGTCTAGATAATCTGCAATTTGTTTGAGGGAGGGTCTAAATGCAGAAAATTAATCAAGACATTGAATAAACAAAGAAGAAAAATTTAGGGGAAAAAGGAATAATGCAGTAAAATAAAAGAGGGGTTTTGGGTAGTTGAAAAGACAGAATTGTATTGATATTAAACAAAGTCACATAAAGGTAAGGGGGTCCTAGGTTTGTAAAACACATGGATCATCCACACAACACCGGTAATCAATCGTACGCATAGTGTTATCATGTGATCATCATCTCCATGTCTACCCTTCCCACCCCGTTAAGGTATTTAAGCACGGAATGGTATTGTTACCTACTGCATGCTATTACCCGTCCCACCTATCAGTCCCGGAGGCGTTTAGGACTACTAATCCTAAAGGGATGGAGCTTGGCGTTTCAAGGGTTTTAAAAGGATAAAATTCTAGTGCGACAAGCAAAATACACAAAGCAGTTAATGGGGAAATAAGAACAATTAAAGGCTCAAGTAGGCCTCCTCACTTAAAGAAACGAATTGTTTAGCATGTCTTACACATACTGTTTAGGTCATTAATTAAAATTAGCGTAGGAAGAATTGATTTACCACATATTTCCCAGATAGGGAGTCCAAATTAGTCCTGCTTAGATGTAGTTGTCGAAAACTGACAGTTGATTAATTATCTAACCATTTGTATGTTAAACAGGGCCTACAGGCATGATATCTATTAATCCAGGGACGGAGGAATAAATGATTGCAAAAAGTTATTATTTATAAGCTCTACGAGTGTTAAACAAATTGCCACTGATTTTAAACTTAGGAACGAGTGGCGATTCTGATTAAGTTGATAGTTCCTATAGGCATGCTTTTTAGGTGTAACTGATTTTTGAGCAGAGATCCTATAGGCAGGTTATCTATATGTAATGAGTTATTTTAACTCCTATAAGCAGGCTTGCCTAATGACAAAAGTATATGCAAAGTGCAGGAATTCCTATAGGCATATCATCTATACAATATGCAGAGCTTCATTATCGATTTATTGCCATGGTATTATTACAAAGTGCAGAAAAACCTATGGGCATGGTATCTATGTGAAAAATGCAGGCTTTGAAAGTGATAACCCTATGAACATGGTTTGTAGGCGAGATGCAGAATTTTAAAGAGTAAATATCCTATAGACATGGTATCTACGTGAAAATGCAGAGTTTGAAAGTAGTGATTCTATGAACATGATTTCTGTGTGAGATGCAAAATTTTAAAGGGTGACTATCCTATAGACAGGATTTCTATGTGAAAATGCAGAATTTGAAGGTAATGATCCTATGAACATGATTTCTATGTGAGATGCAGAATTTAAAGGGTGAATATCCTATAGACATGATTTCTACCCCTTTGGCATGCATACAGTCCCATTCCCTTTCACTATACCCCAGTAGTTATTACAGAGTTATTTACAAAGCTTATTACAGACCAAGCGAATCAGAAGAAAAAAATAAAAAAAAATACATCAGTGATTACATCTACATCTAATCAGCCTAATCCAGACTCAAAGTCTAATAATATGAGATAAACCAACTTCCAGGATCGGATTTTCAAAGCCTTTCTCTTAT
The DNA here is from genome assembly GCF_001879085.1 of Nicotiana attenuata. Lineage (NCBI taxonomy): Eukaryota > Viridiplantae > Streptophyta > Magnoliopsida > Solanales > Solanaceae > Nicotiana > Nicotiana attenuata. Next base: position 35,244,055 of record NC_031996.1, on the reverse strand, counting down.
TTGGGATGTGTCAAATTTCCAAGGAACTTCAAGAATTCCAGGCAATGCTTACACCCCAAATATCATTGCAGAGTTAAGAACATAGTGCAGTGTGGAAGGGCCAACCCTCAAATGTCCAAGTTCAGAGGGAACTCGAGGTCCCAAAGCAAGGCTCATAGGAGGGGGGAAGAACTTAGAGACTAGGAGTAAGTGCAAGTGCAGTAGAGGGGAAATGGCAAGTTGGTGGTCATGCCAAGCATTTTGGGGTGCTGGAACACCCCTCACCAGCTTGTCAGTTGAACTTGGGGAGTTAAGACCTATTGAAGGTCAGGTTCAACCTTGGACAGCAATAGGGATGCTGCCAGGCTATACCTTAACTCAGCATACATGGGGGAGTGGGGATATGGGGATTCATAACAAGCAGGACTCAATAAAGGAGCAGGCAAGGGCATACCCAGCAATGGGACATACTGGCACACCCTTTAGCCTACTTAGGGGGGTTAGAACTCAGTTCATGAGCAACAATTCTTGTTGCCATGCCCTGAGTCCCCACTTACAAACATATGGGGGTAAATGGGATGGGGAACTAGTGCTTACAAGAAGGTAAAGCAAACAGTAGCACAGAAGCATTTCAATGTCAAATTCTGCAGAAGGTAGACATAGGCGAAAAGACTGTAAATAAACACATTGGGATGATGCTGGGAATTGAATCAAGACATACCAGTTTTAAAAAAAATAAGCAAAGAAAGCGGCGATCTTGTGAAAGCCAAAGTGCAGACAAGAAAATTCAGAAAAGGTTGTGAGAATTATAAGCGTGAAGTCTGAAGTGTATTCAGTATGTTGTGAAAAGAAAAGGCCGGGTATTTATAGTGTGAAAGTCATGAGAAATAAGGTAAGAAAATAATTGAAGTTTGATTTTCAATCAGTCACATAAGACTCCCTTTAGTTAAGGGATTCAAATTCAAACGGGTATAAAACCAACTAAGGAAAAAAATTAATCAAACTCTTTGTGTAAAGCATGCAATTGAGGGTAACTACATAAAAGGTTATTTTAAGGACAAGGTTTTCTGAAAGTACACGGTTGTATAATTAAGGAAAGAGAATCAATTGTCAGCCACAAAATCACAAGTCCAAATATTTGGTGTGAAGAAAAAGGTTTTACTCAAGGAAAATTAGTACAATCAATTAAAGCCCCCAAAAAGATTCTGATTCAATTACTAGTTGAAATCCTTTTAAAGAAAGATTCAACACACATATAAAAGCATACAGACATGCCTAAACACGAAGAATTTTGCCATGACCTTGTAAAATTAGTAGAAAGAATCGAATGCGGAGATGGAGAGGCAAGTAGTCAAAAACAGGCTTAGTGGCTTCTTTTAGAAGCTCATAAGAAAGCACACAAACAAGTAGAAAGATCACAGCAAACAGAGTGAGGAAACTAGTTTCGAAGCGTAGTGAGGGAACAACAGACAGTAGAAGAAACAGTAGAAGAACCAGTAGAAGAAACAGTAGAAGAAATACATGCTTATAGAGGATGAAGATAGCAGAGCATGGTAAAAAAATGGGAATCATAGCGTAGAAAACACAGTAGGAGAATATGCCAGGATAGAGTATAAAAAACACAGCAAAAGAACATTCAATCACGGAGTATGAAACTCAGTAGAAGAACACCTAAGAACATAATAGAGCAAGTATAAGAACATAGTGGAAAGCGAGTGAGAACATGATACAGGAACACAATAAGAGAAACAATACAAATAATAAAGAAAGCAAAAAACATAAAAACACTTAAATACTTTCCTGAAACCCTAAATCGGAAAAGAAGGGTTTTGAAAGCAATTTTCAAAGGAAAACTTAGGGAAATCGTTAAAAAATTCACGCATAGCATAGATACATAACAGATCTAAAAGGAATCGGAGAAATACCTCGAATAGTTAGGGTTTCAAAAGAACCCTAGAGTGAGAAAGGCTTTAAAANAAGACAACTTGCATTTCATCCCATTTCCACTTGAATCACATAGCCAACATTTACTTGTTACTCATGGGTAGAGAAATACCTGGGAAGTAAGAAAAATAACAGAAAATGAGAGATCAGCAGTGAACAGTAGCAGTCAGCTTGGATTTGACCAAACAAATAATGAACAGCCCAGGAGAAACCAAAGGAACAGTAGAGGATCTTCAGAAAACTGCTTCCAAACCAAGATTAAACCATTTTTCTACTCAAATATACAAGTTCAGCAGTTTTTTTTTTCCAGAAATTCTAAATCATCAGAAGATTCAAAGAGCCAAACCAAGCAACCAGAGTCAATTCAAACTTTCAAAAATACCAAGTTCAATCCATTTCCACCCCAGCCGAATCAAAAATTGGTTCAGAAGTTGAAAACCTCAAAATTACAGGAAAAAACTCGATGAAACAGTGATTTCTGATATTTCTATCCGTCTTTGATTTTTTTTTGTCTTTTCTATCTCTTAAGGTCTGACTTGAAATGCAAGGAAGAGGTGCCTTTATAGGCAAGGAAATAGGGTAGCAACTAAGTCTCAGTTTTGCAATTAAGCCCTTTTTGAATTTTCATTATAGCCTAGATATCCCTATTTTAATACTCAGAAGTTCACATTAAATCCCCACCCCCAGCTTCCTAGAAGCTTCCTTAGGCAGTTATAAAAGATTCCCCTACCTATGTTCCCTAATTTACCCCTTTAACCTAGGTTATTCACTCTTAAAACCAACCCGGGTCAAGTTGACCCAGGACCCAAACCCTGGGCCTGCCATTTGGGCTAACCCTTCTTCTTTGGGCCTCTGATTTTTCAGAACCCAGTCAACAAACCTAGCCCTCAACAGCTAAAATTTGACAATAGGGCAACCAGGATTGTATGAGCGTCCAAAACTAAAAATTCAACTAAATAGCAATAAAAAGATTCTGAAAACAAAAATGGAAAACAAACAAACACTAAACCAAACACTAACTAATAGAAGAAGAAAATGGACTAAAAATAACGGGCCTGCTGTGTAAGAATGGAAGAATCTGAGAGAGGGAAGAAACAGACGAAGCTTGAAAGGAAATTGCAGAAAAAGCAACATAGGACCCGAAAAACCTGAACGGGACAAACGGACGATGAGTTTGCATGGACTATCCGGCCATTTCAATTTGAACCCAAAATGAGTGTTATTCGGGTTGCTCTTGTGAGAACAACCCGCCTAACACTTGTTTCAAGTCAAATAATTCTTCATACTTAGAGAACAATCAAACCAGACCTTTACCGGACGAGACAGAGGTGAGGAAGGAATTAGGGTCCCAGATTTTGATTCAAGATTTGGGGAGATTGGGATGGATTCAAGGGGAGCCGTGTTGGGATTTGAAAAGGGGAGAGTGAGATGGTTCATGAGTGTGATTTTGAAGCTGGTTTGAAGCGGCGCCGCCGGCGCGTGGGTATGGCGGCGTTAGGGTCCGTCTCTGATAAGGAAGATGAGAGAGGGAGATGAGGGATTTGTTTGGACATAGGTTAAATCTGGGCGTCTGGACAATTTTATGCAAAATGGGGGAAGTAATTAGAGCCATTAGATGAGGTAAAACGGAGGGCCAGGATTAACTTATCACTAACGAACTCAAAACGACGTAGTATTCTCCCCATACTACGTCGTTTCAGGGGTCTCAAGGGCTGGGGCTTGGACCGGGTATTTGGGGTGGAGTTGGGCCGGGTTTGGGAATAAGTAACTTGGGCCTGGTGGTCTTGAATGGATTTGGCCCAACCGATTTCCTTCTCTTGCTTTTCCTTTTCCTTTTTATTTTCTATTTCTTCAAAATTCCTTTTCTTCTCTCTTTTTTTTTCAAAATTAAATTAAAAACCTAATTTAAATCCTAAAACCAAATTAACCTATCAAAAATACTAATTAAACCTAGATAATAATTATCAAAATTAATCAAGATCCAAATTGAAGGGAAAACTATCAAAATTCAAAACTAAAATTAAAAGTGTAAAAATAGGATATTTTTGTGATTTTTCTATTTTTTTAAAACAACTAAATTACTAATTAATTCCAGAATGCCAAATTAAATCCTAAATGCAAATGCAACATACCTTTTTTTTTTTGTATTTTTCCACCATTTAAACAAAATTAACTTGTGCAGACAAATGCAAACAATTAACAAAAATCTACGAAATTGCAAATAATGGAAAAGATTATTTTGTTTTGAATTTGTGGGAGTAATTCATATAGGGCAAAAATCACGTGCTCACAAGCAGAAGAAGAAAAAGGTGCAAAAATTCTCTGTTTGTGGCGCAATTGTTGGTGTGAATAAGGCTAAGGGCAAGTCTTATCACTGCAAGAAGCCTGGGCATCATAAGAAGCAATGTCCGGCTTATCTGGCCAAGCTGAATAATAAACCAGGTGATTTACATCTACTTGTTGTTGAAACTCTTTTAGCGGTTGTTTCTACCATGTCATGGTGTGTAGATTCGGGAGCCACTAATCATGTTTGCACTTTTATGCAGGGGTTTCATGTAATGCGACGGCTAAGTAGAGGAGAAATCAATCTTTATCAAGCAGATGGTTCGGCGGCCCTGGCTTTAGCATTAGGAAATATTATTATTTCATTTGGTAGTGATAGAGTATTAGCTTTAAAGGGAACATTATATGTACCTTCTGTTAGAAGGAATTTATTTTCGGTTTCTAGCACTATGAGAGATGGTTATGACATTAATTTTCATGATATTGATAACTGTGTTATTAGTCATAATAAACATTATCTCTCTTCGCCTACATTGATTAATGGTCTTTTTATTGTTGGCATTATTCCTAAACCGTTACAACCTAAGGAACTGAATTATATTGATTTACCAAATAAGAGAAAACGTTCTTCTGAAATGAGTGAAGCATATTCATGGCACTTGCGTTTGGGTCATATGAATCTAAACAGAATTTCAACGTTGATTAAGGATGGACCTTTAAGTTCATTAAAAGTGGAGGCACTACCAACTTGTGAATCTTGTTTAGAAGTAAAAATGACAAAACGAAATTTCCCCTCAAAAGGAAATCGAGCAAGTGATAAATTAGAGTTAATTCATTCTGATTTGTGTGGTCCAATGAATGTCCAAGCAATAGGTGGTTTTGAGTATTTTGTCACTTTCGCAGATGATTACTCAAAGTATGGATATATTTATTTGTTGCATCGAAAGTCTAAATGTTTTGAAAAGTTCATAGAATGTAAGACAGAGACTGAAAAGCAACATAGTAAATATATCAAGGCACTATGATATGATCGTGGTGTGGAGTACCTCTCTGCGGAATTTATTAGTTATTTATCAGAATGCGGAATTACCTCTCAACTATCTGCACCTGGAACTCCACATAAAAATGGTTAGCTGAAAAAAGAAATAGGACTCTTATGGAAATGGTTAGATCAATGATAAGTTATTCCAGTTTGCCTTCGTCCTTTTGGGGACATGCCTTAGAAACAGCAAATTACGTTCTGAATTTAGTTCCTTCAAGTCAGTACCTTTGACCCCTACTGAATTGTGGACTGGGCGCAAGCCTAGTCTACGGCATATTCGAGTTTGGGGTTGCCCGGCACATGTGCTAAAAGGGAAAACTGATAAATTGGAGGCGAGAACAGATGTATGTGTGTTTGTGGGTTATCCAAAAGGGACGAAAGGTGGTTTATTCTATTGTCCTAAAGAAAAGAAGGTAATTGTTAGTACAAATATCAAGTTTCTTGAAAAGGACTATTTGATGAACCATGTCCTAGAAGTAAACTTGTTTACAGGAACTTAACAAAGGAATAGAAACTCAATCATCAGAAAAACAAAACAACCAGATGCAAACCCCGGAAGTCGATTTTGACATACCATTGCATTTTAGTAGTGGGATAAATGTCAATAGACTTGATGTTCCGCAAGAACAAGTGCCCAAAGTCATACTACTACAAAGTAGTGGGAGTTATGTTGAGCAGACTGCACAACAGGAAGAAGTCGTTGATATCCTTGTAGATAACATGGAGACTCAGGTTCCTGATAATGATGTGGTTCAACCACAAGATGATAATGGTGTATTTGCAAATGATGTAGTGTGTAGTTATAGTGGGAGAGATATAAGACTGCCAGTTCGTAATACGCTCTTGGAAGAATCATATGATAGGATCCGTAAGGAGCCAACTTCTGAACCTGTCAATTACGACCAAGCACTACATAATAAAGATGCTGATGAGTGGGTTGCAGCTATGAAATCAGAGATGGAGTCTATGTACTCTAATCAAGTCTGGGATCTTGTAGAACCACCTGATGGGGTTAAACCCATTGGATGCAAGTGTATCTATAAGAAAAAGAGAGGTGTAGACGGAAAAGTGCAAACTTTTAAAGCAAGGCTTGTTGCGAAAGGGTTTACTCAAAAAGAAGGGATCGATTATGAGGAAACCTTCTCGCCAGTAGTCATGCTTAAGTCTATTAGGATTCTCTTTTCCATTGCTGCTCACTATGATTATGAGATTTGGCAAATGTTCTTTAATGGAAGTCTTGATGAGTGCACCTATATGATACAACCAGACGTTTTCGTGGAAAGTAGCAAGGAACACATGTTGTGTAAGCTTAAAAGGTCCATTTATGGAATGAAACAGGCATCTATGGCATGGAACACTTGTTTTAACAAGGCGATTAAAACTTTTGGTTTTGATCAGTGTCATAACGAGTCATGTGTGTACAAAAAGTGGGATGGGGAAAAAGTGGCGTTTTTAATCTTATATGAAGATGACATATTGCTCATAGGAAATAACGTGGGCATGTTGGGTTCAGTTAAACAGTGGTTGTCCACGAACTTCAATATAAAAGATTTGGCAGAAACGGCTCATATCCTTGGGATCAAGTTCTTATGAGATCGCAAGAAAAGGATATTAGGCTTATCCCGGGCTCTTTATATTGACACAATACTCTCCAGGTTTAGCATGCATGATTCCAAGAAAGGATTTCTCCCTTTCAGGAATGGAATTTCTCTATCTAAAGATCAGTCTCCTAAAACTAATGAAGAGATAGAAAGATGAAGGTCGTCCCCTATGCATCTGCTGTGGGGAGTCTGATGTATGCTATGTTATGTACTAGACCTGACATCTTCTTTGCTGTTGGCGTTGTTAGCAAATTTTAGTCTAATATTAGGAGAGAGCATTGGACAACGTTAAGCATGTAGTCAAGTACCTGAAAAGGACTAGGATTACATGCTAGTCTACCATTTGAATGACCTTACCTATTGGGTACACTGATTCGGAATTCCAATCAGATAGAGATTCTAGAAAGTCTACCTCACGAAATTTGTTTACTGTGGGAGGTGGAGCCATAAAATGGAGGAACATAAAGCAAACATGTGTTTATGATTCCACCATAGAAGCCGAATATGTGGCAGCCTCTGAGGCAGCCAAAGAGGCGTTTTGGCTCGGGAACTTCCTAAGAGAGTTGGGTGTGGTTCCCTCGATTCAAGCACCAATAACACTTTATTGTGATAATAGTGGTTCAGTTGCAAATTCGTAGGAGCCACGAAGTCATAAAAGAGCAAAGCACATTGAGCGTAAATATTATTTAATTTGTGAGATAGCGCAAAGAGGGGATGTAGTAGTCACCAAGATTGCATCGAAAAACAACTTGGCGGACCCGTTTACTAAGAGCTTGCCACAGAAGACTTTTGATAGGCATATAGATGGAATGGGTGTCAGAATTGTAGACGCGTGGTTATGAGTCTATGTGGGAGATTGTTAGGATATACTATAGACCATGCGTATTGTTATAGAATTCTTTATGGCACAATTGTTTATTCATTTATTCAATTCAATAAAGTTTTATTTTAAATAGATCATGTATTTGTTTGTGTGTCCATTGCTTACATAGTAGGCGATTTAGTAACTCTAGAGTTTAGCTTATACACGGAAGATTAAATCATCGATTCTTACAAGTCATAAAGCATATGTTCACAATCTAATGATGGAATTAGACAAACCATCGGAATGGTTGTAGCACAGGATTAAATATAATTTGTCTTGATTATGGGAATGGTTTAATTATGACTTCTTGTGCTACTACATTTTGTATGTATTGAACGGCTCAAGTAGAGATAAGTATTTTATATTGACTTAATAAAATAATTTCTCTAGTCCGCTCAATGTACTTATACTCTTGATCTTGATATCGTTATTATTAGATGTGTGTGTCATTTATTATTTTGATTTATTACAAGGCGAGATTCTTTCATGGGTCAATAAGCTTGGTAAATGGACGATAATGATATATATTGGCGAGGTAATAATTAGTTGATAGAATCCATGTCTCGATTTTTGAGACTGATGATACTCCTTTATGAAAGCTTATAAGTTTTCATGTGTAAATCCGGCTGGTGGATTTTGTATCCGACACATGAAATAAGTTAAGCGAAAGTCTAAAGAAAGTAATCAATAAATTAAATTATCGGTAATTTAATTTTGATTGGTTAGTATCTGAATCTTAACATGAGGAGTTAAATATGGTTTTATGGAAGAATATTGAAATTGAACTAAGGAGTGCAACTACGAATTATTAGTGGAATAATTCGTAATTTATTATGGTAGAAATTAATTTCAAATTTCAAAATTAATTCCATAATAGGAAGCCTTGTTAATTAAATTTTGTGGTCCCTACTAAGCGTAAATAATAGGAAATAAAGGAAACCTTTCCTTAGTGGAAGAAGAAAACCTAACAGGTTTTGGAAAAGGGTTTTAAACCTAAAAAATGTGGCTATATATACTCTATATAGGACTGGTCGTTTCTTCCATTGGTTTTACACGTTTTTTTTCCTTGGAATTTCGCCTACCCGAAATTCTCTTTTCCGGATATTATTTGGATAACACAGTAAAAGACTGTGGAGGTATTGCTGAGGTCGCGGTCTTGCAACTCTGCAACTGGAGATCGAGATTAATCTACTTTGTTCACGCTTCAACAGGTAACTCGAATAATCTCCGTATGTGCTAATTGTTTAATTCACACGTGAATATGATACTGTAATTGCTTCCGCTGGGATATATAATCCATCAGCAATTTCTCTAGAACTAGAATACAAAGGGCAGGGGCGGAGCTATCATTTAATTTGTGGATGCTCATGTGACTCCAGTAATTTATGTCAAATGTTTTGTGTACGGCCGGTCTCCTACTACATCCCGGTCTCCGACATGATAATCCAAGCTCGAGATATGGTAACAAGGGGCCTAGATCGAGGTAGAGATCTCATCAATTCTGAGTCCGGACCATAATGCCTGCCCTCGAGGATATCGGGGTCGTGGTTCAGGGTCGGCCCTAGCCTTGATTAACCTCGAAGAACATTGTCAGGTGGTCAAGCTCGACCAACAGAAGGCCGTGATATCCGTGACCGACCGAATATCACGCGGAGATCTCGGCACATATCGACATGAGATCGGCAATCAGTTAATTAGGGTACTTTTACGTTTTATAGAGTTGTACCTAATATAGGACTCCCCAAGGGAGTCTAATTATTTGTAAAGGACATTGTAACACGCATTCCAAAGGAATATATTAGTATTTCTCTCTTTAAGATCTTATTCTTCTGTTTCTTGATACCGATCGAAGTGCATCCAGTTCGAGTGTGACTGACCTCCCAAAACTGTAATTGTTCAATTCGTGTGACTTGAATTTACTTTATCATTGCTTATTTCAATTGCAACTCAATTTATCGCGTTGTGTCAAGTTAATTCACATATTCTTAAAACCACTTACAACTTCAATTGTTATCCAATTTTGAGGGTAAATAGTTTGGAGCCCACCGTGCGGCTAAGCATAATCGTGGTTATTTGATACAAATCTCCATAATACACCACTACTTTACACTTGTTCTTAGAAGTATCTCTAATTTCAGGTTAAAACTCAAAATGTCAAACTCTCAATCAGCACCCCTACATGTTAACAACAAATCTGGTGATCATGGTGAAAATAACAACATAGCGCCCGGTGACGAGGTACCGCCCATTGATCCCGTCGGAATTCCAGTCGCGAACCCGTTTGATGCTAACTCGCATGTGGTTATCAACACAAATCTGCCTACCGACCCCAAGAATAGAGTCTGTGGTGGAGCTCGATCGACAGCTCAAAATACACAAAACAATTGAGGAGACAGGGTCAATCTGCAGATGATCTTCGAAATGTTACAGGTTCAACAAACGGCGATAGCTCAGTTACAAAAACAAAACCACGCACCAAGCAAATGAACTCGCTCCATCCCAAGAAGTCACCCGCAGGGACGAACCGGTTGCAGAGAGGTCAAATGAAAACGAATAGGGGACCAACCCTGAGATCATGAAAATGCTGGAAGAACTAACGAAACGAATAGAATCGGGGGAGAAAAAATCGAAGCAAATGACAAGAGGTACTACAATTCCAGGATTGATCAAATCCCAAGAGCACCACCAATATTGAAGGGCCTGGATTCCAAAAAGTTCATGCAAAAACCTTTCCTACCGAGTGCGGCTCAGAAGCCGATCCCTAAGAAGTTCCGCATGCCTGAGATTTGTTAGTATAACAAAACGACCGACCCAAACGAGCATGTCACCTCCTAAACATGTGCCATCAAATGGAACGACTTGGAGGATGATGAGATCGAGTATGTCTTGTTGAAGAAGTTCGGAGAGACCCTGTCAAAAGGAGCTATGACATGGTATCACGACTTACCTCCTAATTCTATTGACTTATTTTCTATGCTTACAGATTCTTTCGTGAAAGCACACGCTAGGGCTATCAAGGTCGAGACCAAGAAGTTGGACCTTTTCAATGTACAATAGAAGGATAATGAGATGCTCAGAGAGTTCGTGTCCCGGTTTCAAATGGAACGGATGGATCTGCCACCGTTCGCTGATGATTGGGCTGTTCAAGCTTTCACCCAGGGACTCAATGTTCAAAGCTCGATGGCTTCACAGCAGTTGAAACAAAATCTAATAGAATATCTGGTTATTACTTGGACCGACGTGCATAATCGGTATCAATCAAAAATCAGAATCGAAGACGATCAACTTGGGAACCCTTCGGGGTCCATTTATCCCGTCAAAACCATCGACGGAGTCAAGAGAGATATCGACCGTGAACCTAGGTCAGACATGGATCAGCATCAGCCTTACAATGGAGACCGATGAAGCAGTGGGTCCGGGCAGAATTCTATACGAAATGAAATGAGAAGTGATCGAGGTAAGAGAAACCGGAGACCTATGAGCAAAAATGGTTTCGACAGGCCTATCAGGCCTAAGGAGCACCAAGGTTATCGGATACAACTTTAACGTCGATGCTGCCGCCATTGTATCAGCTATCGGATGCATTAAGGACACCAATTGGCCTCAATCTCTACAATCCAATCCAGCCCAAAGGGCTCCTAACCAGATGTGCAAATATCATGGCACTTACGGCCACAGAACAGAAGGATTGCCGACAGTTGAGAGAGGAAGTAGCCCGATTATTCAACAACGGGCGCCTTCGAGAATTCCCGAGCAACCGAGCCAAGAATCATTTCAATAAAAGGGATTCTAATAAATAGACCGAACAAGAAGAACCCCAACACGTCATTAACATGATCATCGGTGGGGTCGATGTCCCTCAAGGGCCAATGTTGAAGCGCACCAAAGTATCCATCACAAGGGAAAAACGGACACGAGATTACATACCAGAATGAAGCTTATCTTTAAACGACAAGGACCCAGAAGGGATCGTGCAGCCCCACAACGATGCAATGGTATCTGTACTCATAAATAAATCTCGAGTTAAGCGTGTGTTAATTGATCCAAATAGCTCGGCCAACATCATCCAATCGTGGCCCTTAGAGCAGCTAGGTCTACAAGATCAAATCGTGCTTGTAGTCCGAGTTCTAAACGGATTCAACACGGCATGAGAAACAACTAAGGGTGAGATAACATTACCGGTGAATGCCGCCGGGACCCACCAGGTAGACAAGTTTTATGTGATCGAAGGAGACATGTGTAGGCATGTGATTTTTGACCCTCCCCGAGTTTTTTCATATTTTAGCACGTAAATATTTAATTTAGGCCTAGTATCGCTATTTCAGCTAATTTTGACTCTTTTACTTTATTTTATTACAAGAAAATGAAAATTACAAAAAAATAGTTTCATTAATATTTTTAATCATTTTTAATTTTGAAAAATACCAAAAATAGTTTTGTTTTAACGGTCAGTATTATTTTAATAGTTATTTTACTTAAGTAGGATTAATTAATAAATAAGATCGTATTTTATTCTCGTTCGCGGAGAAATAATAACATTTGGGCTCAAACGACCCATTTTTTAAGCCTAATTTTTGGACCTAGCCCATAATTCCAAGCCCAATAAGATCAAATCCATACCTAATATACAAAATATCTAGGGACTAATTGGCAAAATAAACAAAAATAAGAGATATATACCTATACACATAAAACGTTCCGCCGTTGCACCATAGAATGGAGAGACCCCCCTGTATTTGATCTTCTTCAAGAGAGAACACTAAAACACCCCCATCCCTATCGATTCCTCATCTTCCATGGCTTCTTAGCAAAGAATCCACACGCAGCAACTAACCTAGGGACCTAGGGAGCTAGCCTAAGACCCTAAGGAGTTATCAGCCGCTGAACAAAAAAGAAGAACCCCACCCCCTGTCCCTCATCTTCTTCACACGGCCACTTTCACAAAACCCGCTGGAAAAACCGCCGCACTACCCCTCCTCTTCAACCCAGAACCAGTAGCCCGCTTCCAGTTTTGATTTTTTGGTTCTTCAAGCATGGAGTGATTGAGCCGAGGTCGGTCCGGAGGTTCAAGTTTGTGGTTCCGTTTGAGATTTTCTGATTGTTGCTGTTGGTCCTCATCGATTTTCCGGAACTAGAGTTTGTGTATTTGTTGTTTCTTCAACTGTTACTAAGAAATTTTGTGTTAACAGGTACTTTTCAATTACCCCTACTTCTATTTTGTTTCTTGGTTGTGGTTAAATGAAAGTTTGTTAGGCTGAATCTTTGAGTGCTAAAGTATATGCGATCATTGTCCTGTCTATGTCTCTTATTGAAGTAAATTGAAGATTTGAATGAATTCTGTGTTCACCTGTTCTTGTCTCAAATTGTGATGTTTGAGTAGTGAAATATTACTACAAGTTTTCCACATAAATTAGTCCAACTCAGTGTTCTTTCTTTCAGGATTTAGCCTATGGATAAATTTTGCCTATCGAACCTTTTGTTGGCTTCCATTTAAGCTTTAAGTATGATCTTCATATTTTGAACCGTAACAACAGATATATGCTTGAATACAAACAAATAGTTAGTTAACTATCTTATCAATGTCTGAAAGAAAACCAGCCTCGCCCATGAACTATTCAATTTTGCTTATCGTCAGATCTTGCTACCAAATGCTCTCGCTGTTTCCATTTTGAATCATTAAGTAAAAATAGAAATTGGATAAAGTCGGTCAGTGGTAACAACCTAACGTTAAACTACAGCGGCGCTGCGATGAGTTCAGTGTAGTTGCAAAAAATTTCCCCCTGCTTTAATCTTTGTTTGGGTGTGATTTAAATATAGTAGGTCTCTTGAGATTCTTAGAATTATTTGGAGTAATTTGTGAGCAAAATCGGCGGATGATTCATATAGCTAGCATGTTTAGAATTTAACTACTTTATTGATTGATATGATGTAGAATTTAAGTTTGTTTGTTTTGAATAGTAAATATAGTCTTTTGGCCACTGAAGCAAGAGGGTAGTATTTTGAGTTAAAAGAATTTTGAGTGATCTGGTTTTCTGCATCTGATTTTGTGTCGATCATGCACTGCCCATTTTCGTCATTAATATTTGTGATCTTAGCAACAGCTACTTGCCTATTAGCTTTCATTACTTGCTCATTCTTGAATTACTTAGGAGAAATGGATAAGAGATTTTCCATGTTTTCAAATGATAGTTGGAGTTTGTGAGGTTAGGTTGCTATTCATCAACTGAACTACGTCAATTTAGATTAAAGCGGCTCGGGTGTGCATTTCATGTGATCCGACTCCAATTTCCAATAAGGCTAAATAGAATCGTGAACCACGGGCGCATTTCATGTAGCGTGGCTTGCGATATGTTTTAAATAACCTTGAATTAATTCTTTAAATAGGTAAAAGCGGTTTTCAAAAGTTAAAAGGCACATAGGTTTAAAAGAGTTTAAAATCAGATAATTAGGCCAAGAATAATAGTTGAGCGACCGTGCTAGAACAGAGTCAATCTTTCCTCGACTCGGGATTCAAAACCGGTGACTTGGGACACCATAAATTATCCCAAGTGGCGACTCTGAATTTTAAATAAAATAATCCCGTTTCGATTGTCACTTAAATTGGAGAAAACTCCCTTATACTCCTTCAGGGGGTAGAAAAGGAGGTGTGACAGCTCTGGCGACTTTGCTGAGGGACAAGAACCCAGAACTTCTGGTTCAGGGTTCAAGAATTCGAGCTTAGAATAATTGTTATATTTGGCTTATTTATTATCTGGTTTTATTTACCTATTTGGGCCCAATGTGCTAAATGTTGCTTTTTACCGCTTTGATATTGTTGAACTGTATATAAATTGTTGCGAAACCCTCCTCTCTCTGAGTCTTCTAAATCATCTGGGAAGGGTGCACTTCGTGTAGCTTCTCTTCTGTTAGAGTCATATCCCAATTTTAGAACGAGGTTCGGACAAGTTGCAAAGCCGGTGAAGCTTCTGTATTCTCGGTACGCTGCCCCCCCCCCTCGGCTCGAGCTGTCCGCTCGGGTAAGCCAGGTCTAGAACAAATAAACCCAGGTTTTTAAACCTTGAATAACATAGCCTCATGCCGGATCCCTAGTAGGAACGCTTGTTTGCATCACGCGCATCTGACTTTGGGGACTCAACACAGGGGTTGGGTCCGTTTAGGACAGGTGTACCCAAGAATAAAAGACCATCTTGATGCATCCTATGTGCTACATGTTGCATTTCTTCAAGGGTAAAAGGGTCATTTGGCAGACCAATGATAGTTGGGGGCAAATGAAAAATGAAAAAAAAAAAAAGAAAAAAAGAGGGTGAAGTATAAAAAATATAAAGCAAGTAGGGCCTAGTCATGTTTTTCTTTCACTTTTCACATTTTTTTTAAGAAAAAGACAAAAAAATGAAAAATAAAAAACCCAAAAAGATTTTGCACTTTCCCATCATTTTCCAACAAAAAAAAAAGATCAAAAAGAGGAAAAAGAAAATTCAAAAAGAGTTTACATGTTTCATCATTTTCAAGCAAAAGACAAAAAAAAATATTTTTTCTAAATTAGTTATTTTTTTTATTTCTCGCCCGTATCCAATCGACCCGAACTACGCATACCTGATTCTCGTCTTTCGGGTCGTGATGCGTAGGCAACCCACATAGGGTCCGGTCATCCTAGTGAGTTTAGGTTCTTGGCTTCGCGGCGTCTTAGCCAAATCTTGCATTTTTAGCCACATAGGTTAACTTTAGAAAAATAGTCACAACCATGTCTTGCATGCGTCTAGTAGGGAATGTTATTGTCTCACATAGTGTTGGTTTCAATTTTCTCATACAGGTATGGATCTACTTACCGGAGTTCGAGCATGACAGAGCCCCAGGACCATTTAGTCAGGATTGCTCATTCAGGAGTAGATTAAAAGGAGATTTTCTTTTCTTTTTTATGTTTTGAGTTTTTCTTTTTATGTCGTCTTTTACCTTCTAGTTTTGTACAGTTTATTGACTCTTTTGTTATTGTATTTCCTATTTTGTATTTGAAAAAAGATGTGTTATAAATCAAAAATCCAAAAAAAAAAAAGATTTTCGCTCTATATTTCTGGTAGATGTTTTCTTTAGAATACCAACTCTAGAAGTTCAAAAAAAAATCTTTTGTGGTTTTCCTTAGGAAATTAATGTCTAGAACTCAAAATAAAAATTGCTTTTATATTTCCTTTCGTATATTAAGACCAAAATTCAAAAAAAAGAGAATTTTCTTTTAGTACCTCTTTAAAGGTTTTCTTTAAAATATTAATTCCAAAATCCAAAAAGATTTTCTTTTGAGGTTCTTCTTTGGGAAATTAATCAAAAATGAAAAAAGAAAAATTATTTTCATTAGAACTTAGGATATTGTACATAGAAGAAAAAAACATACTTTATCCTTTGTTTATCTTTAAAGTTTCTTCCTTGGGCAATTAAGAATTGAAATCCAAAAACAATTTTATCTTTTTCATTTCTTGTTACGAAGTTTTTCTTCAGAGTATCAAATGAAAATTCTTTTTTTTGGTCGAAATTAGAGCTTTTATTCCAACCTTTTTAGCAAAGTTACACCATTTGCTCTCTATGGACTTTGGAGCAGATCTCAAAGTTAAAAAAATAAATTATAAACAAACCTATACAACTCTTCTGTTGCTATTCTATAACAAACATATAATTATCCTATATACAACTAGGATAGTTGTTTAACCTTTCCAGTAGTGGATTCCATTTTAGTTCCTTTTGTCCTGTAACATGAATTTGGACAGCAATATCTTTTGCTCTAACTTGTACTGTCTTCTTGCATTGTTGAAATCTTCTATTGTTTCTTTCCATCCATATGTTGTACATTACAGCAGCAAACACAACTCCTAGTATAGCTCTCTTTGGGTTTCTGTTATTCACATTCTTGATTAGCCAGTTTACTTTTTCTTCCCAGTCTTGAGTTCTTCTGTGATACCCCAGCCATGTTAACATACTTTTCCATAGTTTCTTTGAGTATGAACACTCAAAGAATAAGTGTTCATGAGTCTCAGTCAAATCTCTTTCACACAGAACACATCCTTGTTCAACCTGAATTCCTCATTTCATCAATCTATCCACTGTTGCCAGTCTTCTATGCATTGCCATCCACACTATGAACTGTTGCTTTGGCAGACTACCATTGATCATTGTTACAGATTTCCATCTCACTTTAGGCCATTCTGGAGAGCTTTTTATATATGCTGTTTTGATGCTGAATTTCCCATTCTTCACACATGCCTGCATTTTTTGCATATCATTGTCCCACCATTCTCTTGCATTGAATATTTTCCTTACAAGCCAGCTAGCTTGTTTAGGAACTTCCATACTTGCTATATCTTGCTTCTTTATGTATTGGCCATGGATCCATTTTATCCAGAGTTTATCCTTTTTGCTCACTATTGCCCATAGTAGTTCTGTTATTGCTGCCTTGTTCCATGCTTCATAATTGATTATGTTTAGTCCTCCTGTTGCTTTTGGCTTACACAAAGTCTCCCAGGATATAGGATTTCTCTGAGTGGTCTCATTGCTTCCAGTCCACAAATACCTCCTGCATATGCTATCCACCATTTTTACAATCTTCTTAGGGATGAGGAACACTTGAGCCCATAAGTCTGCATTTCAAACAAGACACTCTTGATAAGTTGTAATCTGCCTGCGTATGAAAGAAACTTGGAGGTCCAGCTTCTAATTTTGTCCACAATTCTTTCCACCAAGGGTATACATTGTTATATGCTGATCTTTTTTGCAGATAATGGTACTCCCAAGTATTTGAATGGTAAGGTCCCTTCTGATAATTGCAACTCAGCTAACATTTTATCTTTGAATTCCTTTTTAACTCCTGATATAATGAACTCTTGTCCATATTAGCATGCAATCCTGAAACTTCAGAGAACTGTTGGAAACATCTGATCAGTATCTTCATTGATATTTCATCAGCCCTGCAACACATAAGAAGGTCATCTGCAAAGCAGATGTGGATAATCTGCAGTTTACTGCATTTAGGATGAAAATTGAAGTTTGGTGTCTTTGTCAGAGCTTTCAGAGATCTGTTGAGGTACTCCATGGCTAGGACAAACAGGTAAGGTGACATGGGATCTCCTTGCCTTAAGCCTTTTCTTGCTTCAAACTTCTCAGCTAGACCTCCATTCAACAATAATGAGTAGCTTACTGTACTAACACATGTCATAATCAATTCCACTAGCTTAAAAGCAACACCAAACTCCAGTAATACTGCTCTCAAAAATCCCCATTCCACAGAATCATAGGCTTTTCTAATGTCCACCTTTATCATACACCTAGGTGATACATTCTTCTGAGAATATCCTGTGATTAGTTCATGTGCCATTATCACATTATCTAGTATATTTCTCCCCTCAATAAAAGCAGACTGAGCAGGTCCAACCAGGTAATCCACCACCATTTTCAGTTTATTTGTTAAGAGTTTAGCTATGATCTTATACATTGTTGAGCAACAAGCAATAAGCCTAAACTCCTTAACAAGACTGGGATTTTTTTACCTTTGGTATCAATGTGACAGTTGTACAATTAACCTCCTTCATTAGCTTTCCTTTCTGAAAAAAAGTTCTGCACAGCATCTGTAACTTCTTGCCCTATGATTGACCAGTACTCCTTGAAAAATTATGCAGGATATCCATCAATGCCTGGTGCCTTATCATTAGGCAGGTTCCTCACTATTTGGTTGATTTCCTCATTAGTAATTGGAGCTAACAGTTGCTGTTGTTGAATCACTGTCAAGCATGGCCCATCTCTTGCTATACTTAGATCAATCCCTGGCATTTGGTCTGCTGCTTTCCCCAGTAGCTGCTTGAAGAACTGGATGAACTCCTGTTGAATCAGCTTTGGTTCTGTGATCTTCACCTGAGTATCATTGTAAATGCAGTTAACTTTGTTTCTTGCTTGTCTAGCTCGCATACAGGCATGAAAATACTTTGTATTTTGGTCTCCTAGTTGGATCCATGTAGCTCTTGATTTCTGCCTTAGTATTTGTTCTTGGACTGCTTCCCACTTCTCAATATCTGCTAGGCATTTCCTTTCATCCTCTATCAGTTCTGCATTAAAATAGTCTTCATTTAATTTTCCTTGGATCTGATTCAAGTCTTCTCTCATCTTGTTTAGCTTTTTATCCACTGATGAACGCTCATTTTGTATACTTCTAGACTCTTTCTCAATCTGCTTCAATTTTCTCCGTACTGTAGACATAGCATCTCCTCCACTTCTTTGTTTCCATATTCTTTGCACAATCTCCTTGTATTCTGTCTGCTTCATTACAGTAGTTAACAGTCTGTAAGGTTTGTTAACTTTCATTTTCTGCACCTCAGTACTGATCATTATTGGTGTATGGTCTGAACATCCAGGAAGCATGTAGTGAGCCTCAATACCAGTGTATAGGTTGAACCATTCAGCATTCCCAAAGGCCCAATCTATATGACTATATATCCTTATTTCAACATCTCTTTTGTTACACCATGTGAAGTTACCTCCTCTTTTGGTAATTTGCCCTACTCCTATATCTTCAATACAATTTTGGAAATCTACTACTTCAGCTTGCTGTACAGGATTACCATTTATTCTATCATCAACATTTAGTACACTATTGAAATCACCTATTATAAGCCAAGGATCATTCAATTGTATACTTCTTAGGTTTCCCCATAGTGATTTTCTATGCTGAACAGTATGCAATCCATACACATATGTTATGTAACAAGTGAATGCAGAGTTCTTATCTTGCACATAACAATGAATCAGCTGCTCTGTCTTCTCCAGTACTGTGACATTGACATTGACTTCTTTCCACATTAACCATATTCTACCATTTGGTGCGTATTCATAATTGTCTTCAATTTTCCATTCACTGCCTATTTTCCTTTGGACACCCTTTGCATTCTGTTTTCTGACTCTTGTTTCTAGGCAAGCTATCATATCCACTTTGTTTCTCAGCAAGAATTTTCTCACTTCTCGCTGCTTATGGGACTTATTCAGTCCTCTCACATTCCAAGATATGATGATCATGGTGGTTGAGCATTAGGAGTGCTGTTTAGGCTCCTTTGTCCTGCTTCATCATTTCTAGTTTCTTCATGCACAGTCTTTTCAGGTGGCTTCTCTTTTATCATCAATGGTGCAAACCTGTTTCTACTTGCTAGCTCCTCATAATTGATCTCCTTATGCTTCAGAATTTGTGTGTTCATCTTCTGCTTGCCTTTATCTAGTTCCTGTTTCCCTTCCTGTGCAGGTGTATCTGTTTGCTGTTCATTTACTTCCTTTGGCTTCCATATTATTTTCCTCTTCTTTCTTCTTCTTTTCTGTTTGACTTCTTCTTCTGTTCCTCCATCTGTTGACATTTTGCTTTATCATGCCCAAAGTTGTTACACTCTAGGCAGAATTTTGGTTTCCACTCAAATTCCACCATTTGAATCCAGCTTTTTTGACCAGGGATTTCAATGTGGACTTCCTCTGGTAATGGCTGTGTGATGTCCATGTCAACTAGAACTCTAGCATATGAGATCCTCTCACATTCCGCAGTTAGTCTATCAGTACAAATTGGCTTACCTAGCAGGCTAGCAATCCTTCCTAGGTTTTCCTCAGTCCAACATTGGATAGGCAGAACTGGAAAATTGACCCACAGTGGTACAATTCTCATAGATTCTTCTTTGATCTGGAAATTTGGATCCCAATCTTTTAGAATCATAGGCCTATTGTTAGCTGTATACGGTCCCTGCTGCATAACCCTCTCTTTGTCCTCTATAGATTCGAATTTAAAAATGAAATAGCCATCATCGTGCATTAATACTGTTGGAGTTGTAACAAAATTCCATACACCATAAGCAAACTTTACCATCTCTTTAAATGATGGATTTCCACCCAATATATACCCTATTAAAGCTGTTTTCCATTTTTGAACTTGCAGTTCTATCTCCTTCGTGTTAATTTTGCTGTTTTCACGCCATCCTTTACCATCGGATAGAATTTTAATTGCATGCCCTGTGTTTGTGTTTTGTTCCCTTTTACTGCTTCCGCCATAGTCTGCTTTTGAGATCCAATTGAGTATGTCAATTTCCTTGCTGCTGTAAACATCGTCGCTTCCTCCGGTTGCATGGACGTCTTCTCTACTTCTGGTGGAGCTTGCATTACCGTCGGAGCACTTCCCATGCCAGGGAGCCAATGTAACAGTTGCATCGGTGCTAATTTTTGTGGTATTCCACTTTCCGGCGTAATTACTCTCGTCATCTTAGTGAATTCAGTAGGATTTTGTAGAAATTCCGTAAGAATTGTAGTAAAGGAGTAGAGCTAGGTCGTTAATGGCGTCTGTAAGCTGCCTTGCTTCACATTCGCCAGACGTTCTCTCTCTACTTTCTCTCTCTACATTTTCTCTCCGTATCAAATGAAAATTCAAAATATGTTCGGGTTCATTCTTCAAATTTCCTTCCTAAAAATAAAGAATCAAATTTTTTTTTTCTCTTGCAGGGTTTTTTCCTTAATAATCTCCCATAGAGTGTTTGTTTCAAAAAGAAAAAAAAAAGAAAAAAATATGCTCGTTAAGCTTGAGTTTAGAATAGGTTATAGAACATTAAGTCTAGAAAATTCAAAAAAGGGATTTTCTTCTTTTATTTCTCTTTTCTCATCAGAGTAGTCTTTAAAAACAAAAAACAAAAAAAAAAGAAGAGAACGTTAGTTTGTTTCCTTTATTCCCGATCTTCCCGAACTATGCAAAGATCTGATTCATGCGGCGTCATGATACGTAGGCAACCTACATAGGGTTCGATCGAATCATTTTTTATTTATTAAAAGAAAAAGAAAAAAAAGAAGAAAAAAAAAAGAAAAAAAAAGATGAAGTTGTGGGATGTGAGAAATGAGAGGAAAGAAAAGAATGATAATTAGAAAAAAAGAGGAAGGAAAATGAGCAAGGAAGTGCTAGAAAAAGAAAGAAAAGAAAAAATTGAAATGAATAAATTGGGATGATGCCAAGTGACCTTGTGACCCTCGAAGTCATTCTTGAACCATTAATTGTTGCTAGGTGCATTGCACGTAATGTGATATTTTTAGTTGTTAAATGCCCTAATGCTAACATGATGACTTTATTTTGCTCATTGTTGTTATCTTCATAGCAGAAGGGTGGTTGGTTTGTGGTTCCTAAAGTGATAACTCCTCTCTACAACATAGGGTCAAAAGGCAATGACAGACAACAACAGAATTGAGTTGGTTGATACTGGTGCCAGAAAGCAATAGGTTGAACAAGGCAGTGGGTTGGTTGAAGAGGTAAGGATGTTAAGACAACACATGGTGGACATGTATCAGGCTTGGATGATTGGGAAGGCACCACCCCCGCCACCACCTAGCTTTTTAGACTCTACCCTTACCCAAACTCCGATCATAGTGCCAGATGATCCCCCATACTCTCCAGATCTACCCGCTTATCACAGCTTTCCCAACCACCCTAGTAGCTCCATCACTCGTCCTCCAATTACCTTTCTCCAAAATTGCCCTCCTGTCATATCCACTATCCCCAACAATGAATACCCACTCAAAGATCATGATACCCAATATTACCCCGCAGAGGTTTCCCACAAGGTTCCTGACTCATACAAGCAGAGCCCCCGGAATGAGCCTCATGCTGAAAATGAAAAGGTCACAAGAAAAGAAGGGCGAGATGAGATATCCAGGAAGCTGAAAGGTATAGAACAGTCCTTAAAGAACATGCAAGGGATGGGAGACCAGGTTAACATGTCTTACAAAGAATTGTGTATGTTCCCTGACGTTCGCCTGCCCGCGGGGTTTAAAGTGCCAAAGTTGAACTTGTATGATGGGCGTGGAGATCCAGGAGCCCATCTAAGGGGTTGTTGCAGTGAAATGAGAAGTGTTTGTGGGAAAGACGAATTGTTGATGGCACATTTCAATGAGAGTTTGAGTGGGGAAGCCTTGGAGTGATTTACTCGTCAAGTTATCAGTAAGTGGCATGCATGGGGGGACATGGCTCAAGATTTTGTTCGGCACTATCAGTACAATGTAGACAGTATCCCAGATCACTCTTCCCTATCTCAGATGGAAAAGAAACCTGAGGGAAGTTTTGGCCAGATGAAACGAACAAGTTGCTCGGGTCAGTTCTCTGATTGATAGAAAAGATGTTGCTGAGTCCCGCCAACGACAGGATCTAGTGGGCATTCCTGCTAAACGCTTTCAGCCTCAATACCAACCCCATGAATATCCTCGTACTCCAGATAATCCTTCCCAGTGCTACTTTTCTCCACAAAATCCCCAAGGTCATACCTCACCTTCCCAGTACTCTATCCATAATGCACCGCCAAATGCTCCACACCCACCAGACCCGCAATGGCCTGAACCACCTCCACAAATATCTTACCCGCCTCCTCAAGCATGTCAACAACCTACCCGTAAGAGGTTCCAACTGAGGCTGGAGTACAAAATGAAAAGGCAGCAGCAAAGAGAAAAGTCTTTCACTCATATTGGAGAGTCATATGCTAGTTTGTTCCAAAGGTTGAGGCAATTGGACATGTTGAAGCCGATTCAGATAAAAAGGCCGAACCAAAGTCCAAAGAATTTTGATTTTTCTCAAAGGTGCGCATATTGCTCTAATGCCCCAGGGCACAGTATAGAAAAGTATTGGCATCTGAAAAGAGCGATCCAAAAAGCTTATTGATGCAGGTGACATTACCGTGCAAAATCCAGATGCGGCAGATGCTAGCCAAAGTCCATTGAATGTTCATAATGAGACGCATGTGGTGGGCATGATTTGTGTTGAAAATGAATATGAGAACTCTTCTGAGCTTCTTGGAGGGCCACTTGTCGCAAAGTTTTCAGCGTTATCAGTCTCAGTTCCAAAAGTTGATCTTAAGAACGAGTTGGCAAAAGGGACCCAAAAGCTATTTGCTGAGGTCAATGTGATTGAAATTGGTAAGGGTATTGATGATATTGATGTGGAACTCAGTGGCTAAGATGTCAAGCTCGATAATTGGAAAGACGCTCCTTTCTTGGCTAGCCAGGGGAGTCTTGGTGGTTCATTTTGTTGTCATTTCTGTTGTCCGGGTTATTTCAGGGTTGTAATCCGGATATTGTCTTGTGACTCAAATCCTTCTATCCTTTTATTTTGCCTAGTTCCTTTAGTCGTAATAACTCATTTAGTGTTATCTAGGTTTGTTCCAGGGTTGTACCCCAGTTTATTTTGCTTGTCTTGTTGTTCAAACTCGTTCACCGTCTGTCTAATGCAATTTTCTGTTTTCTGTTATTTCTAGTCATTTTTGTTTAGTTCTCTTCTCCTTTTATAGTTCTTTTCATGCTGACTCTAGTGACATGACATGCACGCATAATTCTAGGCCTGGTCTTAAAAGTTAGTTTAATCATGAAGCAATGAAATAATTTTGAAGATGATATGGGCACTTGAGGGAAATAAGTACAAATTTTGACATATTGAGATCATTTGAAGCCCGAACTGTGTGAAACTAGGGCAGATAATTTGGAAAGTTAATAGGATGACAAGAATTTGTTATAAGAAAGTGCGTCCCAGACAATTTGAAGCAAGCAACTTTGAGTTCAAGTGTATCTCAAGTTACAACATAAAGCCAAGGGAATTTGCTCCAAACTGACGGAGCACATCCATTTTGATGAAAAAATCACCCAACGAGAGTTCTATACTTGACAAGGCACTAAAAAAAAGTGGAAAGCATATCAGTAATATCAATGCCGAAGCTGTAAAAAAATGTTGTGTGTGCTCTTTGTTTTTTCATTTCAAGTCGCATGTGTTGTACTCGGCACTTTTAGAGATTGGGAGGCCCTCTGCTATCTAAATATTTTATCCTTTGTTACCGCTTTTGAGCCTTATTTATTTTCTTTCATACCCCTCTTTTGGAATCAGTACCAAAGTTCAAAAACACAGATACAGAAGATAAATAAGAAGAGAAAAAAGGAAAAAGAGGAGGAAAAGAGAAAAGAAATTGAAAAAAGTAAAGCAAAAGAAAGAAAAGAAAAGAGAAGAAAAGGAAAAAAGAGAGAAAAAGAGAGAGAAAAGAAGAGAAGAAAAAAAAGAGAAGAGTACAAAAAACAAAGCAATTCCTATGTCATGAACTACGTTCGACCTGATTCCTTTTAAGGATACGTAGGCAGCCTCACGGTTCGGTCCCATCAAAGTAAAATACAAAGTCCCCCAGGCAAAGAAACTGGGGCAGAAGTTGCGGTTTTGTAAAAGATCTGATTCCAAAAGTTGTAATTTTGAACCCATTTAAGTTGTTTTGAGCCTTTATTATACCCTTTCTTTCTAACCCTGTCCAAAAGCCGCATTACGGTCCAATAAAGACCTCCCAGATAATCTTTGAGAGTGCCAAGCTAGACATGCCAGGAGCATATGATGTTTTACTATGGGTAATGCCTTGTCACCTGCGGAATCAGAGGAAATAAAAAGAAAAGAATAAAATGAGAGAGTCTTATTGGTGAAAACCTTCACAAGCACCATAAGGCGACGGTGAGTTGAGAGAAAGAACAAAATGAGAGAGGCTTGATGGTGAAAACCCTTCGGGCACCACAAGTCGAATGAGGATCCTGAATCAGCTAGGATGATCGGAGCATTGGAGCCCTGTTTCACGGCGAAGAGGTACAACAAGAGTTGAACATTAGACAAATTAGGCCATTAGTCCAAAAATGTGTGTCATGGTCATTAGAGTTGGTATCCACATCTGATAAGTTTCTACTTTGTAGTTTTCTTGCTAGATCTCATATCTTTCCATTGTCCCTTACTCTGCTCCTTTTGTTGTTCAAGTCCTCTTTTGAGTCAGTTTGGTCAAAACAAGTGAGAAATGACTTCAAAATATGCTACCAGCTTTCTAATTGCACAAAGTGGAATCTGTCTTGCACATCAAAGTGGCATAAGTCAGGAAAGAACAGCAAGCGCACTGAGTTGGTAACAATCAACGTGCTTTGGGATTCATGTGAAATACAATGGTTCGGCATATGTCAATTCATGAGTGCAATGCAACAGATAGAGGGTTTGGGTTTGAACGAATCAGAGGTATCTTTTGGGATAAGGGTGACAGAGAAAGTGGTTAGTCAATAAAAAAGCAAGGTCTTTCGAGTTGAAATCAAAGTTATCATGGGAAGTGAAGGAGCAATCGCCCTCAAAGTCAAGGCCACAAACCAACCACCATGTTTAAACTCACAAGTTCTCTTTGTTTGAAACAGGGACGAAGACTATGTCCAAATCAAAGCTGTGAAGCTTGAATTTCTTCAAGTCTCGTGCCCAAATTTAGTCAGCACAAAGGCGATTGAGAAGGGGAAAGAAAATTTGTTTGATCTGCAGGAACCCGCCATGAGGAAAGCATGGTTCAGGGGGCAAGGAATTTTGTTCGTTCTGCAGAGATCCTCCAGGAAGAAAGCATGGCTCACGTAAGTTCATTCTCGGTTTCTCAGGACCCGCCTAGATGATGGGATTTAATCTGAAGTTCTTAGGACCCTCCTGGATAATGGGACTTAATTTAAAATTTTCAGGGCCCTCCTGGATAATGGGATTTAATTTTTCTTAAAAAAAAAGGGGTTCTCAGGACCTTCCTGGATAATGGGACCTAGTTAAATTTCAAGACCTTCGTAGATAACAAGATTTAGCGTAAGTTCTACTGTGGGAAAGTATAATTTAGCATTTAATGTTTTTCACTTTTGAGGTAAGACTTGGTTTGAAATTTTTCAGGATAAGGGAATTTAGCTTAGAACTTATTTTGATAACAAGAATTGGTTAACACTCACAGATGTTCCCAATATCAAACTGGGGCAGAAATTTTTTTTTTTTTGTCTGTTTTGTTGTAATCAGGCGCCCACCTGGAGAACAAGGGAAGACAGCACAAGTTTCAAGGGAGAAGCAGTTTCAAAGGAAAGCAGTTCGAGTTCAGCAATCAGGCGCCCACCTGGAAAACAAAGGGAAAACAATTCAAGTTTCAGAGAAAGGAAGACAATTCAAATATTGGTAATCAGGCGCCCACCTGGAGAAAAAGGGAAAGCAGCAATGTTCGAAGGAAGACGGTTCAAGTTCAGCAATCAGGCGCCCACCTGGAAAATAAAGGGAAGTTGGGGCCGAACTGGGAAGGACCATATCAAACTATCGAGACCACCGAAAAAGGATCGTACAAACTCGGAGCAATGTACGGTGAACAGTCACCAAATGATTGGAACCTAACTCACTTGAAGCGATACTACTGCTAAGGTACGACCCCATTCATTTCTTTTCTTACATTTTGAACTAACACTTGCAAGTAATCAACAAGGAACAATACAATTTATAGGCCCGAAAGCACACATTGCAATCTTTTTTCCCTTGAGCCGATTTTGTCCCAAATGGGTTTTCCGGCAAGGTTTTTAACGAGGCAACAACGGATCGTGCTAACTTAGAATCGAAAGCAGATCATGAACCGGTGTCAAAGATCGCATCAACAGTATCTGAGGATTCTCTATGATTAACCTCAAACACTGTGGGGCATTACCCTCGGATAACGACTTTAGCAAGCAAAGAAACTTTGTGATTGAATGATCCCGGCTCGATCAATAGGATTTACAGTAAGGGCCAAACAGTCAAATGAACCGTGCCTGGATAGACTGCTCGAGCCCTGGCACAAAGCCTGTACACATGTGTAACTATTACGTACAAGAATAAAAAGAAGTCTCTACCTTGCGGATAAATATCTTGTCCCTTAAAAAAATTTCGTTCAAGGAATTTCTTACATCCTATCCCCCAAAAGGTATCGAGCCCAAGGGCTACCTTAATCCGGTTTCAAACGATCGCTCCCACTCGGGGACTGCCATCCAAAGACAATCTCAGACGCCCTGGGCTATCAGAGCCCGGGGGCACAAGACCTATTAGGAAGCGTCCGAACCCTAAAGGCTACGGCCATCCCCATTCGGGGACCGTTATCTTAGGAAAACCCGGATAACTCGGTTTAACAAGCCCACTGGGATACACCCGAACTAAAAGGCTACTGCCATATTAAAACCGCTCGAAGATATCCGAGACCCGTAACAAAAAACAAGACCTTTAAAATTTCTTAACCGGTTCTAAAGGATGCCCTCGGTAAACTATATTCTAAAAAATTATAAGTACTTTGGGGAAAATTTTCCCGTCAGACCAAACCCCCACGATGCCTTAAACAAAATAATGTTGAAGGCAAGGCCTGTTCGAACCTCCGGACGTGACCTAACTATTTCATGCTAAGGCATTTTGATCCTTGCAAATATAAATAATAAAGCAAAGGAAAACAAAACTCAGAAATTGTCGAATGAAAAAAGAAGCCTTGTATTATATATACATATAGTCTTTACAAAGGCCAAACGGCCTTGACAAAAAGTACAAAAGCACACGAGTACAAAAATATAGAAAACAAAAATAAATGTACGAGGCACTTAAACGGCCTGGTCTTCACCGGGGGCTGCCTCATCACCGGGATCATCGGGGTCCTCTCCACCTCTGGACCCGCTAGAACCCTCGTAATCTTCCTCTTCTTCATCCTCGGGGTAAGCCAATTTCTTGGCCTCGGCCTCGAGCCTCTTAGCGATCTCGATCTTATCTGACAAATCAAAACCACGAGCATGAAGCTCCTCGAGGGCCTCCTTCGGGATTGCCGCTTCTCATACTTAACGATGTCTTTCAATCGGTCCTAGGCTGCCTCGGTATCAGCTCTATACCGGGCCACCATCTCGTCAGCATCGGCCTTGGTTATTTCAGCTACTGACTTGGCCTCTGTAAGCTCTTTCACGAGGTCCTCCCGAGCGGTGGCAACTAAACTCAGTTGAGATTTGAGCTCCCTGACCTTCTGACACTGTGCCTCGGCTTTCTCTCTCATCATTCGGAGTTGAGCCTCCGCTGAACCCAATTGTACCCGGGCAGTTTCCTTTTCCGAGGCCAGGCGGCCCATTTTGCTTTTCCATTCTTTCGCCTCGATATTTATCACATCCATCTCTGCCCGAAGTTGGTCGATCCGATCAAGCTTCTATTGGACCTGCGGGTTCGGACCGTTAGTCACCGATTCTAGCTCGTCGTCCCTAACCCCAAAAACTTTTACCTTTTCCACCAAGTCGGCATGTTCTTTCTAAGCCGCGTTCAACTCGGCCCAAAGACTGTTAGCCTCTTCCTCGCGTTGCTCACTGAGAAGTTTGTACATATCTCTCTTCCCAGTAAGCTCTTTGGCTTCGACCTCGAGGACGCTCAGCTCTTCTCGGTATCGGAGGAAGGTCTCGTGGCGAAGCACCGAGACCTACAAATACAAAGAGAAATATTATGATCACTAAGTAACGAAAGTTGGAAAATGAAAAGGTTTGGTAACACCTTACCCGATTCAGCACCTGCTGTGCTTCATTAAACAGGAATGAGGAGTCCACCTCGTTCATCTTAGCCTGGTCTTCTTCAGTCACCAGGCGCCGCAGGTAACTAGCTCAACGGGTGCGGAAAGGACCCGAGCGTCCTCCGAAACAGAGCTAATGATCGACCGCTTTCGACCGGGATCGGCACTCTGGGCCAGGAATCAGTTAACCAATCTCGGGCTCGAACTAGACCCACCTACCCCCGAGGGCGGACTTTTCCTTTTTACTTCTATGTCACCCAATCCGGTGACATCCTCCTTGGCGGCGGAATCCACGCCATCAAAAAAGCTTTGTAGAGGATCGCTCCCTATACTCCCTCATTTGACCGCTCCTTCGTCGTCTGAGCTTCACTGAACATCGAGCCCGTAAACGAAGGTGATCCCATTATGTCAATGACACCGAGTGGAGCAGAACCGGCTTCTTGAGGGTTCTCAACCCTCACCGTTGCATCGGCCTCTTAATTTTGGGAGGGATTGGCCTCTGTTGTCCTCCCTTCGGTTGATGCTCGTTCTTTAGGGACTGATGGTTCTCGAGCCACTAACATTTCATCCTCCTCGGACTCGTCCCTGATCCGATGGAGAGAGTCTGAGTCAAGTATTCAGGAGCTGGAGGTTTCTTTTGGTTTACGGACCAGCCTCCTCCTCGATTTCTTTTTCTCCAAGCTCGGGGAGCTCGGAGCCCTCCTCCTCTTCTTCTCTCTGGCCTGCCCCGGAGCAGGAGACTCGACGGGCAAGTCCTCGTCACCAACCGAAGGCCTAAGCTCGACATCCTTAGGAAAACTTGAGAAAGAAAACAAAGGGAGTTAGACTTGATAGTAAAAAGAGAGGCCTAACATAACCCGATTAGAGGCCTAATGCAACCTGATCGGAAAAGAGATCTTGCCATGGGAACGGGCATCCCAATGGCCCTTCGAGAGTTTGCGCCACGAACGCTCGGAGTAGGACATCTGAGAAACGATACCCTCAACCCACTCCTTGAGTCAAGGGATATCATTTGGAACCCGAGCAATGGCTGCACAACCACAAACATCGATAAAAAAAGAAGAAAAGAAAACGTAAAATCAACGTTCAAAGGAAAGTTCCACTTACGTTTTGTATTTCACTTCTCAGGGAATGGCATGTATTCCGCCGGAATAAGGTCCGAAGTCCTCATTCGGACTAAACGACGTTGCCAGCCTCAGTCCCGGTCCTCATCGATGCTAGAGAACGGGACTTTGCTGGCCCAACGCACAAGCTTTATCAGCCCCCCTCAGAATAGTCGGGGACTGTACAGCTGAAGTAGATGATCCACTGTGAACCGGCAGCCATCGATTTTGCTCACGAAGAACCGGAGGAGGATCACTATCCTCTACATTGAAGGGTGGATCTGACCGAGGCAAACTTTACACCTCTTGCAGAAATCTATGATGACCGGTCCATCGGTCCCAATGTGAAGGGATAACTATAAACACTCAAGTATCCTTCGACATGGGTAGTGATGGCCTCCTCGGGGTCGGGGACAACTGCAGTATTGTTGGCCCAGTCGCAATCTATCCAGACCGTTGGGAGGAGCTCTTCGGCAATCGAACAGATACATCTCGATAAGTCTTCACACCGAGCCGGTACGGAAGAAGTTTTTTCAACCTTAAAATCATAATTTACCGAGCATCCTCCGGGGATGAACATTTTCAAAGGGGGTTCCTGTACTGGTTCATCGATGGCAGTACGCGAAACAGTTTCTTCGGCCTCAGTAGCCGGCCGCGAAGTAGAAGGTGTTTCTTTTTGGGGGAACGGTTTTTGATGTCTTTGCCATTTCTTTAAAAAATGGAGGAGAAATAGAGGAAGAGAGGAAGTTGAAGGAGTGCACTTGATGGTTTGGGATGAAGACGAACAAAAGTTCTTACAAAAGACTCAAAAAACCAGGATATAAGTGCCAGAAAGTATTGAGATTTCTAAGGTACGAGGGTAGAAGGTTTGGATATAAAGTTGGAATGAACAACGGAAGAGGTATTTATAGTTTTTCAACGATGGTTCGCATCCAAGAATGGCCGACCGGCAACTAACAAGCATTTAACGCCATAAAGACTTAACTGACGAGACGTTTCGTTTATTTTGTCATTTCTGACGCGGGGTATCGAAGTAAGAATCGGTAGGTCAGGTCGTTTATCGTCGTCTACTCTCAAAAAAATGAGGGCACTATCTGTATAAGGGTAAAACCAGTCTCCTAGTACATCCCGGTCTCCGACATGATAAGCCAAGCTCGAGATTTGGTAATAGGGGGCTAGACTGAGGTAGAGATCTCATCAATTCGAGTCCGGACCATAACGCCCGCCCTCGAGGATATCAGGGTCGTGATACGGGGTCGGTCCTGGCTTTGATTAAATTCGAAGAATTTTGTCAGGTAGTCAAGCTCGGCCAACAGAAGGCCGTGATATCCGTGAACGACCGAATATCACGGCGGAGATCTCGGCACATACCGACGTGAGATCGGCAATCAGTTAATTAGGGAATTATTTACCTTTTATAGAGATGTACCTAATATAGGACTCCCCTACTATATAAAGGGGGTCTGATTACTTGTAAAGACATTGTAACACGCATTCCAAAGGAATATATTAGTATTTCTCTCTTTAAGCTCTTATTCTTATGTATCTTGATACCGATCGAAGTGCATCCCGTTCGAGTGTGACTGACATCCCAAGACTGTAACTGTTCAATTCGTGCGACTTGAATTTACTTTATCATTGCTTATTTCAATTGCAACTCAATTTATCGCTTTGTGTCAAGTTAATCCGCATATCCTTATAACCACTTACAAATTCGATTGTTATCCGATTTTGAGGGTAAACGGTTTGTACATGTATTAACAAATTGTATTGGGTGATACCCTTTTTTGCTTGAGCCCGACCGGGTTGGGTCCGGTCCGGGGCAAGTCGGGGCCATCGAACCCGACCTGGATGCAAGGTAGAACGACGGCCACGTCTACAACCGAGGTCGAGTCATTTCGAGACCGTTGCAGAGCTCGATATGAGTCACCACCGGATGGAGAAACACACAAGGTCGGAAGCCGGACTTGTAACGGATAACCAAGCGTCGCCGGATATCTCGCCCAAACATGATTTTCTCAACCACTTCAGGCCATTAAGGCGTAATTACAGGGATCCACGATGTAATTAATTTACCTACCTTATTTTTACCCTTAATCAGAATGTATAAAAGGGGACAAGACCCCATAAAGAGGGGATCGAAAAACCATTACACTACAGTACCATCTCTCTCAATTCTTGTACGCTATCAAGCACAATTGTTCTAAGCAATATTATATTCTGCGATTATTTACTTTAACAGCAATTGTTGAGTCTTTATCTTTTATTTTCCTCAATCTAAACCTTTTGTATCTTTTAGTTCACGGATCCTTAAAACCCCATATAAATTCAATTGTTATCCGGATTCTAGGGTAAACATAATTATTGATGCTCCTGCAAGTTTGCAACAGAATTCAAACCGGCCAGTATACATTTTTTTTTTACTGCTTTAGTCTCCCGCAAATGATATAAGTTGCCTTAGTTTAAAAGCCACCACTCCTTGAGTTGTCAAAAAACTTGTCGTTGTTGATTGCGTTATTAACACTGGTAACTGCCTGACTGGTAAGGTGGTAAATTATCATTACGTTGTTGAACAATGCAAGCATTCATTTTTTTTCTTCTTCTAAATAATACGTAGACATTTACTTTTCTTAGTGCAGATTCTGCAGAATAATTTGGTTAAATGACATATTGAGCTAGTATTCCATAAAGGAGACAGGTTTCCTACGGCGATCGATCATATGATCCTCAACAATATAGAATTTAAATTTATCCTTTTTTTTTTTGCAATAGTCTTGATTTTCATGTTATTCCCAAATCTCATTCATATGTTTGCTTAAAGAATCTCAAGTATATATAAAGCTGAGTTGAAGGTTGATCTGATTTAAAGAAAGATGATAAGTACGTTATTCTCAAGTAAAGGATGTCTTTTGCTTCCCAATGAGGTAAAGCTAGGAGGGGGTAGGAGAACCTTAATACACGGGCATATATGCAGCTACTGCGGCGGCTCAAACATTTTAGTGGCCTAAAGCCAAAATTTATTTGGAGGCCTTTGTTGGGTTTTTAAGGTATTTAATTAATATATTAAATACTTAAAAGAGGGTGAATGGGAAATGGAGGGAAATGAAATTTTTGAGTGAAATTTTAAGTTCCCCCTCCCTTGGCAAATGGGCATTGTCCCATATTGGAAGAGGAAGAGGTTTTTTATGGGTATATAAGCAATTGTTCTTCTTCTAGCTCTTAANACCCTTTTTTGCTTGAGCCCGACCGGGTTGGGTCCGGTCCGGGGCAAGTCGGGGCCATCGAACCCGACCTGGATGCAAGGTAGAACGACGGCCACGTCTACAACCGAGGTCGAGTCATTTCGAGACCGTTGCAGAGCTCGATATGAGTCACCACCGGATGGAGAAACATACAAGGTCGGAAGCCGGACTCGTAACGGATAACCAAGCGTCGCCGGATATCTCGCCCAAACGTGATTTTCTCAACCACTTCAGGCCATTAAGGCGTAATTACAGGGATCCACGATGTAATTAATTTACCTACCTTATTTTTACCCTTAATCAGAATGTATAAAAGGGGAGAAGACCCCATAAAGAGGGGATGGAAAAACCATTACACTACAGTACCATCTCTCTCAATTCTTGTACGCTATCAAGCACAATTGTTCTAAGCAATATTATATTCTGCGATTATTTACTTTAAACAACAATTGTTGAGTCTTTATCTTTTATTTTCCTCAACCTAAACCTTTTTTATCTTTTAGTTCACGGATCCTTAAAACCCCATATAAATTCAATTGTTATCCGGATTCTAGGGT
The DNA here is from genome assembly GCF_001879085.1 of Nicotiana attenuata. Classification (NCBI taxonomy): domain Eukaryota; kingdom Viridiplantae; phylum Streptophyta; class Magnoliopsida; order Solanales; family Solanaceae; genus Nicotiana; species Nicotiana attenuata. The sequence goes on along the minus strand of NC_031996.1, from coordinate 35,210,086 downwards.
AAACACAAATATATTAAATATTTGTAAAAATTTGATTTTAGATTTAATTATTATTTCATATTAACTTGATATCGGTGTAGAAGTTTCATAAACTTTAAATTCTTAATATACGTCTATGGTAAAGAGTCTAGCACGCGTTAGCCCTCGATTTGAAAAATTATAATTTAGCATCTGAAATATTCTGTGTAGTTTTACGTGGTCTCAGTTGTGCCCTTCTGAAGTAGAATCCTCTGAATTGAAACATTTTTTCTTGGCTATTCGTGCTGATAATAATAGAAAAGTAATTGTTCCCCTCCAAATGGAAAGTATACCTCCTATTGAAATCAGCCATATTCTTGTTTTAAATCAATTTTTAGATTTTTGTAATATATATATATATATATA